>NC_041392.1:623495618-623649566 GCF_002162155.2 Triticum dicoccoides
TCGGCGCCATGGATGTCGCAGGAAGGAGGAAGAAGAAGAAGCAAGCAGGATGTGTCGTGGTTCTGAGTCTGAAAGTAGAAAGGGAGGTACATAGGAGGAGGCAAGATCCTAGCTATTGTGAGGTTGTGCACGCAAGATTTACAAGTTCAGGCCCTTCTCGGAGGAAGTAAAAGCCCTACTTCTCGGTGCCCTGAGGCGGTCGACTAGATTATGCGTGAAATTACAGGGGGTGCGAACCCTTGTCTCAGTGGAGGGGGTGGCTTATATAGATTGCGCCAGGACCCCAGCCAGCCCACGTTACAAGGAGTTCAATGTACATTAAGGTGAGACGTTACTGGTAACGCCAGCAATAAAGAAATATAAATGATCATTAACTCTACGGAGTGAACGCCTGACCGTTGCCATCCTGAGTGACTTTAGATCTTCTGTACTCCGAGTGGTTTCTTGTATGGTCGAGTGATGGTATACTGGTCGAATGGAATTGGGTTATCCGAATGGAGTTGTTGGTCGAGTGGGTTGCACTTTGAGGTGATTCCAGTCGGTGGATGCTGCTATGCTTTGAATGTTGTTGATCTTAGGTTAGTGTCCTTGGGAAGAGAGTCTAGGTCAGGCCTATTACCCTACCCTAGGTACATGTCATCGTCATTAGCCCCTGAATGGATCGTGATCTGAGTGGAGAAGAGGTTGAAGATGGTTCCGACCCAATTCTCATGCTTCGGGGGCATCTTACCTGGGTTGGTGAACCACGCTGGAACTTCAACTTTATTTTCAATCGCCTTGATCCATTCAGAATTTGTCGAGTGAACTTATCCTAGTATGCTTCGAGTGTCGGAGGGGTATGAAATCTTGGGCATGACTGGTTGCGTTGCTATTCCCAGATCTTACGGGATTCGAAATTTGGGGAAGTGCGCGGGACGGTGAGTGCCGCAGTGTCGGTGTTCTGGGAACGGGGGTCCCCAGACTTGCCTGCCTGCGGCCCACAGCGTAGCTCCACCAGCGGCCCAGAGAGCCCGATCTTCAACCACACAAGCACACCAAGCACAAGAACACCTCTCCTCGCGAGGCTGCTCTTCCCTTGTACTGTTCAACCTCAGCCCAAGAGGCAATCCACCACACCACACTGGAGTAGGGTACTACACCATAACGGTGGACCGAACCAGTATAAATCTTGTGTCCCATGTTCTTTGGGTTCATCGAGCTAGGCCGTGAGATCACAGAGCGTGTGAGCTAGGGAGGGGGAGAGATCTTCATGCGCACCCTAGTTTTCGAACCTCAAGGGTTTTGACGGAACCCGAAATACGGCATTTGGCGAGCCAAGTAGGGGTGCGCCAAAGCTTTCCCCTATGTCGATCCGCGCTTCACCGCTTCGCCAAGTTCATGGCCGACGCTCGCCGGGCCCGTGCTGAGCGTCAGGCCGCTCTCGCCACCCATGTCGCTCAGACCGCCCCTATCAGCAGACCTCTCCGCCGTTCTCCGTCACCCGCCGCCAATGTCGCCACCGGCCTGGCAGCAAACAAGCAGCAAGCCTCTTCACTGCACCCCTCTGTGCGGCAAGATGGTCGCACCGCCACCCCGTCGCTGACTCTGGCTGTCTCATCACCTCACGCGAGCTCCTGTGCTACCGCACGGTCGACGACCTCTACGAGGACTGGTTGGACCACATCGCCGAGCTCGTCAACGTCGTAGTGGACTCTCTAGCACCATCCGTCTCGCTGCCTCGCCCGCCCCCGGCTACGGGTGATGTGGCTCACGGAGCGCCTCCACACCCCTCAGCACCAACATGGTGCCCTCGCACCGAGGCGCGTGACTCAGGGAGCGCCTCAGCCTCCTCCGCGTCAAAACGGTGTCCTCGCTCCAAGATGCACGGCCCAGCGGCGTGATCCTCCATGCCGTGTGCCCGCACACGAAGAAAGAAGTTGCCAGGAGGTCCCCCGTCCACAAGAAGATGCTCCACCGCTTCCAGCTCCACCACGTCAGGATCGCTTGCTGTGGTGGGGCCATGTGCCACTTGCCGTGGTAGCACAGGGACGCGAAGGTCAAAATCCGCCTCCACGATGGGCCCTAGTGGCCCCGGCGGGCTGTCGTGCCTTCACTCCTGAGCTGCAGAGCGTCGTCTGGCCAGGAAAGTTCAAGACGGATCTTCCTCCTCGCTACGACGGCACCCCCTACCATGCGGAGTTTCTGCAGCTCTACGAGCTAAGCATCCAAGCGGCCAAAGTGACGAAAAGGTCATGGCGAACTGGTTCCCCATGGCTCTCAAGGACGGCGCCCGCTCATGGCTCCTGAACCTGTCCCTATACTCAATTTCCTCCTGGGATGAGATGCGCAACCACTTCATCGCCAACTTTCAGGGCACTCGCGACCGCCCCCCGGTCACGGGTGACCTGCGCCGCATCAAGAAACATCCAGGAGAAACCCTGCAGTAGTACATCCAGTGCTTCAATAGTGCACGTATCAAGATCCCAAGGTGATGGACGAGGCCATCATCTTGGCATTTTTCGATGGCATTCGCGGTGTCAAGATGAAGGAGGAGCTCGCAATCCATGAGGAGCTATGCACGGCCTTGGAACTATTCAACATAGCAACCAAGTGTGCGAGGGCGGAGGAGAGGCGTCTCTCCCTCCTCGAGCTCCCCGCTGCGGATCCAAAGGAGAATAAGGCCAAGGTCAAGGACGTGAAGTGCAAGGGGGTGGCCGTGCTTGCAGTAGAACCGGACACCAAGCGCGGCTGAGATCTTCCCGAGTCGTCCAAAGGCAACCCTATGTTCTGCGCCTTCCACAACATGCGCATGCACAACATCAACGATTGTCAAGAGCTCGGGGCCATTCGAGATGGACACTTCGGTCGACGCGCCGAGCGCAATGACCAAGGCTACGGCCGAGGAGGTGGACGAGGTGGAGGACGTTGGGACGACCATGGGGCCCGCCTAGAGTGGCGCGGCCAGCCTCGTGAGGCTCGTTGGCAAGACCAGCCTCGCAAGGGCGCCTAGAGGGACAAGCCTCGTGAGGATCGTCCTCAGGGCAACCCTGGTCTCCCTCCACTGCTGCCGCCAAGAAGGAACGATGACCATCAACAAGACGAAGGGGCTGGGGGCTTCCAGGAGCCGCGCGCCATCGCCTCCATCTTGGGTGGCGCTCAGGCCCCAGCCTCCCAGTGCATCTTTAAGCAGTTCTCCCACGAAGTGAATGCAGCTGTCCCCAAGCTTGAGGCTACGCGCCCGCTCAGGTGGTCCAAGTACACCATCACCTTTAGCTCGGCGGACAAGCTCAAATGCGCGGCAATCGCTGACGTCCTCCCGATGCTCTGTTCACCCGTCATCGGCAATGTCCAAGTCACCAAGACCCTCATTGACGGTGGTGCAGGACTCAGCGTCCTGTCTGTCGAAACGTTCGACAGCCTTCAAGTGCCATACGATCAGCTCCAGCCCACCAACCCTTTCTCAGGAGTGATAGATGGCTCCACCACCCCGATAGGGCAAGTTTGCCTCCCTGTCACCTTCGGTCAGCGCAACAACTACCAAACCGAGCTCGTCGACTTCGATGTCGCCCACATCCGTCTACCGTACAACGCCATTCTCGGGTACCCAGCACTGGCCAAATTCATGGCAGTCACCAACCATGTCTTCAACGTCCTCAAGATGCCGGGAACCGGTGGAATTATCACGGTCCCCTGTGAAGAAAGAGACGTGGTGTGCTCCCTCGAGTGCGCCTTCCAAGCTGCATCAATCTAAGACCCTGACAGCGCGGGTGCGTAGTACCCTCCTGAGGCCAACCCCAAGAAGAAGAAGCAGCTACTCCGCACTAGGCCTCAAGGGAGAGGCACCTGCAGCGGCACCACTTCAGGATCCGCGCTAGTGCCTGGGGCGCCTCCTTCCTTTGCATAGGGAGGCGCGCCCGGCGCCCTCCTCGGGCAGGGCTCGGGGGCTCTCTTCTGGAGGGCCTCGGACCTGGCCAACATCATGAGGGAGGCGCTCGGGCACCACGTGGAGGCGTGCTTCGCGACACGTTTCCCTCAGGACGACACCGGGCGAGGAGTGCCCGACGCCTAGGAGTTCATCACCAAGGCATCTCAAGAGCTTCAGGAAGCAAGAGCAATATGCGGCGACCACCTCCCACCTATCGTTGCTCCCCACCCAGGCGAGGGTGGTGAGTTGCATGTCTGCATCAACATCTCAGGGCTCAACAGGGCCGCATCTCAGGAGCGCTTCTGGCCTTCATGCGCTGGCCGGTTTGAGGATCCGCCTCACAGCTACGTTCGCATGCCGTTCAGCCTACCGAGCGTGGCCGCCGCCTTCCAGTGCAATCTGTGGAGCATCCTGGCAGGTCAGAAGGCCAGGCACCACGCGGCCCTGGCGGAGATGGAGACGGTCCTCCAGAGGCCACCTGAGCCTCCAGAGCCTCCCGAGGCTCGGGGTCTCGGTGGCTCATGAGGAGCAACTTCTTCTCTACGTGTCTTCAGCTGCCCCAACACTCCTTCGGCACACAAACCAGGTGATATCTTTCCAAGTTCATTTAACTGGGAGCGCCCCCTGGGCTGCATCATCCCCAGGCCGTGTGGGTCCGTCCCTGCGGCCTGTATCTGCTTGCATCTTTAGTTCACTCTGTTGGGAGCGCCACTCGGGCTGCATCGACCCCAGGTCACTCGGGTCCAACCCGGTGGCATGTATCATCCTCGCATTTACCTGAGCTAGTTGCTTTTCATGCATAATCTATCTATGGTTATCACCTGCTTGATTGTCACCCACCAAGGGAGCTGCGCACCAATGGTCTTTCTTCAGGATCCTTTGCATAAGAAGGCTAGGCATGGCGTCTGTTCTCGGGCTCGTCCCTATTGTGTCGATAAATCCCACGGCTGAGCTCTGTCTGGCGAGCCGGCCCCGTTCACGTCACCTCCTGGGATCGTTGGTGCTTGGCCTTCTCGTGTGATAGCCTTAGGAAATCCACTTGGCGTAGGTTGTCTAACCATCTCGCAGGAACGCAGCAGCCATCAAGAACCAAGACCAGGCGCAACCCGCCTTGAGGTAGGGCCTCATCAGTCCCCTGCTGGCTCACGAGTGCCTAGATACACCTCGTCTAGCCCTGTCGTGCAAGCCATGTGTCAGGGCGGGGTTGTACACACCCCGGGGGCTCTCCATAGTAGGGAGTCCGTTCCCATGTGCCAGTGGCGGACCGACGATCACCACGGCGGTTGTTTGTGCCCCTCCTCGTGCTAACCTGCAAGAACTTCCTGAGGACTACAGCAGACGGTACCGCGGACTCTCTCTATTCTCCCATGCAATTCGCTTGCGCGTTAAAATGGGGGCTCTTGAGCATTGTGACTCAGGAGCTCTTTTTTTACTATAAACAGTAGGGTAAAACCCCACTGCAATTTTTATAATTAAAGAGCAAAGTAACAAGTAGTCTTAAAGGCTTGAGATAAGCCTACAGAAAGAGAGAAAGAAAGGAAAATAAAAGGGAAGAAAGAGAGAGGAGAAAAAAAGAGAAAGAAAGAAAGAACTAGGCTATGAAAAAGAAAAGAAAATTACAACATGGTCTCAAGCCAAAGAGAGAATTGTCTCTCATGATTTTTCTTCATTCTGAACCTTAAATGTTTGAGCTCCTCCAGGAAAATGAACTTCCATCCTTGGAAAGATGGTGCAATGCTTTCGAAAACTACAACATGGACTTAGGAGCGCTTACTGGCTCTCCAGCCCTCACCCCCTGGCCTTGACCACGCCGTCACGACCTAGCATACCAGCGATGGCTGAGCTTGCTTGAGGGCCAGCACCTGAGACGAGAGCACTAGGAAGAGCATGGAGAAGAGGGGGAGGCCCGCACAGGCCTAACCCGGCAGCGGACGACACCCAAGTCTGGCACAACACGAGAAACCAGCTCCAGAACGCCAAAGATAAGTCCCGTACCCGGACCGACCCAGAGCTACGGGATAATATTCTCTCCTTGTCGCTGCCCTGCTGTGGCAATGTCGCCACCCTTTCCCATCCTCAGGTAGCTGCTTGCATGCTAAAGGGGGCCTCTTGAGCATCGCGCCTCAGGAGCTCTTACTGGACCTCGGGCTGCTCGCCTCCTGGCCTTGACCACGGCTTCGCGACCTGGTATACCAGCGACAACTGCAGCCTGCCTGGGGACCGAGACCAGTCAGCGTAGAGCACCAAGCTGCCCCGAGATTGGAAAGGGGGGACCGAGCCTCAGCAGAACATGTGCTCGCAAACTTTCACAATAAAGCATAATATCAACAAAAGGCATTACAGACGCTTTACACACCCCAACGGGGTCCGTTTCAATTCCTCGTAGGGAACAAAAGGAAGGGAATTCCTAGGAGCTCTATCTACACGCGCCGATGTCGCCGACGCCATCATCAACGGTGGGCCACGGGAGGTGATACGTCTCCAACGTATCTATAATTTTTGATTGTTCCATGCTATTATATTATCAACCTTGGATGTTTTATCTGCATTTATATGCTATTTTATATTATTTTTGGGACTAACCTATTAACCCAGAGCCCAGTGCCAGTTTTTGTTTTCCCTTGTTTCAGTGTTTCGTAGAAAAGGAATATCAAACGAAGTCCAAACGGAATGAAACCTTTGGAAAAGTTATTTTTGGAAAGAAACCAATACATGAGACTTGGAGTGCACGTCAGGGGATCAACGAGGAAACCACGAGGCAGGGGGGCGCCCTCCACCCTCGTGGGCCCCTCGTGGCTCCCCTGATGTATTTCTTCCACCTATATATATCCATATACCCTAAAACTCTCGAAGAGCACAATAGATCAGGAGTTCCGCCGCCAGAAGCCTCCATAGCCACCGAAAACCAATCTAGACCCGCTCCGGCACCCTGCCGGAGGGGGAATCCCTCTCCCGTGGCCATCTTCATCATCCCGGTGCTCTCCATGACGAGGAGGGAGTAGTTCTCCCTCAGGGCTGAGGGTATGTACCAGCAGCTATGTGTTTGATCTCTCTCTCTCTCTCTCGTGTTTTTGATTTGGCACGATCTTGATGTATCGCGAGCTTTGCTATTATAGTTGGATCTTATGTTTCTCCTCCCCCGCTACTCACTTGTAATGGATTGACTTTCCCCTTTGAAGTTATCTTATGGGATTGAGACTTTAAAGATTTGAGAACACTTGATGTATGTCTTGCCGTGCGTATCTATGGTGACAATGGGATATCACGTGATTCACTTGATGTATGTTTTGGTGATCAACTTGCGGGTTCCGTCCATGAACCTATGCATAGGGGTTGGCACACGTTTTCGTCGTGATTCTCCGGTAGAAACGTTGGGGCACTCTTTGAGGTTCTATGTGTTGGTTGAGTAGATGAATCTGAGATTGTGTGACGCATATTGTATAATCATACCCACGGATACTTGAGGTGACATTGGAATATCTAGGTGATATTAGGGTTTTGGTTAATTTTTGTCTTAAGGTGTTATTCTAGTACGAACTCTAGGGCTGTTTGTGACACTTATAGGAATAGCCCAACGGATTGATTGGAAAGAATAACTTTGAGGTGGTTTCATACCCTACCATAATCTCTTCATTTGTTCTCTGCTATTAGTGACTTTGGAGTGACTCTTTGTTGCATGTTGAGGAATAGTTATGTGATCCAATTATGTTATTATTGTTGAGAGAACTTGCACTAGTGAAAGTATGAACCCTAGGCCTTGTTTCAACACATTGCAATACCGTTTGTGCTCACTTTTATCATTAGTTACCTTGCTGTTTTTATATTTTCATATTACAAAAACCATTATCTACAATCCATATACCACTTGTATCACCATCTCTTCGCCGAACTAGTGCACCTATACAATTTAGCATTGTATTGGGTGTGTTGGAGACACAAGAGACTCTTTGTTATTTGGTTGCAGGGTTAATTGAGAGAGACCATCTTCATCCTACGCCTCCCACGGATTGATAAACCTTAGGTCATCCACTTGAGGGAAATTTGCTATTGTCCTACAAACCTCTGCACTTGGAGGCCCAACAACGTCTACAAGAAGAAGGTTGTGTAGTAGAAATCAAGCTCTTTTCTTGCGCCGTTGCCGGGGAGGCGAGGAAAGCGGCACTAACACCCCGTCAACTAAGCTCTTTTCTAGCGCCGTTGCCGGGGAGGTTAGCGCTTGAAGGTATATCTTTAGATCTTGCAATCGAATCTTTTTGTTTCTTGTTTTAGCACTAGTTTAGTTTATAAAAGAAAACTACAAAAAAAATATGGAATTGAGTTTGCCTCATACGCTTCATCTTTTTAATATCTTTCGTGAGTATGATGGAAAGGAAAATTGTGCCAAAGTATTAGAAGAAGAATGCATTAAAATGTTTGGCACTAAATCTTTGAGTGATGAGCATGATTGCCATGTTATTAGTATGAACTCCTTGAATATCCATAGTACTAATGGTGATTGCACTAGTTATGATGAAAATGTCTCCTATAAACATGTCAAGTTTTGTGGAGTGCATTGGGTTTGTAAGTACACACCAAATAGGGAAGATAGATATTGCAAGAGGCATAAATACTTAGAAACTAAACTGTTGCAGGAAAGGCTAGATGATTGTGCTAAAAATTTAAATTTTTTTGGCCGTACTTGTGGACTTTGCAATGAACAGGGTCATTTAGCTATACGATGCAAATTGTTTCATGATCTAATCGTGTCCAAAAATTGTGATGACTTGATTTCCCTTGCACATTATAATGAACTTAGTTTGCTTATGGGTTATGAAGAAATGAAACGTATAACTAAGCATCTTCCAGAATTTGCCCGTTATAAACTTCTTGGTTTTGATCTAGAGGAAATTTATATGTATTGCGCGGTGAATTGCATTGAAAATCCTTATATTGCCAATTACATAAAGAAAAGAAAACAAATAGAAGATGATGAGAATACTAATGAAAGGGAGAGACTTCCCAATATTCTCCTATTATTTCTTATGATGGATCAGGTAACGAGGAGGAGCCTTCTATTCAACCAATCTCATTAATAATGAGCTCCAAAGAGAGGATTGAACCCACACATGATGTGGTGAAGAAGAAGAGAAGAAAACGGAAGAGCGGTAAAAAGATATCTCTCCCAAATAATGCTGCTTCTATTACTGTTGTGACTCATGAAAATATAATTGTGGAAGATAATGATACTTCTTATGATCTTGAAAATCTTTTTGGCACTTGCTTGGAAGATTATGATAATTGCTATACTATTAATGATAAGAGTGATTATGCTTATGATATGAAAAGGCCCAAGCTTGGGGATGCTATGTTTGATGAAGATGATGTTTTTGGAATATATTTGCTGCAATTAATGTTTGTCCCAAGCTTGCGGATGCTACATTTAATGAAGATGATATTTTTAGTCTCCCAAGTTTTGATATGCAAATTTATAATGTTGATAGCATGCCTCCTACTTATGATGATTATTGTGATGATACTTATGCTATAAAAAGTAGTGATTATATTTATAAAACTTTCCATGATTATGATTACCCTTTTTCTGAACATTACTCTTTTAGTATGGAAACAATTTATAGTATTCGAGTCTCTTATGATACTCCCACTATTCCGATTGACAAGAATTTTTCTTATGTGGAGAGTAGTAAATTATCTATGCTTTTAGATCATGAAAAGAATGCTTTAGGTGCTGGTTATATTGTTGAATTCATTCATGATGCTACTGAAAATTATTATGAGGGAGGAACTTATGCTTGTAGGAATTGCAATAATATCAAGTTTCCTCTCTATGTGCTTAAAGTTTTGAAGTTATGCTTGTTTTACCTTCCTATGCAAGTTGATTCTTGTTTCCATAAGTTGTTTGCTCACAAAATCCCTATGCATAGGAAGTGGGTTAGACTTAAATGTGCTAGTCAGATTCTTCATGATGCTCTATTTTTGTTTCAATTCTTATCCTTTATGTGAGCATCATTGAAATCATCATGCCTAGCTAGGGACGTTAAACGATAGCGCTTGTTGGGAGGCAACCCAATTTTTTTTGTTCCTTGCTTTTTGCTCCCGCTTAGTAATAAATAATTTATCTAGCCTCTGTTATGATTGAGTCTTTATGTTTTAAGTAGTGTTTGCGCCAAGTAGAACCGTTGGGAAGACTTGGGGAAAGTCTTGTTGATCTTGCTGTAAAAAACAGAAACTTTAGTGCTCATGAGAATTGCTGCCATTTTTTATTGGATAGTTCTATTTAGTTAATTCTTTTCGCAGATGATTAATAGATAACTTCCTCACGCTAGCTACAGATTAGTACAGACTATTCTGTTTTTGACTGATTCTGTTTTCCGTGTGTTGTTTGCTTATTTTGATGAATCTATGGCTAGTAAAATAGTTTATAAACCATAGAGAAGTTGGAATACATTAGGTTAAAGACCAATATAAATAAAGAATGAGTTCATTACAGTACCTTGAAGTGGTGTTTTGTTTTCTTTGGCTAACGGAGCTCACGAGATTTTCTACTTTAAGATTTTGTGTTGTGAAGTTTTCATGTTTTGGGTAAAGATTTGATGGATTATGGAATAAGGAGTGGCAAGAGCCTAAGCTTGGGGATGCCCAAGGCAACCCAAGGTAATATTAAAGGACAACTAAGAGCCTAAGGTTGGGGATGCCCCGGAAGGCATCCCCTCTTTCGTCTTCATTCATCGGTAACTTTACTTGGAGCTATATTTTTATTCGCCACATGATATGTGTTTTGCTTGGAGCGTCATTCATTTTCTTTTGTTTTGCTTGCTGTTTGAATAAAATACCAATATCTGAAATTCTTAAATGTTATAGAGTCTTCACATAGTTGCATAATTATTCGACTACTCATTGATCTTCACTTATATCTTTCAGAGTAGTTTGTCGTTTGCTCTAGTGCTTCACTTATATCTTTTTAGAGCACGGTGGTGGTTTTATTTTGAAGAATTAGATGAACTCTCGTGCTTCACTTATATTATTTTGAGAGTCTTTAGAACAGCATGATAGTTTCCTTTGGTTATGAAACTAGTCCTAATATGATGGGCATCCAAGAGGGATATAATAAAAACTTTCATATAGAGTGCATTGAATACTATGAGAAGTTTGATGCTTGATAATTGTTTTGAGATATGAAGATGGTGATATTAGAGTCATGCTAGTTGAGTAGTTGTGAATTTGAGAGATACTTGTGTTAAAGTTTGTGATTCTTGTAGCATGCACGTATGGTGAACCGTTATGTGATGAAGTCGGAGCATGATTTATTTACTGATTGTCTTCCTTATGAGTGGCGGTCGGGGACGAGCGATGGTCTTTTCCTACAAATCTATCCCCCTAGGAGCATGCACGTAGTACTTTGTTTCGATAACTAATAGATTTCTGCAATAAGTATGTGAGTTCTTTACTAGCACATATGCACGTGCGTTGCAACAGGAAAAATTGATATTTTGTGCAAGTATAATGTCCCACAACATCCGGTTCACCATGACTTTCTACAAAATGAACATAAAAAAATACGTTGCAATTTAGTCGTGTTCATATTTTCTTTGTCGGGCATAGTCTCCCACTGATTCCATTTAAGTATAATCATTTTTAATGGCATATAAATATAATCCTTTCATTAATTACCATGACGTCCTCATCCGTTTTAATCGGAAATCAGATCCTTCCTTTTTCTAATTTAGTAGCCGTAACACATTTAAGCATACAGATATTTCTTTTAATTATACTACCTTTTTACCTCAAATCCTTCATTGAAAATTTATTTATTAAGATCACAATCTTTCTTTTAGTTATTCCACCGGTTTACCCATAATCCTTTCTTTAATTAGCCACATCCATTTAAATATTCCATTCAAGCCCACAATCCTTCCTTTATTAGCTCATTCGCTTAACTAGCTCGCCCTAAATATGATGACTGCCACTCGTATATTTAGAGCGAGTTGGGATTAGTAAATGTGAAAGGCACATAGGTTGTTGGTTGTTACATCGAAGAGCTAGACAGGAGGTCATGTGTTTAATTTCCACAATGTTGATTTATTTTGACCCAATTATTTTTCACGGTTTCTATAAAAGCCCATAGAGGCCCATCAACGTACAAGTACCTGGCCCAAATCGCTTAATGTGTAAGCCAAACGAAAAGGATTAAACCAAACCAAGAATACCTATTCCCTTTAATAGTAGGTATAGAGGTATAGATGACTAATGTCGAGTCCATGGATTATACGCACTCTCACCCTTCCACCATTGCTAGCCTCTCTAGTACCGCACAACTTTCGCCGGTACCATAAACCCGCCATATACCTTCCTCAAAACAGCCACCATACCTACCTATTATGGCATTTCCATAGCCATTCCGAGATATATTGCCATGCAACTTTCCACCATTCTGTTTATTATGACACGCTCCATCATTGTCATGTTGCTATGCATGATCATGTAGTTGACATTGTATTTGTGGCAAAGCCACCGTTCATAATTCTTTCATACATGTCACTCATGAGTCATTGCACATACCGATACACCCCCAGAGGCATTCACATAGAGTCATATCTTGTTCTAAGTATCGAGTTGTAATTCTTGAGTTGTAAGTAAATAAAAGTGTGATGATCATCATTATTAGAACATTGTCCCAGTTAGGAAAGGATGATGGAGACTATGATTTCCCCACAAGTCGGGATGAGACTCCAGAATAAAAAAAAGTGGCCAAAAAAGAGAAATAGCCCAAATAAAAAATAAAAATAATAATAAGAGGCCATAAAAAAGGGAAGGCCCAAAAAATAAAAAAATGAGAGAAAAAGAGAGAAGGGACAATGCTACTATCCTTTTACCACACTTGTGCTTCAAAGTAGCACCATGATCTTCATAGTAGAGAGTCTCCTATGCTGTCACTTTCATATACTAGTGGGAAATTTACATTATAGAACTTGGCTTGTATATTCCGATGATGGGCTTCCTTAAAATGCCCTAGGTCTTCGTGAGCAAGCAAGTTGGATGCACACCCACTTAGTTTCTTTTTGAGTTTTCATACACTTATACCTCTAGTACATCCATTGCATGGCAATCCCTACTCACTCACATTGATATCTATTGATGGGCCTCTCCATAGCCCGTTGATACACCTAGATGATGTGAGACTATCTTCTCCTTTTTGTCTTCTCCACAACCACCATATTATTCCACCTATAGTGCTATGTCCATGGCTCACGCTCATGTATTGCGTGAAGATTGAAAAAGTTTGAGAACATCAAAAGTATGAAACAATTGCTTGGCTTGTCATCGGGGTTGTGCATTATTTAAATACTTTGTGTGGTGAAGATGGAGCATAGCCAGACTATATGATTTTGTAGGGATAGCTTTCTTTGGCCATGTTATTTTGAGAAGACTTAATTGCTTAGTTAGTATGCTTGAAGTATTATTGTTTTTATGTCAATATCAAACATTTATCTTGATTCTTATGGATCTGAATATTCCTTCCACAATAAAGAGAACTACATGGATAAATATGTTAGGTAACATTCCACATCAAAAATTCTGTTTTAATCATTTACCTAGTCGAGGACGAGCAGGAATTAAGCTTGGGGATGTTGATACGTCTCCAACGTATCTATAATTTTTGATTGTTCCATGCTATTATATTATCAACCTTGGATGTTTTATATGCATTTATATGCTATTTTATATGATTTTTGGGACTAACCTATTAACCCAGAGCCTAATGCCAGTTTCTGTTTTTCCCTTGTTTAAGTGTTCCGCAGAAAAGGAATATCAAAAGGAGTCCAAATGGAATGAAACCCTCGGAAAAGCTATTTTTGGAAAGAAAGCAATACAGGAGACTTGGAGTGCACGTTAGGGGATCAACAAGGAAGCCACGAGGCAGGGGGTGGGCCCACCCCCCTGGGCGCGCCCTCCACCCTCGTGGCTCCCCTGATGTATTTCTTCCGCCTATATATATACCCATATATCCTAAAACTATCGAAGAGCACAACAGATCGGGAGTTCCGCCGCCAGAAGCCTCCGTAGCCACCGAAAACCAATCTAGACCCGCTCCGGCACCCTGCCGGAGGGGGAATCCCTCTCTGGTGGCCATCTTCATCATCCCGGTGCTCTCCATGACGAGGAGGGAGTAGTTATCCCTCGGGTCTGAGGGTATGTACCAGTAGCTATGTGTTTGATCTCTCTCTCTCTCTCGTGTTCTTGATTTGGCACGATCTTGATGTATCGCGATCTTTGCTATTATAGTTGGATCTTATGTTCCTCCTCCCCCTCTACTCTCTTGTAATGGATTGACTTTCCCCATTGAAGTTATCTTATCGGATTGATTCTTTAAAGATTTGAGAACACTTGATGTATGTCTTGTCGTGCGTATCTATGGTGACAATGGGATATCACGTGATTCACTTGATGTATGTTTTGGTGATCAACTTGTAGGTTCCACCCATGAACCTATGCATAGGGTTTGGCACACGTTTTCGTCATGATTCTCTCGTAGAAACTATGGGGCACTCTTTGAGGTTCTATGTGTTGGTTGAATAGATGAATCTGAGATTGTGTGACGCATATCGTATAATCATACCCACGGATACTTGAGGTGACATTGGAGTATCTAGGTGACATTAGGGTTTTGGTTGATTTGTGTCTTAAGGTGTTATTCTAGTACGAACTCTAGGGCTGTTTGTAACACTTATAAGAATAGCCCAACGGATTGATTGGAAAGAATAACTTTGAGGTGGTTTCATACCCTACCATAATCTCTTCGTTTGTTCTCCGCTATTAGTGACTTTGGGGTGACTCTTTGTTGCATGTTGAGTGAAAGTATGAACCCTAGGCCTTGTTTCAACACATTGCAATACCGTTTGTGCTCACTTTTATCATTGGTTACCTTGTTGTTTTTATATTTTCAGATTACAAAAACCATTATCTACTATCCATATACTACTTGTATCACCATCTCATCCCGAACTAGTGCACCTATACAATTTACCATTGTATTGGGTGTGTTGGGGACACAAGAGACTCTTTGTTATTTGGTTGCAGGGTTGCTTGAGATAGACCATCTACATCCTACGCCTCCCGCGGATTGATATACCTTAGGTCATCCACTTGAGGGAAATTTGCTGCTGTCCTACAAACCTCTGCACTTGGAGGCCCAACAACGTCTACAAGAATAAGGTTGTGTAGTAGACATCAGGAGGCCGGTGCCAACCCCATCCAGATCAACGACGGCGGCGGCCAGACGCGACGGCTTTGCTCCTGGCCCGACGAGAGATCGGGGGCATGTAGCTGTCATCGCTCGTCTCCGGAGACTCGGCAAGCTCGGGAGAGTCGCTGGACCACCAGGAGTCACCGTTGTCCTGGCGACCCCCTTCAGGGCAGCACTCCAAGCGGCGGCCTTCCTCGTCGAAGACCTTGAAGAATAGTGTACAGGCGCCATCATACTCATAGTGGATGGCGAGGGCGCCTTCCGCGCGGCAGACTCGGGCGACCTCGCTCGAGTCATGAAGATCCTCCCGGAGGCGACCGCTTCAACCTCCACTCCAGTCGCCGGGGCGTCGCAGTCGGCGTGTTGCATCCAAAGATCGAGAGGGGCCCTCGGCAGCAGCTCGACGGTGAAGAACTGTGGAAGGCAAATCCAAACGCTCGGAGGCATTGCCGCCCACAACACGAACTCGCACGAGGAGTCCGCAGCATGGACCCCTGGGGCGACGACGTGCGCCTCCGCGGCACGGCGGCCACGGCCCTGGCGCGGGTGGCGGCGCTCGTCGCCCCTCCCTCCAGAAACCTCGGTGTGAGCGCACAAGGGCAATGGGTACCCAGGAGGTGGCCTCTCGTACCATGGTCGCGACACTACCGGCCTCACGACCATCTCGCGACGATGGGACCTCCTCTTCTTCGGCGGAAGTAGCTCGGGTTCGCTGAGGGAAGTCTTTCCCTTCTCCGCGGCCAAGAACCTCCGTGTCGGCGTCATGACTACACCAGCGAGCAGTGAAGCAAGGAAGGAGCAGAGGCAGGAGAAGCAAGGAAGAGACGGGTGATGGGGGGCTCCGCCCCCACTTCCCATTTATAGCCAAGAGGAGGCCAACCGCCGGCGTACACAATCCAAGGTAATAATGATCTTTTTCTGCATGCAGCAAGGACCCGTCAAGTCGGGCAGTTGCCGAGGCTGCATGGGGAAGCGGAGACGCCCAGGTCCAATCAATCGCCATGCGCCAACCACAGCCACAGTCTATTAGGGCCCGCGACGCTCCGCACTTTCCCTTTGGCTTCGCCTCGAAGCCAATCCCGAGAGTGCCTTGGGCCCAGGAGCTATTGTCGGCATTCTAGGAACGGGGGTCCCCAGACTTGCCTGCCTGCGGCCCACAGCGTGGCTCCACCAGCGGCCCCGAGAGCCTGATATTCAACCACACAAGCACACCAAGCACAAGAACACCTCTCCTCGCGAGGCTGCTCTTCCCTTGTACTGTTCATCCTCAGCCCAAGAGGCAATCCACCACACCACACTAGAGTAGGGTATTACACCACAACGGTGGCCCGAACCAGTATAAATCTTGTGTCTCATGTTCTTTGGGTTCGTCGAGCTAGGTCGTAAGATCGCAGAGCATGTGAGCTAGGGAGGGGGGAGATCTTCGTGCGCACCCTAGTGTTCGAACCTCAAGGGTTTTGCCGGAACCCGAAATCCAACACGCAGTAAACGGGACGGATTAGGAAGGGGCGCTTCGATCTCCGCACCACATTTTTCGCCACGTACCGAGTGCACGACTGTTGCGGGATTTGACAAGATCTCTCGAGCCCGCATGTCAGCCACTCGGAAGCGGGCAAGTAAAAGGCTCCGCGGATAGTGCGTCTGCACAGCGCATCCCATTCTCCTTCTCCTTCCTCTGTTTCTCCACCTCATCCTCCGTCACTCTCAACACCACCACACCACCCGTGAGCAGCAAGCGGCAATGGGGAAGGACAAGATGGCGGCCCTGGAGTGTGACTAGAAGGCGATGGCGATGGCGAAGGCGACGGGGAAGCCGAAGGGCAAGAAGACGAGTCGGGGGGGTCTTCTTCGAGGTCCGGCCTGCCACCCGGCTGGATCCAGGGTGACTGGATTCGGTCCACGATTCAGCAGGAGGATGTGGAGGATCTGGCCGAAGGGGTCTTGATTGCCCACAGATCTTGGAGGCTGCTTGGCAACGAGACCGAGCCGCAGGAGGGTGAGTGCGTCCTCCTCGCGACTCATGTTGAATGTGGTTTCTCTCTGCCCCCTCATCCTTTCTTTCGGGGTTTTCTGAACTTTTATGGAGCCCAACTTCACCACTTTAACCCTAACACCATCTCGTACCTCGCTGCATTTGTTTCCATGCGTGAAAATTTTCTAGGTTGTCGACCGCACAGGGGTCTCTTCAAACACATCTTTACCTGTGCTCTGAGTCTATGAAAAAGGCTAATCTGTCTGATGAGAGGACGCATGTGATCCAGATGTGTGGAGGTCCAGGTATTCAGATGAGAGGCAAAAGTACTTTTCCAGCTGTGATTCTTCCCGGGTCGGTTAGAGGGTGGCAGTCGACCTGGTTTTACATCAAGGACCAACCGACTCCTGGTCAGTCAACCGGTCTTCCTCCCTTCTCCATGGAGCGAGTCTAGCAGCCCACTTCTTTGAAAGTAACTCCGGCAGAGAAAGCAGAGGTGAACATGTTGATGGAACGAGTAGTCCAATTAGTCCGTGACAGCATGACTGGTATGGACTTGCTGGAGGTGTTTCTCAGTGGACGCATCCAACCACTCCAGGCCTGCGATCATCCTATGTGGATGTACTCGGGTATTTAAGACACCACTCGGATCCACCCGGAGGAGGTCACCGAAGAAATGGTGGAGCAGTGGTTCTAGGGCATCATTGGAAACAAAGATAACCCCAGGGGCTCCAGAAGAATCCAACCATTCGGCGCTGACCATGAACCTGAAAAGGTCTGTCTTTTACTATAGAGTGTTTCTTCATTCTGATTTGCAACTCTCTTTGTGTCCAACTGAATTCTATGCTATTATTTGCCTTCCAGGTTTACACTGAGATGTACTCGATGCCCAATGGAGAGCAGGACTAGGAAAGAGAGGCGAGTGAAGGCGAAGTGGCGACTG
This sequence comes from Triticum dicoccoides, assembly GCF_002162155.2. Lineage (NCBI taxonomy): Eukaryota > Viridiplantae > Streptophyta > Magnoliopsida > Poales > Poaceae > Triticum > Triticum dicoccoides. The sequence goes on from NC_041392.1 coordinate 623,513,680, forward strand.
GAAATCCAATGACGAAGACGGGGAGGAGAGTGAGGACTCAAGAGACGGCGAGGAGGTCGACTCCCAGCCCCGTACTAAAAGGCGCTCCAAGCAGACCCATGACCCAGCGAGTATCCGTCGCAAGGCAGTCACGCAGACCTCAAAGCGCACTCGGACTTCCTCCCCCGTGCCAACTGAGAAGGCCCTAAAGCAACCCAAGATTGCAGCCCCCAAGCCTCGGAAGACCCTGCCTAAGATCAAGGTTGATGTTCCCATCGCCTCCTGGTAAGTGTCTTGTTTTCTCTTTTTATTCAAGAACTTCTTAAGTAGCTGTCGACTCGTTTTCTTGCTTGACAGAGTGAGTTCAGGAACTTGCAGTGTTGCTACTTCTGGGACCTACATGGGTATTTACAGGGATGAAGATGATGCGGAAATGGAAGATGCGACCACCTCCAAAGCAGGTGTGATTCTGCCATATTGCCTCCACTTTGTCAATTAATTTGCAGGTCGACTGATATCTTACGGTCGAATCTTTTGCAGCGCCGCAACATGTGATTGACCTTCCGGACGACGATGAATATGATCCCCAAAGGCCTATGGGGAGGAGAGGCACGAGCTCGGGCAGGAAGGCATCGGCCGGCAAGATAGCTCACACGACATCAGTGCTCGAACCGGTTGATATGTCTCCAACGTATCTATAATTTTTTATTGCTCCATGCTATATTATCTACTGTTTTGGGCAATATTGGGCTTTATTATCTACTTTTATATTATTTTTGGGACTAACCTATTAACCGGAGGCCCAGCCCAGATTTGTTGTTTTATGCCTATTTCAATGTTTTGAAGAAAAGGAATATCACACGGAGTCGAAACGGAACGAAATCAACTGGAGAAGTTATTTTTGGAAGGAAACACACCTGATGGACTTGGACCCCATGTCAAGGAAGGAACAAGGTGCTCACGAGGGTAGGGGGCTCCCCCCCTAGGGCGCGCCCCCTGTCTCGTGGGGCCCTCATGGCTCCCCAGACGTACCTCCTGCACCTATATATATCCACGTACCCTAAAACTTCCAGAACGTAACATAGATCGGGAGTTCCTCCGCCAGAGGCCTCCGTAACCACCTAAAACCAATCTAGACCCGTTTCGGCACCCTGCCGGAGGGGGCAATCCCTCACCGGTGGCCAACTTCATCATCCCGGCGCTCTCCATGACGAGGAGGGAGTAGTTCTCCCTCGGGGCTGAGGGTATGTACCAGTAGCTATGTGTTTGATCTCTCTCTCTCGCATGTTCTTGAGATGATACGATCTTGATGTATCGCGAGCTTTTCTATTATAGTTGGATCTTATGTTTCTCCTCCCCCTCTTCTCTCTTGTAATTAATCGGGTTTCCCCTTTGAAGTAATATTATCGGATTGAGTCTTTAAAGACTTGAGAACACTTGATATATGTCTTGTCGTGGATATCTGTGGTGACAATGGGATACCACGTGCCACTTGATGTATATTTTGGTGACCAACTTGCTGGTTTCGTGACATTGGGAACCTATGCATAGGGGTTGGCACACGTTTTCGTCGTGATTCTCCGGTAGAACTTTGGGGCACTCTTTGAGGTCCTTTGTGTTGGTTGAATAGATGAATCTGAGATTGTGTGATGCATATCGTATAATCATGCCCATGGATACTTGAGGTGACATTGGAGTATCTATGTGAAATTAGGGTTTTGGTTGATTTGTATATTAAGGTGTTATTCTAGTATGAACTCTAGGGCTGTTTGTGACACCTATAGGAATACCACAACGGATTGATTGGAAAGAATAACCTTGAGGTGGTTTCCTACCCTACCATAATCTCTTCGTTCGTTCTCCGCTATTAGTGACTTTGTAGTGACTCTTTGTTGCATGTTGAGGGATAGTTATATGATCCAATTATGTTATTATTGTTGAGAGGACTTACACTAGTGAAAGTATGAACCCTAGGCCTTGTTTACCATCATTGCAATACCATTTACGCTCACTTTTATCACTTGCTACCTTGCTGTTTTTATTATTTCAGATTACAAAAACTATTATCTACTATCCATATTGCACTTGTATCACCATCTCTTCGCCGAACTAGTGCACCTATACAATTTACCATTGTATTGGGTGTGTTGGGGACACAAGAGACTCTTTGTTGTTTGGTTGCAGGGATGCTTGAGAGAGACCATCTTCATCCTACGCCTCCTACGGATTGATAAACCTTAGGTCATCCACTTGAGGGAAATTTGCTACTGCCTACAAACCTCTGCACTTGGAGGCCCAACAACATCTACAAGAAGAAGGTTGTGTAGTAGACATCAAGCTCTTTTCTGGCGCCATTGCCGGGGAGGTTAGCGCTTGAAGGTATATCTTTAGATCTTGCAATCGAGTCTTTTAATTTCTTGTTTTATCACTAGTTTAGTTTATAAAAGAAAACTATAGAAAAATGGAATTGAGTTTGGCTCATACGCTTCACCTTTTTTAATATCTTTCGTGAGTATGATGGAAAGGATAATTGTGCTCAAGTGCTAGAAGAAGAAATCTATAAAATGTTTGGCACTGAATATTTTCATGATGAGCATGATTGCAATGTTGTTAGTATGAATTCCTTGAATATCCATGATGCTAATGATATGCAAAGCCACAAGCTTGGGGAAGCTATGTTTGATGAAGATGATATTTTTTGTCCCCCAAGTTTTGATGAGAAAATTTATTATGATGAAACCATGTCTCCTATTTATGATGATTATATTTATGAAAGAGGATTTGGAGAGGTCATGACTTTATTTTGTGATGAATCCACTATTCCGGAAGAGGTTCCAATTGATTATGAGAACAAGGTTGCTATCTATGATGATTATTGTGATGACTTGTATGCTATAAAAAATAATGATATCCATGAAACTTGTCATCATGATTTTAGTTTTCAATTGGATTATTCCTCACATGATAATTATTTTGTCGAGCTTGCTCCCACTACTATTAATGAGAACAATTTTGCTTGTGTGGAGAGTAGTAAAAATTCTATGCTTGTAGATCATGAAAAGAATGCTTTAGGTGTTGGTTATATTGTTGAATTCATTCATGATGCTACTGACAATTATTATGAGGGGGGAATATATGCTTGTAGGAATTGCAATAATATCAAGCTTCCTCTCTATGTGCTTAAAGTTTTGAAGTTATGCTATTTTTGCCATCCTATGCTAGTTGATTATTGTTCCCATAAATTGTTTGCTCGCAACATCCCTATACATAGGAAGTGGGTGAGGCTTAAATGTGTTAGTCATATTCTTCATGATGCACTCTTTATGTTTCAATTCTTATCCTTTATGTGAGCATCATTGAAATCATCATGCCTAGCTAGGGGCGTTAAACGATAGCGCTTGTTGGGAGGCAACCCAACTTTACTTTTGTTACTTGCTTTTTGTTCCTGTTTAGTAATAAATAATTCATCTAGCCTCTGTTTAGATGTGGTTTTATGCTTTTAATTAGTGTTTGTGCCAAGTAGAACCGTTGGGAAGACTTGGGGAAAGTCTTGTTGATCATGCTGTCAAAAACAGAAACTTTAGCGCTCACGAGAACTGCTGTCATTTTTATTTGGATAGTGATATTTAGTTAATAATTTTTTCATATGATTAATAGATAAATTCCTCAGGCCCAGCAATTTATTTTAGAATTTTATGAGTTCCAGAAGTATACGTTTGATCCAGATTACTACAGACTGTTCTGTTTTTGACAGATTCTGTTTTCGATGTGTTGTTTGCTTATTTTGATGAATCTATGAGTAGTATCGGAGGGTATGAACCATATAGAAGTTGGAATACAGTAGATATTACACCAATATGAATTTATAATGAGTTCATTACAGTAACTTATGATGGTGATTTGCTTTCTTATACTAACGGAGCTTACGAGTTTTCTGTTAAGTTTTGTATTGTGAAGTTTTCATGTTTTGGGATTCAATGGACTATGGAATAAGGAGTGGAAAGAGCCTAATATTGGGGATGCCCAAGGAAACCCAAGGTAATATTCAAGGATAGCCAAGAGCCTAATCTTGGGGATGCCCCGGAAGGCATCCCCTCTTTCGTCTTCGTTCATCGGTAACTTTACTTGGAGCTACATTTTTATTCGCCACATGATATGTGTTTTGCTTGGAGCGTCAATTTATTTTGTTAGGATTTTCTTGCTGTTATTTAGAACAATGTTTTGCATCTTTTATTTCAATAAAAGTGGCATTGATAGCCTTTACTATGCCTATGTTACAAGTATACATGTTGCTGTTTGAAAACAGAAAGTTCACCGCTGTTGCAATAATTCCCTAGAAAAGTCAGAATGTGATAAAATGTTGAAACATTTTGCATATTAAGCTCTGATAAATTTACTACAGTGGGAATTTTCTTTCATAATTTTTGGAGCTAAGGAAGTATGGATGTTGCAGCATTCTTTACAGACTATCCTGTTTATCCAGATTCCTGTTATGTTTGCATTGTTTGCATATGTTTGCTTCTTTAATGATTCTATTTGAGGATAGGATTATTAAATATGCAGAGGCATTTAGTATGCAATGTTGAATAATAATTTTAGTGATTTGCTACAGTAGAGTATGATAAGGTTTTGCAATGGTTTATACTAACTTATCTCACGAGTCCTTGTTGAGTTTTGTGTGGATGAAGCTTTTGAGATTTAGGGAGACCCTGATATGAGAGGAATTAAGGAGACACAAAAGCTCAAGCTTGGGGATGCCAAAGGCACCCCAAGATAATATTTCAAGAAGTCTCAAGCATATAAGCTTGGGGATGCCCCGGTTGGCATCCCACCTTTCTTCTTCAACAATTATCGGTTAGTATCGGTTGATCCTAAGTTTTTGCTTCTTCACATGATGTTTGCTATTCTTAGATGTCATTTTATTTTGTTTTGATTGCTGTTTGAATAGAGTACCAAGATCTGAAATTATTAAATGTTAGAGAGTCTTCACATAGTTGCATAATTATTCGACTACTCATTGATCTTCACTTATATCTTTCGGAGTAGTTTGTTGTTTGCTCTAGTGCTTCACTTATATCCTTTTAGAGCATGGTCGTAGTTTTATTTTGAAGAAATAGATGAACTCTCATGCTTCACTTAGATTATTTTGAGAGTCTTAAATAGCATGGTAATTTGCTTAAAATCCTAATATGCTAGGTATTCAGGAATAATAAAATTCTCTTATGAGTGTGTTGAATACTAAGAGAAGTTTGATGCTTGATGATTGTTTTGAGATATGGAGATGGTGATATTAGAGTCATGCTAGTTGAGTAGTTGTGAATTTGATAAATACTTGTGTTGAAGTTTGTGATTCCCGTAGCATGCACGTATGGTGAACCGTTATGTGATTAAGTCGGAGCATGATTTATTTATTGATTGTCTTCCTTATGAGTGGCGGTCGGGGACGAGCGATGGTCTTTTCCTACCAATCCATCCCCCTGGGAGCATGCACGTAGTACTTTGTTTCGATAACTAATAGATTTTTTCAATAAGTATGTGAGTTCTTTATGACTAATGTTGAGTCCATGGATTATACGCACTCTCACCCTTCCACCATTGCTAGCCTCTCTAGTACCGCGCAACTTTCGCCGGTACCATAAACCCACCATATACCTTCCTCAAAACAGCCACCATACCTACCTATTATGGCATTTCCATACCCATTCCGAGATATATTGCCATGCAACTTTCCACCATTCCGTTCATCATGACACATTCATCAATGTCATATTGCTTAGCATGATCTTGTAGTTGACATAGTATTTGTGGCAAAGCCACTGTTCATAATTCTTTCATACTTGTCACTCTTGATTCATTGCATATCCCGGTACACCGCCAGAGGCATTCATATAGAGTCATACTTTGTTCTAGTATCGAGTTGTATCATTGAGTTGTAAATAAATAGAAGTGTGATGATCATCATTCAATAGAGCATTGTCCCCAAAAAAAGAAAGGCCAAATAAAAAAAGAAAGGCCAAATAAAAAAAAGGCCAAATAAAAAAAGGAAGTCCCAAAAAAGAAAATAAATAAAAAGGGGCAATGCTACTATCCTTTTTTCCACACTTGTGCTTCAAAGTAGCACCATGATATAGCGAGTCTCATATAGTGTGCTTCAAAGTAGCACCATGTTCTTCATATAGAGAGTCTCATATGTTGTCACTTTCATATACTAGTGGGAATCTTTCATTATAGAACTTGGCTTGTATATTCCAATGATGGGCTTCCTCAAAATTCCCTAGGTTTTCATGAGCAAGCAAGTTGGATGCACACCCACTTAGTTTCTTTTGTTGAGCTTTCATATATTTATAGCTCTAGTGCATCCGTTGCATGGCAATCCCTACTCACTCACATTGATATCTATTGATGGGCATCTCCATAGCCCGTTGATACCCCTAGTCGATGTGAGACTATCTTCTCACTTTTGTATTCTCCACAACCACCATTCTATTCCACCTATAGTGCTATATCCATGGCTCACGCTCATGTATTGCGTGAAGATTGAAAAAGTTTGAGAACACCAAAAGTATGAAACAATTGCTTGGCTTGTCATCAGGGTTGTGCATGATTTAAATATGTTGTGTGGTGAAGATGGAGCATAGCCAGACTATATGATTTTGTAGGGATAGCTTTCTTTGGCCATGTTATTTTGAGAAGACATGATTGCTTTGTTAGTATGCTTGAAGTATTATTATTTCTATGTCAATATGAACTTTTGTCTTGAATCTTATGGATCTGAATATTCATGCCACAATTAAGAAGAATTACATTGAAATTATGCCAAGTAGCACTCCGCATCAAAAGTTCTGTTTTTATGATTTACCTACTCGAGGACGAGCAGGAATTAAGCTTGGGGATGCTTGATACGTCTCCAACGTATCTATAATTTTTGATTGCTCCATGCTATATTATCTACTGTTTTGGGCAATATTTTGGGCTTTATTATCCACTTTTATATTATTTTTGGGACTAACCTATTAACCGGAGGCCCATCCCAGATTTGTTGTTTTATGCCTATTTCAGTGTTTTGAAGAAAAGGAATATCAGACGGAGTCGAAACGGAACGAAATCAACTAGAGAAGTTATTTTTGGAAGGAAACACACCTGATGGACTTGGGCCCCACGTCAAGGAAGGAACTAGGTGCTCACGAGGGTAGGGGGCGCCCCCCCCCTAGGGCGCGCCCCCTGTCTCGTGGGGCCCTCATGGCTCCCCTGATGTACCTCCTGCACCCATATATATCCATGCACCCTAAAACTTCCACGACGCAACATAGATCGGGAGTTCCGTCGCCAGAAGCCTCCGTAGCCACCGAAAACCAATCTAGACCCATTCTGGCACCCTGCCGGAGGGGGCAATTCCTCACCGGTGGCAATCTTCATCATCCCGGAGCTCTCCATGACGAGGAGGCAGTAGTTCTCCCTCGGGGCTGAGGGTATGTACCAGTAGCTATGTGTTTGATCTCTCTCTCGTGTTCTTGAGATGATACGATCTTGATGTATCGCGAGCTTTGCTATTATAGTTGGATCTTATTTTTCTCCTCCCCCTCTTCTCTATTGTAATGAATCGGGTTTCCCCTTTGAAGTAATCTTATCGGATTGAGTCTTTAAAGACTTGAGAACACTTGATGTATGTCTTGCCGTGGATATGTGTGGTGACAATGGGATACCACGTGCCACTTGATGTATGTTTTGGTGACCAACTTGCCGGTTTGGTGACATTGGGAACCTATGCATAGGGGTTGGCACACGTTTTCGTCGTGATTCTCTGGTAGAACTTTGGGGCACTCATTGAGGTCCTTTGTGTTGGTTGAATAGATGAATCTGAGATTGTGTGATGCATATCGTATAATCATGCCCACGAATACTTGAGGTGACATTGGAGTATCTAGGTGACATTAGGGTTTTGGTTGATTTGTATATTAAGGTGTTATTCTAGTACGAACTCTAGGGCTGTTTGTGACACCTATAGGAATAGCCCAACGGATTGATTGGAAAGAATAACTTTGAGGTGGTTTCGTACCCTACCATAATCTCTTCGTTCGTTCTCCGCTATTAGTGACTTTGTAGTGACTCTTTGTTGCATGTTGAGGGACAGTTATATGATCCAATTATGTTATTATTGTTGAGAGGACTTACACTAGTGAAAGTATGAACCCTAGGCCTTGTTTCAACACATTGCAATACCTTTTGTGCTCACTTTTATCATTAGTTACCTTGTTGTTTTTATATTTTCAGATTACAAAAACCATTATCTACTATCCATATACCACTTGTATCACCATCTCTTCCCGAACTAGTGCACCTATACAATTTACCATTGTATTGGGTGTGTTGGGGACACAAGAGACTCTTTGTTATTTGGTTGTAGGGTTGCTTGAGATAGACCATCTACATCCTACGCCTCCCACGGATTGATAAACCTTAGGTCATCCACTTGAGGGAAATTTGCTACTGTCCTACAAACATCTGCACTTGGAGGCCCAACAACGTCTACAAGAATAAGGTTGTGTAGTAGACATCAGGATGCCGCTGCCAACCCAATCCAGATCAACTACGGCGGCGGCCAGAAGCGACGACTTTGCTCCTGGCCCGACGAGAGCTCGGGGGCATGTAGCTGTCATCGCTCGTCTCCGGAGACTCGGCAAGCTCGGGAGAGTCGCTGGACTACCAGGAGTCACCGTTGTCCTGGCGACCCCCTTGAGGGCAGCACTCCAAGCGGCGGCCTTCCTCGTCGAAGACCTTGAAGAACAGTGTACAGGCGCCATCATACTCAAAGTGGATGGCGAGGGCGCCTTCCGCGCGGCAGACTCGGGCGACCTCACTCGAGTCATGAAGATCCTCCCGAAGGCGACGGCTTCAACCTCCGCTCCAGTCGCCGGGCGTCGCAGTCGGCGTGTTGCATCCAAAGATCGAGAGGGGCCCTCGGCAGCAGCTCGACGGTGAAGAACTGTGGAAGGCAAATCCAAGTGCTCGGAGGCATCGCCGCCCACAGCCCGAACTCGCGCGAGGAGTCCGCAACATGGACCCCTGGGGCGACGACGTGCGCCTCCGCGGCACGGCGGCCACGGCCCTGGCGCGGGCGGCGGCGCTCGTCGCCCCTCCCTCCAGAAACCTCGGTGTGAGCGCACAAGGGCAATGGGTACCCAGGAGGTGGCCTCTCGTACCATGGTCGCGACACTACCGGCCTCACGACCATCTCGCGACAATGGGACCTCCTCTTCTTCGGCGGAAGTAGCTCGGGTTCGCTGAGGGAAGTCTTTCCCTTCTCCGCGGCCGAGAACCTCCGTGTCGGCGCCATGACTGCACCAGCGAGCAGTGAAGCAAGGAAGGAGCAGAGGCAGGAGAAGCAAGGAAGAGACGGGTGATGGGGGCTCCGACCCCACTTCCCATTTATAGCCAAGAGGAGGCCAACCACCGGCGTACACAATCCAAGGTAATAATGATCTTTTTCTGCATGCAGCAAGGACCCGTCAAGTCGGGCAGTTGCCGAGGCTGCATGGGGAAGTGGAGACGCCCAGGTCCAATCAATCGCCACGCAGCAACCGCAGCCACAGGCTGTTAGGGCCCGCGACGCTCCTCACTTTCCCTTTGGCTTCGCCTCGAAGCCAAGCCCGAGCGTGCCTTGGGCCCAGGGGCTATTGTCGGCATTCTAGGAACGGGGGTCCCCAGACTTGCCTGCCTGTGGCCCACAGCATGGCTCCACCAGCGGCCCCGAGAGCCCGATATTCAACCACACAAGCACACCAAGCACAAGAACACCTCTCCTCGCGAGGCTGCTCTTCCCTTGTACTGTTCATCCTCAGCCCAAGAGGCAATCCACCACACCACACTAGAGTAGGGTATTACACCACAACGGTGGCCCGAACCAGTATAAATCTTGTGTCTCATGTTCTTTGGGTTCGTCGAGCTAGGTCATAAGATTGCAGAGCATGTGAGCTAGGGAGGGGGGAGATCTTCGTGCGCACCCCAGTGTTCGAACCTCAAGGGTTTTGCCGGAACCCGAAATCCGACACGCAGTAAACGGGACGGATTAGGAAGGGGCGCTTCAATCTCCGTGCCACATTTTTCGCCACGTACCGAGCGCACGGCTGTTGCGGGATTTGACAAGATCTCTCGAGCCCGCATGTCAGCCACTCGGAAGGGGGCAAATAAAAGGCTCCGCGGACAGTGCGTCTGCACAGCGCATCCCATTCTCCTTCTCCTTCCTCTGTTTCTCCACCTCATCCTCCGTCGCTCTCGACACCACCACACCACCCATGAGCAGCCTGCGGCAATGGGGAAAGACAAGATGGCGGCCCTGGAGCGTGACAAGAAGGCGACTGCGACGGCGAAGGCGACGGGGAAGCCAAAGGGCAAGAAGACGAGTCGGGGGGGGGGGGTCTTCTTCGAGGTCCGGCCTGCCACCCGGCTGGATCCAGGGTGACTGGATTTGGTCCACGATTCAGCAGGAGGATGTGGAGGATCTGGCCGAAGGGGTCTTGATTGCCCACGGATCTTGGAGGCTGCTTGGCAACGAGACCGAGCCGCAGGAGGGTGAGTGCGTCCTCCTTGCGACTCATGTTGAATGTGGTTTCTCTCTGCCCCCTCATCCTTTCTTTCAGGGTTTTCTGAACTTTTCTGGAGCCCACTTCACCACTTTAACCCTAACACCATCTCGTACCTCACTGCATTTGTTTCCATGTGTGAAAATTTTCTGGGTTGTCGACCGCACTGGGGTCTCTTCAAACACATCTTTACCTGTCGCTCTGAGTCTATGAAAAAGGCTAATCTGTCTGATGAGAGGACGCATGTGATCCAGATGTGTGGAGGTCCAGGTATTCAGATGAGAGGCAAAAGTACTTTTCCAGCTGTGATTCTTCCCGGGTCGGTTAGAGGGTGGCAGTCGACCTGGTTTTACATCAAGGACCAACCGACTCCTGGTCAGTCAACCGGTCTTCCTCCCTTCTCCATGGAGCGAGTCTAGCAGCCCACTTCTTTGAAAGTAACTCCGGCAGAGAAAGCAGAGGTGAACATGTTGATGGAACGAGTAGTCCAATTAGTCCGTGACAGCATGACTGGTATGGACTTGCTGGAGGTGTTTCTCAGTGGACGCATCCAACCACTCCAGGCCTGCGATCATCCTATGTGGATGTACTCGGGTATTTAAGACACCACTCGGATCCACCCGGAGGAGGTCACCGAAGAAATGGTGGAGCAGTGGTTCTAGGGCATCACTGGAAACAAAGATAACCCCAGGGGCTCCAGAAGAATCCAACCATTCGGCGCTAACCATGAACCTGAAAAGGTCTGTCTTTTACTATCGAGTGTTTCTTCATTTTGATTTGCAACTCTCTTTGTGTCCGACTGATTTCTATGCTATTATTTGCCTTCCAGGTTTACACTGAGATGTACTCGATGCCCAATGGAGAGCAGGACTAGGAAAGAGAGGCGAGTGGAGGCGAAAGTGGCGACTGGAAATCCAATGACGAAGACGGGGAGGAGAGTGAGGACTCAAGAGACGGCGAGGAGGTCGACTCCCCGCCTCGTACTAAAAGGCGCTCCAAGCAGACCCATGACCCAGCGAGTATCCGTCGCAAGGCAGTCACGCAGACCTCAAAGCGCACTCAGACTTCCTCCCCCGTGCCAACTGAGAAGGCCCTAAAGCAACCCAAGATTGCAGCCCCAAGCCTCGGAAGACCCTGCCTAAGATCAACGTTGATGTTCCCATCGCCTCTGGGTAAGTGTCTTGTTTTCTCTTTTTATTCAAGAACTTCTTAAGTAGCTGTCGACTTGTTTTCTTGCTTGACAGAGTGAGTTCGGGAACTTGCAGTGTTGCTACTTCTGGGACCTACATGGGCATTTACAGGGATGAAGATGATGCGGAAATGGAAGATGCGACCACCTCCAAAGCAGGTGTGATTCTGCCATATTGCCTCCACTTTGTCAATTAATTTGCAGGTCGACTGATATCTTACAGTCGAATCTTTTGCAGCGCCGCAACATGTGATTGACCTTCCAGACAACGATGAATATGATCCCCAAAGGCCTACGGGGAGGAGAGGCACGAGCTCGGGCAGGAAGGCGTCGGCCGGCAAGATAGCTCACACGACATCAGTGCTCGAACCGGTTGATACGTCTCCAACGTATCTATAATTTTTGATTGCTCCATGCTATATTATCTACTGTTTTGGGCAATATTGGGCTTTATTATCTACTTTTATATTATTTTTGGGACTAACCTATTAACCGGAGGCCCAGCCCAGATTTGTTGTTTTATGCCTATTTCAGTATTTTGAAGAAAAGGAATATCACACGGAGTCGAAACGGAACGAAATCAACTAGAGAAGTTATTTTTGGAAGGAAACACACCTGATGGACTTGGACCCCACGTCAAGGAAGGAATGAGGTGCTCACGAGGGTAGGGGGCTCCCCCCTAGGGCGCGCCCCCTGTCTCATGGGGCCCTCTTGGCTCCCCTGACGTACTTCCTGCACCCATATATATCCACGTACCCTAAAACTTCCAGAACGCAACATAGATCGGGAGTTCCGCCGCCAGAGGCCTCCGTAACCACCGAAAACCAATCTAGACCCGTTCCGACACCCTGCCGGAGGGGGCAATCCCTCACCGGTGGCCAACTTCATCATCCCGGAGCTCTCCATGACGAGGAGGGAGTAGTTCTCCCTCGGGGCTGAGGGTATGTACCAGTAGCTATGTGTTTGATCTCTCTCTCGCGCGTGTTCTTGAGATGATACGATCTTGATGTATCGCGAGCTTTGCTATTATAGTTGGATCTTATGTTTCTCATCCCCCTCTTCTCTCTTGCAATTAATCGGTTTCCCCTTTGAAGTAATATTATCGGATTGAGTCTTTAAAGACTTGAGAACACTCGATATATGTCTTGTCATGGATATCTGTGGTGACAATGGGATACAACATGCCACTTGATGTATATTTTGGTGACCAACTTGCCGGTTTCGTGACATTGGGAACCTATGCATAGGGGTTGGCACACGTTTTCGTCGTGATTCTCCGGTTGAACTTTGGGGCACTCTTTGAGGTCCTTTGTGTTGGTTGAATAGATGAATCTGAGATTGTGTGATGCATATCATATAATCATGCCCATGGATACTTGAGGTGACATTGGAGTATCTATGTGACATTAGGGTTTTGGTTGATTTGTATATTAAGGTGTTATTCTTGTATGAACTCTAGGGCTGTTTGTGACACCTATAGGAATACCACAACGGATTGATTGGAAAGAATAACCTTGAGGTGGTTTCGTACCCTACCATAGTCTCTTCGTTCGTTCTCCGCTATTAGTGACTTTGGAGTGACTCTTTGTTACATGTTGAGGGATAGTTATATGATCCAATTATGTTATTATTGTTGAGAGGACTTACACTAGTGAAAGTATGAACCCTAGGCCTTGTTTACCATCATTGCAATACCGTTTACGCTCACTTTTATCACTTGCTACCTTTCTGTTTTTATTATTTCAGATTACAAAAACTATTATCTACTATCCATATTGCACTTGTATCACCATCTCTTCGCCGAACTAGTGCACCTATACAATTTACCATTGTATTGGGTGTGTTGGGGACACAAGAGACTCTTTGTTGTTTGGTTGCAGGGCTGCCTGAGAGAGACCATCTTCATCCTACACCTCCTACGGATTGATAAACCTTAGGTCATCCACTTGAGGGAAATTTGCTACTGCCCTACAAACCTCTGCACTTGGAGGCCTAACAACGTCTACAAGAAGAAGGTTGTGTAGTAGACATCAAGCTCTTTTCTGGCGCCGTTGCCGGGGAGGTTAGTGCTTGAAGGTATATCTTTAGATCTTGCAATCGAGTCTTTTAATTTCTTGTTTTATCACTTGTTTAGTTTATAAAAGAAAACTATAGAAAAATGGAATTGAGTTTGGCTCATACGCTTCACCTTTTTTAATATCTTTCGTGAGTATGATGGAAAGGATAATTGTGCTCAAGTGCTAGAAGAAGAAATCTATAAAATGTTTGGCACTGAATATTTTCATGATGAGCATGATTGCAATGTTGTTAGTATGAATTCCTTGAATATCCATGATGCTAATGATATGCAAAGCCACAAGCTTGGGGAAGCTATGTTTGATGAAGATGATATTTTTGTCCCCCAAGTTTTGAGGAGCAAATTTATTATGATGAAATCATGCCTCCTATTTATGATGATTATATTTATGAAAGAGGATTTGGAGAGGTCATGACTTTATTTTGTGATGAATCCACTATTCCGGAAGAGGTTCCAATTGATTATGAGAACAAGGTTGCTATCTATGATGATTATTGTGATGAATTGTATGCTATAAAAAATAATGATATCCATGAAACTTGTCATCATGATTTTAGTTTTCAATTGGATTATGCCTCACGTGATAATTATTTTGTCGAGCTTGCTCCCACTACTATTAATGAGAACAATTTTGCTTGTGTGGAGAGTAGTAAAAATTCTATGCTTGTAGATCATGAAAAGAATGCTTTAGTTGTTGGTTATATTGTTGAATTCATTCATGATGCTACTGAAAATTATTATGAGGGAGGAATATATGCTTGTAGGAATTGCAATAATATCAAGTTTCCTCTCTATGTGCTTAAAGTTTTGAAGTTATGCTTGTTTTGCCATCCTATGCTAGTTGATTATTGTTCCCATAAATTGTTTGCTCACAACATCCCTATACATAGGAAGTGGGTGAGGCTTAAATGTGCTAGTCATATTCTTCATAATGCACTCTTTATGTTTCAATTCTTATCCTTTATGTGAGCATCATTGAAATCATCATGCCTAGCTAGGGGCGTTAAACGATAGCGCTTGTTGGGAGGCAACCCAACTTTACTTTTGTTACTTGCTTTTTGTTCCTGCTTAGTAATAAATAATTTATCTAGCCTCTGTTTAGATGTGGTTTTATGCTTTTAATTAGTGTTTGTGCCAAGTAGAACCGTTGGGAAGACTTGGGGAAAGTCTTGTTGATCATGCTGTCAAAAATAGAAACTTTAGCGCTCACAAGAACTGCTGTCATTTTTATTTGGATAGTGATATTTAGTTAATTATTTTTTCATATGATTAATAGATAAATTACTCAGGTCCAGAATTTTATTTTAGAATTTTATGAGTTCCAGAAGTATACGTTTGATCCAGATTACTACAGACTGTTCTGTTTTTGACAGATTCTGTTTTCGATGTGTTGTTTGCTTATTTTGATGAATCTATGAGTAGTATCGGAGGGTATGAACCATAGAGAAGTTGGAATACAGTAGATATTACACCAATATGAATTTAGAATGAGTTCATTACAGTACCTTATGATGGTGATTTGCTTTCTTATACTAACGGAGCTTACGAGTTTTCTGTTAAGTTTTGTGTTGTGAAGTTTTCATGTTTTGGGATTCAATGGACTATGGAATAAGGAGTGGAAAGAGCCTAAGATTGGGGATGCCCAAGGAAACCCAAGGTAATATTCAAGGATAGCCAAGAGCCTAAGCTTGGGGATGCCCCGGAAGGCATCCCCTCATTCGTCTTCGTTCATCGGTAACTTTACTTGGAGCTACATTTTTATTCGCCACATGATATGTGTTTTGCTTGGAGCGTCAATTTATTTTGTTAGGATTTTCTTGCTGTTATTTAGAACAATGTTTTGCATCTTTTATTTCAATAAAAGTGGCATTGATAGCCTTTACTATGCCTATGTTACAAGTATACATGTTGCTGTTTGAAAACAGAAAGTTTACCGCTGTTGCAATAATTCCCTAGAAAAGTCAGAGTGTGATAAAATGTTGAAACATTTTTCATATTAAGCTATGATAAATCTACTACAGTGGGAATTTTCTTTCATAATTTTTGGAGCTAAGGAAGTATGGATGTTGCAGCATTCTTTACAGACTATCCTGTTTAGCCAGATTGCTGTTATGTTTGCATTGTTTGCATATGTTTGCTTCTTTAATGATTCTATTTGAGGATAGGACTATTAAATATCCAGAGGCATTTAGTATGCAATGTTGAATAATAATTTTAGTGATTTGCTACAGTAGAGTATGATAAGGTTTTGCAATGGTTTATACTAACTTATCTCACGAGTCCTTGTTGAGTTTTGTGTGGATGAAGCTTTTGAGATTTAGGGAGACCGTGATATGAGAGGAATTAAGGAGACACAAAAGCTCAAGCTTGGGGATGCCCAAGGCACCCCAAGATAATATTTCAAGAAGTCTCAAGCATCTAAGCTTGGGGATGCCCCGGTTGGCATCCCACCTTTCTTCTTCAACAATTATCGGTTAGTATCGGTTGATCCTAAGTTTTTGCTTCTTCACATGATGTTTGCTATTCTTAGATGTCATTTTATTTTGTTTTGATTGCTGTTTGAATAGAGTACCAAAGATCTGAAATTATTAAATGTTAGAGAGTCTTCACATAGTTGCATAATTATTCGACTACTCATTGATCTTCACTTATATCTTTCGGAGTAGTTTGTTGTTTGCTCTAGTGCTTCACTTATATCCTTTTAGAGCATGGTCGTAGTTTTATTTTGAAGAAATAGATGAACTCTCATGCTTCACTTAGATTATTTTGAGAGTCTTAAATAGCATGGTAATTTGCTTAAAATCCTAATATGCTAGGTATTCAAGAATAATAAAATTCTCTTATGAGTGTGTTGAATACTAAGAGAAGTTTGATGCTTGATGATTGTTTTGAGATATGGAGATGGTGATATTAGAGTCATGCTAGTTGAGTAGTTGTGAATTTGAGAAATACTTGTGTTGAAGTTTGTGATTCCCGTAGCATGCACGTATGGTGAACCGTTATGTGATTAAGTCGGAGCATGATTTATTTATTGATTGTCTTCCTTATGAGTGGCGGTCGGGGACGAGCGATGGTCTTTTCCTACCAATCCATCCCCCTGGGAGCATGCGTGTAGTACTTTGTTTCTATAACTAATAGAGTTTTGCAATAAGTATGTGAGTTCTTTATGACTAATGTTGAGTCCATGGATTATACGCACTCTCACCCTTCCACCGTTGCTAGCCTCTCTAGTACCGCGCAACTTTCGCCGGTACCATAAACCCACCATATACCTTCCTCAAAACAGCCACCATACCTACCTATTATGGCATTTCCTTAGCCATTCCGATATATATTGCCATGCAACTGTCCACCATTCCGTTCATCATGACACATTCATCATTGTCATATTGCTTAGCATGATCATGTAGTTGACATAGTATTTGTGGCAAAAGCCACTGTTCATAATTCTTTCATACTTGTCACTCTTGATTCATTGCATAGCCCAGTACACCGCCGGAGGCATTCATATAGAGTCATACTTTGTTCTAGTATCGAGTTGTATCATTGAGTTGTAAATAAATAGGAGTGTGATGATCATCATTCAATAGAGCATTGTCCCAAAAAAAGAAAGAAAGGCCAAATAAAAAAAGTAAGGCCAAATTAAAAAAAGAAGAAAGGCCAAATAAAAAAAAGGAAGGCCCAAAAAAAGAAAATAAATAAAAAGGGGCAATGCTACTATCCTTTTTTCCACACTTGTGCTTCAAAGTAGCACCATGATATAGCGAGTCTCATATATTGTGCTTCAAAGTAGCACCATGTTCTTCATATAGAGAGTCTCATATGTTGTCACTTTCATATACTAGTGGGAATCTTTCATTATAGAACTTGGCTTGTATATTCCAATGATGGGCTTCCTCAAAATGCCCTAGGTTTTCGTGATCAAGCAAGTTGGATGCACACCCACTTAGTTTCTTTTGTTGAGCTTTCATATATTTATAGCTCTAGTGCATCCGTTGCATGGCAATCCCTACTCACTCACATTGATATCTATTGATGGGCATCTCCATAGCCCGTTGATACCCCTAGTCGATGTGAGACTATCTTCTCACTTTTGTCTTCTCCACAACCACCATTCTATTCCACCTATAGTGCTATATCCATGGCTCATGCTCATGTATTTCGTGAAGATTGAAAAAGTTTGAGAACACCAAAAGTATGAAACAATTGCTTGGCTTGTCATCAGGGTTGTGCATGATTTAAATATGTTGTGTGGTGAAGATGGAGCATAGCCAGACTATATAATTTTGTAGGGATAGCTTTCTTTGGCCATGTTATTTTGAGAAGACATGATTGCTTTGTTAGTATGCTTGAAGTATTATTATTTCTATGTCAATATGAACTTTTGTCTTGAATCTTATGGATCTGAATATTCATGCCACAATTAAGAAGAATTACATTGAAATTATGCCAAGTAGCACTCCGCATCAAAAATTCTGTTTTTATGATTTACCTACTCGAGGACGAGCAGGAATTAAGCTTGGGGATGCTTGATACGTCTCCAACGTATCTATAATTTTTGATTGCTCCATGCTATATTATCTACTGTTTTGAGGAATATTGGGCTTTATTATCCACTTTTATATTATTTTTGGGACTAACCTATTAACCGGAGGCCCATCCCAGATTTGTTGTTTTATGCCTATTTCAGTGTTTTGAAGAAAAGGAATATCAGACGGAGTCGAAACGGAACGAAATCAACAGGAGAAGTTATTTTTGGAAGGAAACACACCTGATGGACTTGGACCCCACGTCAAGGAAGGAACTAGGTGCTCACGAGGGTAGGGGGCGCCCCCCCCCCTAGGGCGCGCCCCCTGTCTCGTGGGGCCCTCATGGCTCCCCTTGACGTACCTCCTGCACCCATATATATCCACACACGCTAAAACTTCCACAACGCAACATAGATCGGGAGTTCCACTGCCAGAAGCCTCCGTAGACACCGAAAACCAATCTAGACCCATTCTGGCACCCTGCCGGAGGGGGCAATTCCTCACCGGTGGCAATCTTCATCATCCCGGAGCTCTCCATGACGAGGAGGGAGTAGTTCTCCCTCGGGGCTGAGGGTATGTACCAGTAGCTATGTGTTTGATCTCTCTCTCTTGTTCTTGAGATGATACGATCTTGATGTATCGCGAGCTTTGCTATTGTAGTTGGATCTTATGTTTCTCCTCCCCTCTTCTCTCTTGTAATGAATCGGGTTTCCCCTTTGAAGTAATCTTATCGGATTGAGTCTTTAAAGACTTGAGAACACTTGATGTATGTCTTGCCGTGGATATCTGTGGTGACAATGGGATACCACATGCCACTTGATGTATGTTTTGGTGACCAACTTGCGGGTTTCGTGAAATTGGGAACCTATGCATAGGGGTTGGCACATGTTTTCGTCGTGATTCTCTGGTAGAACTTTGGGGCACTCTTTGAGGTCCTTTGTGTTGGTTGAATAGATGAATCTGTGATTGTGTGATGCATATCGTATAATCATGCCCACGGATACTTGAGGTGACATTGGAGTATCTAGGTGACATTAGGGTTTTGGTTGATTTGTATCTTAAGGTGTTATTCTAGTACGAACTCTAGGGTTGTTTATGACACCTATAGGAATAGCCCAACGGATTGATTGGAAAGAATAACTTTGAGGTGGTTTCGTACCCTACCATAATCTCTTCGTTCGTTCTCCGCTATTAGTGACTTTGTAGTGACTCTTTGTTGCATGTTGAGGGATAGTTATATGATCCAATTATGTTATCATTGTTGAGAGGACTTACACTAGTGAAAGTATGAACCCTAGGCCTTGTTTACCATCATTGCAATACCATTTACGCTCACTTTTATCACTTGCTACCTTGCTGTTTTTATTATTTCAGATTACAAAAACTATTATCTACTATCCATATTGCACTTGTATCACCATCTCTTCGCTGAACTAGTGCACCTATACAATTTACCATTGTATTGGGTGTGTTGGGGACACAAGAGACTCTTTGTTATTTGGTTGCAGGGTTGCTTGAGAGAGACCATCTTCATCCTACGCCTCCTACGGATTGATAAACCTTAGGTAATCCACTTGAGGGAAATTTTCTACTACCCTACAAACCTCTGCACTTGGAGGCCCAACAACGTCTACAAGAAGAAGTTTGTGTAGTAGACATCACCGGTGATCCAGCAGACTGGAGACCTCAATCGGGCCTCTGTCACTTTTGCCGATCTTGTGTCGACTGAACGTCTTTCAGCGTCAACTGCTCAAGATCCTGCTTCATCTATACAACTCCATGCTTTAGATCCTCAGATTGCTGCGACCGTTCCACCATCTCCATTGTTCATCACCCATCATATCCCGGAGGATCAGGCGAGTGTTGCTAAAGAAGCGATACTCCAAGCAGGCCTTATGATGGAACGGATGAAGACAATGCGTGAGACCAGTCAAGCCACCTATGACGCCAATGCAGCTCCCCGAGCCAACGTCTAGGTTAGTTGATTTCCGACTGCTCTTCTAGCTTGACACTTGAAAACGGTTGCCTTATTATCTGCAAGAAGTCCGTGGATGAGCGTTTTCAAACCTTTTCAAACTTTATATGCATCTATTCACCCACTGGGTGTTTTCTTTTATTTTGTAATCTTGTTCTCTTGAGTCAACTCTGTCTCGTTGAATGAACTTTCAGATTTGTGGGGGCACGCAGAGTGCACCCATTGGGTGTAGTCCCCGAGACCGATGTCGAATGTTTGATTCGGCGAGGGTATTAGATCTTGTTTATAATATATCCACTCGGTCTTGAACGGATCCCGTCGAGTGAATTCTCGAACCAGTGGGGGCACGCCAAGTGCACCCATTGGGTGTAGTCCCCGAGACCACGGTGGACTGCGGGTAGTCGGCGGTGGTCTGAGAATCAATGTTGCAGTTGCTTTTCTCTTCCTTCTCTTTTTTTGGCGACTAGGCTGACCAAGTCGGGTACCGAACTGAACCAGTGGGGGCACGCCAAGTGCACCCACTAGGTGTAGTCCCCGAGACTACTGTTGGATGTTTGATTCTGTAGTAGTCTTAGAACTCGTTTTGTCGTAATATCCTGAACTTGTACCTTCATTTCCATCGACTGACATATCTTATTTGCGGACTTCAGAAATCATGTGAGCTCATATCCCAATATGCTGAATTCGAGAGGAAGCAGATCCAGCTCAATCCTGACCCAGACTTGGCCAAGCAGAACTTGAAGAAGGCTAAGGACGAAACAACTGGTATGGAAGGTAAAAGCTTGCTGACTGTGAGATTGGACTGTCTCCTGTGTCATCTTTATTATTTTTGAGAGAAAATGAGGCAGGCTCTGGCACAGAAGGACCTTGATCTCGCAGCGGCACAGAAAGAGGCCCAAGAGAAAATAGCACTCGCCGACGAGAAGTTGGCTTCAGTCGGGACGTTAGAGGAAGACAACACCAAGATGAAGACTGCTCTTGTCGAAGCTAACAAGGAAGTGACGCGTCTGAAGAAGGACAAGGTAGCCCTGAACAACAAGATCGAAGATCTCTCCCAGAAGAAGAATGAGCTGGAGGCTTATCTGGGGGGCCTTGCCAAGAAGTTATTCCTCATGCTTGAAGGTATTTTCTCCTGCTCGTCTGGTTTCTCTTGACAGTTGTTGATTCTTCAGATGGCTCTTCGACTCATTATTTTGATGTGCTGTGCAGAATTTTGCCAACTTTGAAGAAGATACTGGGCGGATTGAAATGAACTTGGACCCCATCAACTCTGCTGTTAAGGATGAAGCTACCAAGAATGTACTCCAACTGGAATCTCGTCTTGACAGCGTCGTGGATTATCTGGCTCGACTGAAGGTGGTGGTTTCCCGAGTCAACACGGAGCTCTGGCCGAAGGAGACGTTCCAAGATGACCTCAAGTCTCTGATGACTCGACTCAATGGGATCCTCGGACAAGTGCGGGCATGGAAGAAGTCATCCGCCCAATGTGGTGCTGATGTGGCTCTGTCTCTGGTTCGTGTCCATTGCAAAGAGGCCAAGGAGGAGAAGTTAGCAGTGCTCAAGGTCGCCAACAACAAGCATCTCCAGTTCTAGTCCTTCATGGAGACCTTAATTGAAGCAGCCACTCGCATCGCGGACGGAATTAACCTGGACGAATTTGTCGAGCCAGCTAGTCCTCCTCCATAGGAGTGAACAAACTTTATGCCTTAATTAAATTTGCCTCGGAATGCCGAGTGATTTTGTAATTGTCAAAACTCCTTCATTCCTGATGCCCGAGCACTTTTATCTACGGTTCTGAACCCTGCGGGATTTATCTGAACTTGGTTTTTCTTTGGATATGTTTGTCTTCATCTTTGATGCTTTTGAATCTCTTGACTCCGAGTGAAACTTGATTCTTCTGTCGGAACTGTCATTAACTTTGTGATGCAGCTCTGTCGAGTGGGTCATGGACAAGGGCACAAGGTGTTGTGCACGACCTACACTTCGTCGCCCTTGCGGATCGGGATGGAGTGTATGTTGTACTTGTGACGCAACTCCGTCCAGTGGGTCATGGACAAGAGCACTAGGTGCTCTGCACAACCTGCACTTCGTCATCCCTACAGATCGGGATGGAGCATACATTATAGTTGTGACGCAGCTCCGTCGAGTGGCTCATGGACAAGAACACTAGGTGTTGTGCCTAACCTGCACTTCGTCTCCCTTGCGGATCAGGATGGTTTTTAACTTAGGCGAGTACAAGACTGCAGCTATGCCTCCGAGTGGGAGGATTGCTCTCCACTCGGTAGGATTTTAGAAACTTAGGCAAGTACGGTACTACATCTAAGCCTCCGAGTGGGAGGATTGCTCTCCACTCGGTAGGATTTTAGAAACTTAGGCGAGTACAGGACTGGAGCTAAGCCTCTGAGTGGGAGGATTGCTCTCCACTCTGTAAGATTTTAGAAACTTAGGCGAGTACTGGACTGCACCTAAGCCTCCGAGTGGGAGGATTGCTCTCCACTCTGTAGGATTTTAGAAACTTAGGCGAGTACGGGACTGCAGCTAAGCCTCCGAGTGGGAGGATTGCTCTCCACTCGGTAGGATTTTAGAAACTTAGGCAAGTACGGGACTGCAACTAAGCCTCTGAGTGGGAGGATTGCTCTCCACTCGGTAGGATTTTAGAAACTTAGGTGAGTACGTGACTGCAGCTAAGCCCCGAGTGGGAGGATTTCTCTCCACTCGGTAGGATTTTTAGAAACTTAGGCAAGTACAGGACTGCAGCTAAGCCCCCGAGTGGGAGGATTGCTCCCCTCTCGGTAGGATTTTAGAAACTTAGGCGAGTCAGGTTCGTGGCTAAGCCCCTGAGGGAGTCCTGGATTAAGGGTTCCTCGGGCGTCCGGACTATATGACATGGGCCGGACAAATGGGCCGTGAAGATGCAAGACAGAAGACTTCCTCCCGTGTTCGGATGGGACTCACCTTGGCGTGGAAGGCAAGCTTAGCATGCGGATATGAATATTCCTTTCTCTGTAAACTAACTTTGTACAACCCTATCCCCCTCCGGTGTCTATATAAACCAGAGGGTTTAGTCCGTAGAGACAATCTTAATCATACAGGCTAGACAATTAGGGTTTAGCCATTACGATCTCGTGGTAGATCAACTCTTGTACCCCCTATACTCATCAAAGTCAATCAAGCAGGACGTAGGGTATTACCTCCATCGAGAGGACCCGAACCTGGGTAAAACATCGTGTCCCTTGTCTCCTGTTACCATCAATCCTTAGACGCACAGTTCGAGACCCCCTACCCGAGATCTGCAGGTTTTGACACCGACAGTGGTGCTTTCATTGAGAGTTCCACTGTGTCGTCGCCAGTAGGTTCGATGGCCCCATCAATCATACACAACAATGCTGCCCTAAGGGTGGTCTTTCTCCCCGGCCAGATCTTCATGTTCGGCGGCTTCGCCCTCCGGGCCAACTCGATTGGCCATCTAGAGCAGATCGACAGCTACGCCCCAGGTCACCAGATTAGATTTGGAAATCTGGATTACATCGCTGATATCCGAGGAGATTTGATTTTCCAAGGGTTCACAACCCCAACCTCCGCTTTGTCCATAGATCTTAAGCGTGTCTTCAGGTCCGAAGACGGGAGTTTAGAACCCGCCGGACTCTCAACGGCCTTAGAGCCCAACACTGAAAGAATAGCGTCTCCAGCAATCATCATGAAGCCGGACTCTTCTCCGAACACTGGCTCCGAGTTCTCGGAGTCAGTAGCGTGTGAGCTCGGCCTAGGAATTTGCCTCCCGCCCTACTCCATGAACTCTCTTCTCCCTGGCCGAACCTCGCCTTTAAGCGAGACTCTGGACTTAATGCGTCCCTCATCATTACAGAGGAGCGACGTCTGAACTACGCCCTGCCCGGACTAGGGGCTGAGGGTAGGGAATTTTACATCCCACCCACCACCCACTTCATAGCCACTATTGAGGACTTAACCAACATGCTCGATTACGCCTCTAGAGACATCGACGGTATGGACGACGATGCCAGAGAGGAGCAGGCCCAACACCCACCAGTGACCGGACGTTGGACGGCCACCTCCTCGTACAACGTATACATGATGGAAACACCTAAAAACGGCGATAAAAACCTAGTGAAGGGCGAACCTCCTGAGATACCGCCGAAACATCAACGTCGGCAACGCCGCCCTAAATTGCATCGCGGCAATAATAGCAATACTGGCACCAGAGACAATGATACTCCGGAGAACGCCGAAGACCAAGAAGCCCCCATCGGGCCAACATCCGAACAAGACAATCGGGAGGACGGGCAAATTGATCCCGACAAACAAACAAGGAACGAAGACTCGGAGGACAGCAACTACCTACCACTCTCCAAAGACGACGTAAGCCTTGGCGATGAAGATTTTATTGTGCCAGAGGAACCCCTAGAGCAAGAGCGCTTCAAGCGCCAGCTAATAGCCACAGCTAGAATCCTGAAAAAGAAACAGCAACAACTGCAAGCTGACCAGGATCTGCTCAACGACGGATGGACTAATGTCTTGGCAGCCGAAGAGTACGGCCTCGAACTCCCAGCAAAGACTTACCCAAAGCGTAAACTGCTACCCCAATTCGACAATGAGGCGCCGAAGCCCATACCGCCCGCACATAACGCGGCTGACGGACCTAACCGACCACCACGTGGCCAGGGCAGAACAGCAACTGAGGCCGAACACCAGCCCACTCCACCTCTCCGTAAAAGTAGAGACAAAACAGCTCGGAAATATAGTTACAACCTGCGGCATGATTTGGAAAACAAAGCGGGCTAGACTAGATCGATCTACGGATCGCGGGGGCGTGCTCCGATGCGCAAAGACGGCTATCTAGCCGGGCATGACAAACATAACCATGCCCGGGCCGAAAACCGCAGATGGACTCCATCCGAACTACGTCGTGATGTGGCCCGCTATAGAGGCGCCGTACACCCCCTCTGCTTCACTGACGAAGTAATGGTGTCGGCATTCTGGGAATGGGGGTCCCCGGACTTGCCTGCCTGCGGCCCGCAGCGTGGCTCCACCAGTGACCCCGTACGACCCATCTTCACCAGCTAACATTCAAGACCCTCACGAGGGGCCAAGCCTCACGAGGCGGACGATGCAAGACCTCCTTAGGGGCGGCCTCACCAGGATGGCTTGCGAGGGGCGGAGAGATCAAGGCGAGGGGCACCTCGCGAGGATCCTGTGATACAAGCCATGACGACCGTAACCAGGCGGGCGCCAGCGTGCAGTGTCCTCGTTTCCTCTTTGGTGCTAAAGGGGAAAGCGCAGGCAAGGAGTCCCGAGGCATTAGGCAAAGGTTTCCATATCGGTGCAACAAGACCAAGACCAGCAGGATAGCAGGACAGAGGTCATCGTGGAGCCCAAGACGGCGTCACCACCAGAGCCTTTGGTAGGCGAAGACCACTTTTGTTAGGATAGCGTGTACTAGTTGTCTCCCTTCGAATTTGGCCGTTGTGGGATCCCTTCCCCCTCAATATTTGGGAAGAGGACCAGGGCCTCTATAAATAGGACTAGCCATCATCATGGAGAGGAGATCCCGATCTTCAACCACACAACCATGCCAAGTACAAGAACACCTCTCCTTGCGAGGTTGTTCTTCCCTTGTAATTGTTCATCATCAGCCCAAGAGGCAATCCACCACACCACACTGGACTAGGGTATTAAACCACAACGGTGGCCCGAACTAGTATAAATCTTCTGTCTCGTGTTCTTTGGGCTCGTCGAGCTAGGCTGTGAGATCGTAGAGTGCGTGAGCTAGAGAGGGGGAGAGATCTTCGTGCGCACCCCAGTATTCAAACCTCAAGGGTTTTGTCGGAACCCGAAATCCGACATTTGGCGCGCCAGGTAGGGGTGCGCCGGAGCCTTTAACCCCCCGACGGCCTCGCCTCTCCGACTGACTCTCATGGACGCCGCCTCTTCTCTGAATGGATCAACGGGCGCCCTCCGCGGCGCCGGAGGGATCCGGGCCTTCACCCCCGCCTTGCGGCAGGTGCAGTGGCCGCACAAGTTCAAGCCAGAGATGCCGCCCCATTACGATGGTGAGGCGGATCCGGCAGCCTTCCTGCTGGCATACGAAGAGGCCGTCTTGGAGGCCGGCAGTGACGGTAAGGTCATGGCCAACTGGCTCCCAATGGCCCTGGCTGGCGTGCCGTGTGCCTGGCTCCTCCATCTGCCAGAATCTTCCGTGGCCTCCTAGGAGGAGTTGCGTGACCTCTTCATCGCACGCTTTAGAGGACCGACACCCCCTGCCGTTGCGTCCCTCCTCGGTGGCTCGTTGGCGCCGCCCTCGGATCGTCACACCAAGCCGTTCTTTCACCAGATCAGCGTCGTCTCCACGCGGCAGGGGGGCTTCCCCGGGTTGGGCAGCGCCCAAGGCCGACCTGATCTTCAACTTGGGGGATCACCCGGTCAACACTGTCGGCTCGAGCGTGCTTTCGATGCTTTGCACGCCCACCATCTGCGGTGTGGCCGTTACCAAGACCCTCATCGATGGCGGTGCTGGCCTCAACGTGCTCTCCGTGGAGGATTTCAGCCTCCTTCACGTACCACCCGAGTGGCTCCGCCGCAGCAAGCCTTTTTCCGGGGTCGGTGGTGGCTTCTCCGACCCCCTGGGGCAGATCCGCCTCCCCATGACTTTTGGCACACGCGACAACTACCGCACAGACCTGATCGACTTTGACATCACCTGCATCGGCTTGCCATACAACGCCATCCTTGGTTACCTGGCGCTGGCCCAGTTCATGGCAGCCACTCATCCAGCCTACAACCTCATGAAGATGCCAGGAAGCAAGGACGTCCTCACCGTGGTCGGAGACACCAAGGAAGACGTGGTGGCGCTCAAGCTTGCCTTCAGGGCCACGGCGGCAGCTTGCCCGACCAACAAGGCAGGGCCCAGAGCCAATGGGGCTGCGCCGACCAAGAAGAAGTAGCTGTTCACTCAGGGCCAAGCCAGGACGAAGCAGATACCGGTCGACAAAGACGGGGCCTCTGGCGCCACCTTTACCATAGGCGTCGACCTCGCCCCAGATCAAGAAAAAGATTTGGTGGGCTTCTTGCGGGCGAACAGGGAAGTATTTGCCTGGGAACCCAAGCAGCTGGCTGGGGTCCCGAGGAAAGTGATCAAGCACCATCTGAGGGTATGCCCCAATGTGCGCCCTGTGAGGCAGAGGGCCAGGCGGCAATCCACGGAGAAGTAGTCTTTTATTGTTCAGGAAACCCGCAAGCTGGAGGCAGCAGGTGTCATTTGCGAAGTCCGGTACCCAGAGTGGCTGGCAAACCCGGTCGTCGTGCCAAAGAAAGGAGGGAAGGAGCACATGTGTGTCGACTTCACCAACCTCAACAAGGCTTGCCCTCAAGACCCGTTCTCGCTGCAGTGTATTGCCCAGATTGTCGACTCCACTACTGAGTGTGACCTGCTATGTTTGCTGGATGCGTTCTCAGGCTACCACCAGATCTAGATGGCGGTGGAACATGAGGAGAAGACAGCTTTCCTAACCCCGTGCGGGGTGTACTGCTGCACCTGCATGCCATTCGGACTGCCCAACGCGGGAGCCACCTTCCAGCGACTGATGCACATCGCCTTGGGCATTAGCTCAGAAGAAACGCTAAGGCCTACGTCGACGACATTGTGATGAAATCTCGGTGTCGGTGTCAAATCCGGCATATCTCATAGTTGGGGTCCTAAGCTAGGCGTCTTGGAGCGATGGTAATAGGGACACATGATTTTACCCAGGTTCGGGCCCTCTTGATGGAGGTAAAACCCTACATCCCGCTTTTGATTGTATTCATATGGGGTGTAGTACAGAGTACATGTATCTACCACGAGATTGTAGTAATGAATATGAGATTGTCTATTGACTAGCCTGGCCTCGGCTTATATAAGACACCGGAGGACTAGGGTTTTAGGAGAGTCCTTGGCTTGAGCATCAAGTCTTGTGGAGTCTTCCTTGTATGCGGCATGGGCTGTCCGAACTGACCCGATAGTGAACCGCCGTGGGGGTCCTCGGCCCGATCCAGCTGGCCGAGAGATGATGTGGTGAGTACTAGTCCAGGACACCGTCAGTAGCCCCCTGAACGGGTCTTCAAGTTGGGGATGCTCCTCGATTCTTCCGAACTGTTCGTCATCTTTGGTCGTCGGTCTTGAAAACTGGTTCAACAAATCTTTCCATCTTCGATCTTGAGGATCACCAAAGTGAATCCGAAGAGTTTACGCCTCGGGTATCCGAGGAGCCCCTTTAAGTTTCCGGCCTTTATCAATGCCTTGTTCTTTTTATGCCACACCTCGGGTTTGAAGTTGTTCCCGGGCGGCAGTGTCCTCTTGCATTTTGAGCTCCAACGCCGGATTGTGTCCAAGCTCCAACGCCGGACCGTATCCGAGCTCCAACGTCGGACTGTATCCGAGCTCCAACGCCGGACTATGTCCAAGCTCCAACGCCGGACTGTATCCGAGCTCCAACGCCGGACTATGTCCAAGCTCCAACACCGGACTGTATCCGAGCTCCTACTCCGGACTATGTCCGAGGTGTCATAGATCACCTTGGTTCAAGAAAGTTAAAAGAGTTTAGCCGAGCTTAATGTCGGAAATGCCCTCTATGGAGCTACCCACTGGCGCCCAAGCTTTATGCCGGACTGCTTTCGAGGTGGTGCACCACCCCGACTGCGGGCCGATTTTTTGTCAATATTTTTGATTAGTGCAATTTATTCTCTGCCGAGATATATAGCCAGTAGCCCTCAAGGTGTGTATCGGTCTAAAACCCGAGATGCACCTGAAGGATGACATAAGAGCGCTGATCCCAGTAGCCCCTGAGACTCAGGTTGATTCGCAAAATCAGCCCGAGGATCAACTCCTAACTCGGCAGAATACTTCGGGACACAAAAAGCGGTGTGCAAAGTCATCGAGACTCAGGTTGGGTGCGGCCGACCAACCTGAGGATCATAATCTCCTCGAAAACTATATTGCACTTAAATTTTATGCATTTGATTGCCAATGTAGTAGCCCCCCGAGAATTGGGTTGGGCAACATGACCGACCCTAGGACCGTACCTCCTCGGGAACTAGTTCAACTGTAATGTATGTTTTGACAATACAGAGGTGGGGTTCGACAGAAAAGATGCCGAACTGTAGTTTTGTAAAAGAGTTTCACGCCGAACACCTCAACCAAGAGAATGTCCTGCTTCCTGAAAGCAAAACATAAAATAGGTGAAAATATGTTATAAGCTCAAAGGCCAAAAACATGCGTAAAAACTTTACGTCTAAACTAGCAGTGTGACCCGCGCATTTGTGTGGCTAGATTTAGCACATTTCTTATATTTATTTGTATTTCTCTATAGTATATGTAGTAAAGTATGACATATAATATGAGTAAGATATATGCTTTGCGGAAACATAACTGATTCTATTATGTTGTTATTATAAAATCATCAGTAAAAGACCGACATAATTGGAGGCTTTGGTGCATGGTGTGACTCATGGAGTTTTGGACTAATATAGCGCTTTTTATGTCTATATTCCCTCTAATAAACTTTAGATGGATCATTTAGTAAGGATCAAACTAAAAAGTGAAAACTCATACTCCAGGTTAGTTGATGGATTACCATCCACCTTCTCATTTACTATATATTGATGGTGTTCTTGGCCATTGCAAGAAAGCTTATCTTATTCTAATTGGGTTTGTGAAAATATAAATATTATCTCTCCCTTCTCACCATCTTTATGTCTCAACATATTACTTTTCCTAGCTTCTCATTAGGGTCATGTTCGCATTTATCCCTATTTCACTTACCCATGCATAGAAGGTGCTTATGACATCCCCCTCTTTTCCTTCAGTAATGAGTCCTTTGTTTTTATGACCTTCGCCACAACAGTGCCATTCCATTCCTTGGATAAAGTTATTTCAAGGATTGGATTTGACATGAATGTTTAGTTACACTTGCATATTACTTATCAGCACATACATGGTCCTAGTTTATTTGGGTGGAGTGGATGCCAAATCTAACTGCCTGATTGTATATAAAGTATATTTTGAATTGTAGCTCCATATATACTTGTTTCTGAAGTGAATGGAAATCAAATTGCTAATTTTCCTCTCTTTGATTTTATTTCATGTAAAAATATAGTTTATTCTTTTTTTCCAGCCTAATGGGAGTTTTTTTTCACGTCAATGGTCGTTAGCTCCATGATTCCAGTAATTAGAAAAGCTATGTGTGATTTTGCCCATGTGGTGTCATCCGTACTATACGTGTCTATATTGAATTTGGTGTTTCTCAAAAGACAATTATATCTACTATCAATTGGAAGTAGACATGTCAACTTTACCTACCAGTGTTGAAGTCTTTATTTGTTGACTGTCTCACCCATTCTTTTTCATTCTACTTTGCCTACTTCAATTGCGCGAGCTTAGTTAGCTTTGTCCCATTTCAATTGTGTGTTCTCTCTTAGCACCTATATCGGTCGATCATTTCTTTTGCATTATTATATATGATGATGTGCATCTATGTACTTGCACATCTATACATTCTATAAATGAGTATTTATATATAGTCAATTTGCATAGAGAGCATATATAATGAGTATAGCTTTGAAAGACCGTCACCATATACTGTGGGACATCATGCAAAATTAGTATATTCAGGAAACGTATATGTTACTGACTCAAATCCTATAGGAACGATGGCGTTCAGACCTGAGAGTCTTCTATGCCTATACACCAATTATTAGCTGTTTGTTATTTGGTTTTTATAACTTATTAATTACCAAGCTTGCCGCCTGGTGGGAGTTGAATACTTTTATATTAAGCCCTATAAGGTTTTACATTAAATTCTTAACATCGAAAAGATTTCACAAATAGGCCATTGCCTGACTCAGTTTCCAATCTCCACTGATTGCACGTGCAGCTGCTATATCTCTGCACATACAAAAAACAGATGTTTCATGACTCAAGCATTTGATCTCTATTAAGAAAAGAGTCTTACGCATCTTTTTTATAGGAAATATGTCTCACGCATTACTACTAATGGCCTACTACTGCTCCTTTTTTTTTTCTCTTTTGCTTTCCGATCAGGACATGCATGCAGTATATATATTGCAATCCCTGGTCTTTGTGTTAAGGTCGACCGCTTGGGCATTTTTTTTATGGAGGCAGCTCGTACACAGTTCATGTACTTCTCTTTTCTGGAAAATTGTGTGTACAATTGATACACACATGCAGTCCCTCTTAATAGGGTATTTTTAAGATAAAATGAGTATATACACTTTGTGCGTATTGGAACCACTCCATTATACACCATATTTTTTTAGAAGATAACATTATAGAAATGCGATTATATTTTGAAATAGTGCACTTTTCCTACTTATTTTATTACTCCCTCGGTCCCAAATAAGTGATGTGATTTTAGTTCAAATTTGAACTAAAACCACGTCATCTATTTTCGGACGGAGGGGGTATGAAATATCTCAATATTTTCTCCCCTTATCCTCTCATCCCTGTTGATGGCAGAGCTCAGTACCAAAATACCTGTATACTTGTTTGAAAAGGAAAGACAGTAAAAGCTACCTGAGGCATATGCAGAAAATATTTTCTTGGAAATCTATTGTAATGTATTTTACAAAAGCCATTGTATGAAAGGATCTGACGCCTGCAAAATACCCTGCAAAATATGTTGTAATGTATTGTACAAACATCATTATCCAAAATCTGTTGCAATGCGTAATACAAAAATCCTTATCATTCATTGCTTTAGCATCCATGTTTTCATGGCGACCATTCAGGCTAGCTGGTTCCCACTAAGAGTCGAGAGGTAAGACGCCATAGCACCACCTCCTCGCATGGAGCGGAGAGATACTTGGACTGAAGCAATTCTGCTCAAGATTTTGAGAGAGAAACAGTGATCCTGCTACTGCTCGCGATGCGGCGACGCGCGGTGTACGTGTGAAAAGGATGCATGTATTATCTCTCGTGCGTTAGCTTTTGTGGGGAATCTTCCGTGAGTTATTGACCATATAACAGTATAAGGTAAGAAAAGATCATGGATGCTTTGATTACGTTTTTACTTTCCTTTTCCAACACGTCCTGATTTTTTTACGTATCGTAGTTTCCTAATTCAATCCGTGGATGATTTCTGGTTGCTTGGATTACGCACTCTCTTTCCTAATTCAATCGGTGGAAGATTCCATGTTTATTAGAGGAAGAGAAAACATAGCGCAAGAGAAAGTATTTTTTTCTTGTAAAGCCGTGAGTCCCTAAATTTTACGTGCTCATGACAATTGCTAGGCTAGCCTCAATTTTTTTATTATGCATATACACGTGACAGTTGATGGTTCAATATGTTAAGTAAAAACTATAAATCTTAGCCATTAATTCTTTGATCGGACGGTGTTACTAATATTACCGCATGTGGACAAACGTCATGGCTTGTTTGTCTCTTGTCTTAATTATATAATATATTGAATCAAGTTGTTTTGGTGTCAATAAGAAATTGGTCTTAAAAATGTACTTCTGTCGTGCTTTGACATGACAAATCCGATCTCTAGACTTCGAGTGGGTCAGCCTTCGGCTTCAACCTCCCTATCCCGAAGGTGGAGTGTTTCTCAGGCCAGTTTAGCGAACTAAAAGCGAGCAGTTTGAGAGAGAAACCAGGCTACCCGGCTATTGATCATACACCTGAGTCGATAAAGGAGTGGTAGAAAAAGATTTTGCAACGACTAAGAAAAAAACACCCATTATAAAACTGATCATATTAATTTAAGAGCCCCCAAGTAATTGGGTAAAAATTTTTTATCTATAACGAGTGTATGTACCGAAGTACTTATATCATATATGTGTTCACCCGAATTTTAAACGAGTCTTAACCGACCGTCGGCTTTTCCCTCTTCGGCCAAGGGCCGAAAAGTGTTATGTACTCCACCTGTCGAGAATATCGGCGGTGTTTCCGATAACCAGGCAATCAGGCCATAAGGCTGTAATAGACAAAGCACGCTCAGGGAACTTATGGTATATTACTGACGAAGTGTAAGAAACATCTTCGAAGAAAATAGAAGCTCCACCGATACCTTTCTTCGGTTGCTCATTGTTATTATGAGACTTATGCAATAGATTTTTTGTATTCATGAGTTCCGTTGTGTGCCGACCATGATTGAAAACAATAAGAGCGCTAGCTTTCGGCTTCACCCAGTCAGAGTTACACATCCGGATGACCCGACAGTAACGATCGCAGAGATGCTCCCTTTACAACCTAGCGAACAATCGGGAACGTAGGGGTAAACACAGGAACAAGGCAACCCAGCTTGCGAAATACTTAACTCAATATGGTGCATATTGTGGCGTAATACACGAACAAGGAACAAAGCCATACAAGTATAATCATATGCAAGGGGAAAGGCTTCATAAAAGAAGCCCCTAAATAAATGGGGTATTTGAATTTGTGTGTCACAAAAAAAGTTTGGACAAGGAAGTTTTTCACAAATAACTTTTTGCCAAAAAAGTAAAATGCTTGGTCGAACCGAACAAAATTTAAAACCGAAAGTCTTTGAGCATGAAAGCGACTTAGCTGGTTAATGTGCTCGGTATTGATGACGAGGTCCGGACTTATGGCTGGACGAAGACATAGACCTCGGCCTGGCCGAGGTGCCAACCCCCAAGCCGTTCCAGAGTGTCCGACAAAAGAGCTCGGCTTGACGAAGTGGCGACATAGCACGGTTGGCATGTTGAGGAGCAGCCCCCGGTCCAGCTGAGCTGACGAAGCTGGTCGACTGATGATGCCGGAGTCTCCGGAGTAGGTTTGATGAAGAGATGGCTGATACATCTCCATCGTACCTATAATTCTTGATTGTTCCATGCCAATATTCTACAACTTTCATATACTTTTGGCAACTTTTTATATTATTTTTGGGACTAACATATTGATCCAGTGCCCAGTGCAAGTTCCTGTTTGTTGCATGTTTTATGTTTCGCAGAATATCCATACCAAACGAAATCCAAACGGGATAAAAACGGACGGAGAATATTTTTGGAATATTCGGAGAATTCCGGAAGAAAAATCCACGCGAGACGGTGCCCGAGGTGGCCACGAGGCAGGGGGCGCGCCTGCCCCCTGGGCGTGCCCCTGGCCCTCATGGGCCACCCGTAAGGCGGTTGATGCCCTTCTTCGGCCGCAAAAAGCTAATTTTTGGTCAAAAAAATCACGGCGAAGGTTCCAGTCCAATCAGAGTTACGGATCTCCATATATATACGAAACGGTGAAAGAGCAGCAGACGAGAACGCAGAACCAGAGAGAGACAGAGAGACAGATCCAATCTCGGAGGGGCTCTCGCCCCTCCCATGCCATGGAAGCCAAGGACCATACGGGAAACCCTTCTCCTATCTAGGGAGGAGGTCAAGGAAGAAGAAGACGAAGGGCCCCCCTCTCCCCTTCTCTTCCGGTGGCGCCGGAACGCTATCGTGATCATCATCATCATCACCGCGATTTACACCAACACCTCTGCCATCTTCACCAACATCTCCATCACCTTCCCCCCTCTATCTACATAGGTCCACTCTCCTGCAACACGTTGTACCCTCTACTTGAACATGGTGGTTTATGCTTCACATTATTATCCAATGATGTGTTGCCATCCTATGATGTCTGAGTAGATTTTCGTTGTCCTATCGGTGGTTGATGAATTTCTATGATTGATTTAATTTTCTTGTGGTTATGTTGCTGTTCTTTGGTGCCCATCATATGAGTGCGCACGTGGATCACACCCTAGGGTTAGTTGTATGTTGATAGGACTATGTATTGGAGGGCAAGAGTGACAGAAGCTTGAACCTAGCATAGAAATTGATGCATACGGGATTGAAGGGGGACCAATATATCTTAATGCTATGGTTGGGTTTTACCTTAATGAACGTTAGTAGTTGCGGACGCTTGCTAATAGTTCCAATCATAAGTGCATAGAATTCCAAGTCAGGGATGACATGCTAGCAGTGGCATCTCCCACATAATACTTGCTATCGGTCTAGTAAAGTAGTCAATTTCTTAGGGGCAATTTCGCAACTCCTACCATCATTTTTCCACGCTCGCTATATTTAATTTATTGCTTCTTTACTTACAACAGCCCCTACTTTTTATGTACGTAATCTTTATTACCTTGCAAACCTATCCAACAACACCTACAAAGTACTTCTAGTTTTATACTTGTTCTAGGTAAAGCGAACGTCAAGCGTGCGAAGAGTTGTATTGGTGGTCGATAGAACTTGAGGGAATATTTGTTCTGCCTTTAGCACCTCATTGGGTTCGACACTCTTACTTATCGAAAACTGTTGTGATCCCCTATACTTGTGGGTTATCAAGACCTCTTTATGGCACCGTTGCCGGGGAGCAATAGCGTGGGGTGAATATTCTCGTGTGTGCTTGTTTGCTTTATCACTAAGTAATTTTTATTTGCTTTTCTTAGTTGTTTTCTATCTTTAGTCATGGGTAGGAAACGCAAAATACCAAAAAAATTAGTTGTACCTACTAAACCAATGGTTGAAGAACCACTCAAAATCTATCACACTGCTGATCAAGCTTATTACTTGGATCATCTTCGATACCTATGTGCTCATGCTGAAACCCCAACTAGCTTAGTTGAGGGAAAATCTTTAGATGAGCATGCTTGTTATGTGCGACACCAAATATCTGAAAAAGGGAAAATTTTACTAGGTCAAATTCATCGTTTGCAATGCTATGCTTGGAATTTATGTGAAATATATGATATTATTTGTTGTTCTGAAAACCCTAAGAAACACCTTCCCTATCAATGTGAGTTTAGTGCTAATGGAATCGTATCTTCGTATGCTAAGGGTGTTTATAGTTACTATGACGTTCAACAAATTGAAGAATTTGTTGCTTTTAAGGGTGCTTATGAAATTGCTTCTTTGATTGAAACATATGATGCTACTCTTTACAAATCTGAAAATTTTGACATACTTAAATATTTCTATGATAATTATGCTTCTAATGCCTATGTTGAACCATATATTGAGGACTACCCCTCTGTCCATGAAGAGACTAATATTTTGCAGGAGTCTATGGAAGAAGAAATTGATGAAACTATGAGCTCATTGGATGAAAAAGATGAGGAGGAGAGCGAAGAACAAAAGGAGGAAGAGCGGATTAGCTACTCATGCCCACCTTCTAATTATAGTAACTCTTCAACTCATACATTGTTTAATTTCCCTTCGTGCTTACCGAAGGATGATTGCTATGATGATTGTTATGATCCCGTTGATTCTCTTGAAATATCCCTTTTTGATGATGCTTGCTATGCTTGTGGCCAAGATACCAGTATGAATTATGCTTATGGAGATGAACTTGCTATAGTTCCTTATGTTAAAAATTAAATTGTTGCTATTGCACCCACACATGATAGTCCTATTATCTTTTAGAATTCTCCAAACTACACTATATCGGAGAAGTTTGTGCTTATGAAGGATCATATTGATGGGTTGTCTTTTACTACTACACATGATGATTTTGACAGATATAATATGCATGAGCTTGCTTCCCCTACTTGCAATTATTATGAGAGAGGAACTATATCTCCACCTCTCTATGTTTCCAATACAACAAAATTGCAAGAAACTGTTTATACTATGCATTGGCCTTTACCATGTGTGCATGAATTGCTCCTTTATGACATGCCAATGCATAGAAAGAGAGCTAGACTTCGTCATTGCATGATATATGTTACTTTGTGCTCACTACTAAATTACAAATCATTGTTAATTAAAATTGGCTTTGATATACCTTGGGATCCGGGTGGATCCATTACTTGAGCACTATGTGCCTAGCTTAATGGCTTTAAAGAAAGCGCTGCCAGGGAGACAACCCGGAAGTTTTAGAGAGTCATTTATTTCTGTTGAGTGCTTTCATATATTTTAAAAACAACAAAAATAAAGAGGGGAACCCAAAACTTTTTCAAAAAGGAAAGTGAAAGTGAGAAAGACAAGCATTGTTGAAGTGGGAGAGCTCCTTGAACTTTGTTCATGCTCACGACAACTTTGTGAATCTTGATTATAGAAACTTTTCAACAAAAATAATTATCCCCTTGTACAATTCCATTGTATTATGAAAATAATGTGCCAAGGTTTGCCTTTAGGATGTTTACTTCACTTGTTGGTTTGTACGGTGCAGGACAGAAACTTTGGCTGTAGAGCGCGATTTTACGTTTTTAGCTGGAACGTCAAATGGTTCTGATTCTTTCTGCACTGTCTTTCTATAGAAATTATTTATTTTTCCGAATTTTGGTAGAATTTTTCAAGTATCAGAAGTATGGTGAATGTTCAGATTGTTACAGACTGTTCTGTTTTAGACAGATTCTGTTTTTGATGCATAGTTTGCTAGTTTTGATGAAACTATCGATTAATATCAGTGGATTACGCCATGAAAAAGTTTTATTACAGTAGCTATAATGCAAAAACAAAATATGAATTGGTTTTCAACAGTACTTAGAGTAGTGATTTGCTTTATTATACTAACGGATCTTACTGAGTTTTCTGTTGAAGTTTTCTGTGGATGAAGTGTTCGATGATCGAGAAGGTCTCGATGTGAGAAGAAGGAATCGAGGCAAGAGCTCAAGCTTGGGGATGCCCGAGGCACCCCAAGTAAACATTCATGGATACTCAAGCGTCTAATCTTGGGGATGCCTCGGAAGGCATACCCTCTTTCTTCAACAAGTATCGGTATGTTTTCGGATTCGTTTCGTTCATGCGATATGTGCAATCTTGGAGCGTCTTTTTGCATTTGGTTTTCATTTTTCTTTTATGCACCATGCTGGTATGAGGTAGTCCTTGGTTGATTTATAGAACGCTCTTTGCACTTCACTTATATCTTTTGAGTATGGCTTTATAGAATGCTTCATGTGCTTCACTTATATCATTTGAAGTTTGGATTGCCTGTTTCTCTTTACATAGAAAACCACCATTTGTAGAATGCTCTTTTGCTTCACTTATATTTGTTAGAGTGTGGGCATATCTTTTGTAGAAAGAATTAAACTCTCTTGCTTCACTTATATCTATTTAGAGAGATGACAGGAACTGGTCATTCACATGGTTAGTCATAAAATCCTATATAAAACTTGTAGATCACTGAATATGATATGTTTGATTCCTTGCAATAGTTTTGCGATAAAAAGATGGTGATATTAGAGTCATGCTAGTGGGTAGTTGTGGATTAGTAGAAATACTTGTGTTGAAGTTTGTGATTCCCGTAGCATGCACGTATGGTGAACCGTTATGTAACGAAGTCAGAGCATGATGTATTTATTGATTGTCTTCCTTATGAGTGGCGATCGGAGACGAGCGATGGTCTTTTCCTACCAATCTATCCCCCTAGGGGCATGTGTAGTCGTACTTTGCTTCGAGGGCTAATAAACTTTTGCAATAAGTATGTGAGTTCTTTATGACTAATGTTGAGTTCATGGATCATACGCACTCTCACCCTTCCACCATTGCTAGCCTCTCTAGTACCGCGCAACTTCCGCCGGTACCATAAACCCACCATATACCTTCCTCAAAACAGCCACCATACCTACCTATCATGGCATTTCCATAGCCATTCCAAGATATATTGCCATGCAACCTCCATCATCATCTTATACATGACTTGAGCATTCATTGTCATATTGCTTTGCATGATCATAAGATAGCTAGCATGATATTTTTATGGCTTGTCCGTTTGTTGATATCTTTGCTACGCTAGATCATTGCAGATCCCGGTACATCGTCGGAGGCATCCATATAGAGTCATACTTTGTTCTAGACATTGAGTTGTAATATTGAGTTGTAAGTAAATAAAAGTGTGATAATCATCATTATTAGAGCATTGCCCCAGTGAGGAAAGGATGTTGTAGACTATGATTCCCCCATGTCGGGATGAGACTTCAGACTATACAAAAAAATAAAAGAGGCCAAAGAAGCCCAAATAAAAAAAAGCCAAAGAAGCCCACCAAAAAAAATAAAAAAATAAAAAAAATAAAAAAATGAGAGAAAAAGAGAGAAGGGGCAATGTTACTATCCTTTTACCACACTTGTGCTTCAGAGTAGCACCATGTTCTTCATATAGAGAGTCTCTTGAATTATCACTTTCATATACTAGTGGAAAATTTTCATTATAGAACTTGGCTTGTATATTCCGATGATGGGCTTCCTCAAACGCCCGAGGTCTTCATGAGCTAGCAAGTTGGATGCACACCCCCTTAGTTTTTAGTCTGAGCATTCATACACTTATAGCTCTTAGTGCATCTGTTGAATGGAAATTCCTACTCACTCGCATTGATATCTATTGATGGACATCTTCATAGCCCGTTGATACGCCTAGTTGATGTGAGACTATCTTCTCTTTTTTGTCTTCCCCACAACCACCATTCTATTCCACCTATAGTGCTATATCCATGGCTCACTCTCATGTATTGCGTGAGGGTTGAAAATGTTGAAGCACGTTAAAAAGTATGAACCAACTAGCGGATTCACCCGCGCGTTTGCGCGGCTAGATCTTTATAATATACTATTTATGTATTTTAGAAAACCATTTGTTATCATTTTTGTATTTTTTTCTGTGTGGTGAAACCAACATAGTCTAACATTAAATGTTTATTTGTTAAATGGCACTAAAATTTGGTTTGACAGTAATGTGTCCTAGATTATTATATGATCAATTTAAATCAGATGTTCAATAGACACATTTATAGCTAACGATTTAAATTTTGTCGTGATTCCTGATATGGTTACTTTATTTAAAATGTATGTACATCATTTTTTTGCCTTTTTCCTCTCTTTCACCTATCTTATTTATCCATGAAGCTATGCTATTTTTCTAGTGGCATGTTTCATCAGTAATCGTCAGTGTGAAACAACTGTAGTTGTAGTCTCATCTCATTTGCTTGTCTTATGGTTGTCAATTTTTTCCTTCAATCAGTGTATCAATCCTGATTTTTTTTACTTTGTTTGATTCTACAAAACCCAACTCATATATAATTCAGGTGTCCAGTTTAACTTAGTTACACTGCTAGCAATGTGGAGCTCTCTAATAACCTAGTCTTATTTAAAACTTGGTTGGGGTATCATACTATGCTTTATGCTACTATGTCGTTAGTTTTATAACACATATAAATTCGTTCACAAAACTTATTATTCAATTATGTGCAAGCCACTTGTAATTGTTATGATTGCACGGAAGTGTAACACCGAAAAGTAGCATGGTTGTCACTGTGATGTTTTTTTGTCACAGCGAGCACTCGCTGATCTTCTAGCTTTTTTGGCATACAAATTTGTGTTGCCTCTTTTTTGCCATATGATTTCATGTTGTCGTTCTGTCAGGGCATTTCCGAACTCGTGTTTGTATGTAGTTATGTATTTATGATAGCGCATGTACCATTAAGGATGTATATATGGTGGTCTACAAAAATATTGCTTGGGAACATATTTTGTTGATCGAGTGACTCCTGGTATATATTCATGTGTCATCGCTTTTGTTGGACATCCTTCGCACCTTAACTCTCAAGTCATTGCTTCTATTTCTTGCATAGTTTCTCTCCTATCATCACGTCCAATTCGTTTAACTCATCACCAACATATAGCTTTACCCGATGAAGAGGCTTCATGTAGAAGCTATTAAGGGAAGGAAAATATTATAAATTCACAAAATGGTTAATAGTACCAAATGGCTGGATTTCAAGTGTTCCCATTTGTACTTTAAGCAAGTGTTAATTTATATAGAAGTCAAGATTAACATAGTATTTCCCTTGCAAAAACAAAGATTAACATAGTATTTGTTTGCCCAGAAAATGAATGCTCTAGAGAAAATAATCTTATAAACATTAAAAAACGTCATGCAATTCTCTTTGAATTTTCATGGAAATTTTTACCCGCACACAAAGACAAATGTGCATGACAAATAAAATCATAAAAATTACATTTGATAATATAGTATTATTTACCTGACGGCCCGTCCACTTGTTTGACATTTCCTCACTATTGATACTACTCTAAGAAAACGTTTATCACATCCGACGCGCCGCACGTTATGCATGCCTGCATGATGCATCAATATTACTCAATCACTTTGCTCATTCTCTTCTCGGCTGCAGTTCCAAACTTCCAGTAAGCTCACACACTGTTCCAGCGGAGCCGGTGGTCTGTTGGAGTCAGCATCACGGTGGATGATTTCCATGTTGGTGCTTTCCACCTTCCATCTCAACGCGGGCGTTCCTTCTTGCATTGAACCGCTCTGACTTCTAGGCAACCGTGCAGCTGGGACTCGCGGTGATCGTACGCCGCCTGCTGGTCTAATCTAGTTTCACCACTTATGGACCAGCACATCAGCTGGCACACCAGCTGTGGTTCAAGGCCGATGCCAGCTTGTTCTGTATTAGCTGCAGGTCGGATGGCCCCTCCTTGCTCATCGGCGGCCTCCGACAAAAGTGCTTGTTCCAATCATGTCCCTAGCCGCTATGATATCATGCTGCTCTCGCCGACAGTGTGTGTGGTATCAGATGATGTGTTTGTTGAAGCGATTATTGTTCGAGAGGTGGCGCTGTGGTAGGACTAAAGGAGCTTCGACCATGCCAAAGAATTCGCCTTAGTCTGTCCGGCGTTCGAGCCCCATGCGAGTCTATTTCGTGTGGGTGTTGACGTGGCAGAAGGAGCACATGGGGAGGCATTCCACAGCAAGCTGCGAAGTTATCGCACCCATGTCACCCTCTGAGAGGGTATTGTCGCCCGGAGGAACGTGCATTAAGCTTGTCGGTGTCTCCGTCCCTCTCGCATGAGATCTTGCACACTCTGGGCAGGATCATGGCCTTCATTCATAACAGTTCCTTCGGAGCGTCATTGTCCTTTCCTTGATAGCGTCACGGGCTCCGATGAGATTTCAGGCGTGCGTGACAGAGTTGGAGATGAGCCGAGGCTTTATGGATCACATGTCGTCACGGGCTCTGGTGGGATTTCAGGCGTGCGTGACAGAGTTGGAGATGAGCCGAGGCTTTATGGATCACATGTATTTTCTTATGTATTCTATATACCTGGCGTGGGTTATTGAGCTTTCCTAATTTATGTAGATCTCAATACAGTAATATATTATTAGGGATCCATCCAGTATACGTTTGTTGCATGTAGGCATCTTGCTGGATTACGACTCTATATATTTCCTATTCAACACACATGTTTTTTATATGATCACGTATGCCTTATATATGTATACAAGTGACAGTCCAATACCTAGGTACATATTACACGTTCACATGTTACATAATATCTTTAAATCTCAACCATTATTATTCTGATCAAATGGTGCTAATAATATTAGTATATGTGGACAAACGTGATGCCTCGTTTGCCTTTTATCTTAAGTATATAATAAATTGCTCGGCTTGTCATCGGGGTTGTGCATGATGTGAATGTTTTGTGTGGTGAAGATGAAGCATAGCCAGACTATATGATTTTGTAGGGATAACTTTCTTTGGCCTTGTTATTTTGAAAAGACATGATTGCTTTATTAGTGGGCTTGAAGTATTATTGTTTTTATGTCAAATGATAGACTATTGCTTTGAATCACTCGTGTTTTAATATTCATGTCATGATTAGATATGTGATCAAGATTATGCTAAGTAGCATCCCACATCAAAAATTATCTTTTTTATCATTTACCTACTCGAGGACGAGCAGGAATTAAGCTTGGGGATGCTGATACGTCTTCATCATATCTATAATTTTTGATTGTTCCATGCCAATATTCTACAACTTTCATATACTTTTGGCAACTTTTTATATTATTTTTGGAACTAACATATTGATCCAGTGCCCAGTGCCAGTTCCTGTTTGTTGCATGTTTTATGTTTCGCAGAATATCCATATCAAACGGAATTCAAACAGGATAAAAACGGATGGAGAATATTTTTGGAATATTTGGAGAATTCCGGAAGAAAAATCTACGTGAGACGGTGCCCGAGGTGGCCACGAGGCAGGGGGCGCGCCCCTGACCCTCGTGGGCCACCCGTAAGGCTGTTGATGCCCTTCTTCGGCCGCAAGAAAGCTATTTTTGGTAAAAAAATCACGGTGAAGGATTCAGTCCAATCGGACTTACGGATCTCCATATATATACGAAACGGTGAAAGGGCAGCAGATGAGAACACAGAACCAGAGAGAGACAGAGAGACAGATCCAATCTCGGAGGGGCTCTCGCCCCTCCCATGCCATGGAGGACAAGGACTAGAGGGGAAACCCTTCTCCCATCTAGGAAGGATGTCAAGGAAGAAGAAGACGAAGGGCCCCCCTCTCCCATTCTCTTCCGGTGGCATCGGAACGCTGCCGTGGCCATCATCATCATCACCACGATCTACATCAACACCTCTGTCATCTTCACCAACATCTCCATCACCTTCCCCCCTCTATTTACAACGGTCCACTCTCCCACAACCCGTTGTACCATCTACTTGAACATGGTGATTTATGCTTCATATTATTATCCAATGATGTGTTGCCATCCTATGATGT
The DNA here is from genome assembly GCF_002162155.2 of Triticum dicoccoides. Classification (NCBI taxonomy): domain Eukaryota; kingdom Viridiplantae; phylum Streptophyta; class Magnoliopsida; order Poales; family Poaceae; genus Triticum; species Triticum dicoccoides. Next base: position 623,557,545 of record NC_041392.1, read on the forward strand.
CTGAGTAGATTTTCCTTGTCCTATCGGTGGTTGATGAATTGCTATAATTGATTTAATTTGCTTGTGGTTATGTTGCTGTCCTTTGGTGCCCATCATATGAGTGCGCACATGGATCACACCCTAGGGTTAGTTGTATGTTGATAGGACTATGTATTGGAGGGCAAGAGTGACAGAAGGTTCAACCTAGCATAGAAATTGATGCATACGGGATTGAAGGGGTATCAATATATCGTAATGCAATGGTTGGGTTTTACCTTAATGAACGTTAGTAGTTGCGGACACTTGCTAATAGTTCCAATCATAAGTGCATAGAATTCCAAGTCAGGGATGACATGCTAGCAGTGGCCTCTCCCACATAATACTTGCTATCGGTCTAGTAAAGTAGTCAATTGCTTAGGGGCAATTTCGCAACTCCTACCATCACTTTTCCACACTCGCTATATTTATTTTATTGCTTCTTTACTTACAACAGCCCCTACTTTTTATTTACGTAATCTGTATTACCTTGCAAACTTATCCAACAACACCTACAAAGTACTTCTAGTTTCATACATTTTCTAGGTAAAGAGAATGTCAAGCGTGCGTAGAGTTGTATCGGTGGTCGATAGAACTTGAGGGAATATTTGTTCTGCCTTTAGCTCCTCGTTGGTTTCGACACTCTTACTTATCGAAAACTGTTGCGATCCCCTACACTTGTGGGTTATAAATGGAAAAGCCTCCGGTCCAGCCGAGGTGACGTGGTAGGTCGGTAAGGCGACGACGGAAACCGCACGTCAGCATGTCTGTACGCCAAAGTGACAGCGCCGCCCGACCCGTATCATTTACCTCGGATCCCGCTGGCCGGATTGATCTCCACAGGGAGTTGCAACAACAATTATTGATGGCTTATGTGTCGAGGAGGATAGAGCTCGGACAGAATTTTTCCCTTGAGCCGCGTGCGGGCAGAAGAATCAATATTCAATGAATATATCCAGTCCACCATTAACTTTCATGCATACATAATGATGTGCAGGACAAAAATAAATAAAAAAATAAAAAATTCCTTTGTATAATTTATTTATGCAAAATAAATAATTCGAGAAATATAGTCTGGGCGCCGAGGTCTGCTTGTGACAGCGATGACGCGACGATGCAAACACAGCTCGGTCCGAATTTGCGGGATGGCGATGCTGTTGTGGTGCGCTCCGGACTTGTAGGGCGACAATACTGACAGGACACAATGAAGCTACAAGGAGTTTGGCCTGGAGCGCTAGCGAGATGCCTGCCAGGTCGAGGCGATGGAGCGCCATGGCATCGCGTCCGAGTCATAGACAAACAGTCCGCCGTATCATGGATATGAAGACAGCCTAGTTGCGTACAAAGTACCTGAGAAGCAAAAAGCTGACATAGAGCTTTATGTAGATTAGAATTCAAAGTGTGCGTGTACTAATTGTTTGATGAATAGTACGTCTTGGCAGTAGCCAACAACCTTGATACTTATATAATTTAATTTAAAGCAATGAAACAAAGAGGATCTCCCTGGTGGATGACGCCGAGTGGGAATCTCCTCGGCTCTGCATGCACTACTTCGCGCGAGTACTTGAGTGCTATACATCCTTTTGCCCTAGGCTGCCGCCGTATGAAGCTCGGCTGTTTTTTTGTGTTGGCTGTCTGTAGTAGATCCTCCAGCCGTAGGTTGCCGGTGGCCGCCGCACAGCCCGGATTAGATGTACTAGTTGGCGGCGCTGTTAAGAATTTCTCCATCTGCAAACAAAGTTGTACGACGCGGAAGCAACAATTTTGCAAAGTAGATAATTTACGTTTGAACAGATCTAGCTGAAAAAATATCACCTGATCATTCCATCGATCCGTGACGATCACCCAGCAGGCTCTCAATGAAAGCACCAATCTCGGTGTCAAATCCGGCATATCTCATAGTAGGGGTCCTAAGCTAGGGGTCCTCCGCATTACCCCTCACTTCAGCCTATGGCTCAAGACCTTTGATGTGAAGCCGAAGACGGTTGAGGGGCAGCATGCAACGTGCGGAGGGGCATTAATAAGCAAGATCGCTGGAGCTCCGTGGCCAAAGGGTTCCTTTTCAAAGATGTCCGGAATATGGCAACGGGAGTGGTTCTACGTCACCGCTCCCAGAAGTGCCAAGTGGGTAGCTTCCCCCGCCTTTCGCTCGGACCCTCCACCACAACTGATGTCATGGATCAGTAGGGGGCTGAGCTGGGGTCCAGCCAAGGATGTGCCCATACTGCAGAGCCGCATCCAGGATCTCTTCGAGGGAGATTTTAGTTTGGTTATGGTAGTGCAAGTCATGCTGGTTCGTCAAGTCCAGCCTTGCAAACGCCGGCCCCTCCGCTTGTGGGAATTCAACCCAGAAGGATCGCGCGCTATTTAGAATTTCCTCGGCCTGATGCATGAGGAGATGTACAAGTCGTTCTTCGGACCCCAAATAGAGTGTCCGGACACCTCCAAGGACGTGGGCCTTGTTGGCGAACGTAGTAATTTCAAAATTTCCCTACGCACACGCAAGATCATGGTGATGCATAGCAACGAGAGGGGAGAGTGTTTTCCACATACCCTCGTAGACCGAAAGCGGAAGCGTTAGCACAATGCGGTTGATGTAGTCGTACGTCTTCACGATCCGACCGATCCAAGTACCGAACATACGGCACCTCCGAGTTCTGCACACGTGCAGCACGATGACATCCCTCGAACTCCGATGCAGCCGAGCTTTGAGGGAGAGTTCTGTTAGCATGACGGCGTGGTGACGATAATGATGTTCTACCGACGCAGGGCTTTGCCTAAGCACCGCTATGATATTATCGAGGTGGATTATGGCGGAGGGGGCACCGCACACGGCTAAGAGATCAAGAGATCAATTGTTGTGTCTTTGGGGTGCCCCCCCGCCCCTGTATATAAAGGAGCAAGGGAGGAGGAGGCCGGCCCTAGGAGGGGGCGCGCCATGTGTGGAGTCCTACTAGGACTCCCTAGTCCTAGTAGGATTCCACCTCCCATATGGAATAGGAAAAGAGGAAGGGAAAAGGAGAAGGAAGGAAGGGGGTGCCCCCCTTCCCTAGTCCAATTCGGACCAGACCAAGGGGAGGGGTGTGGCCACCCTTGAGGCCTTTTTCCTTCTTTCCCATATGGCCCAATAAGGCCCAATACGTATTCCCGTAACTCTCCGGTACTCCAAAAAATACTCGAATCACTCGGAAGCTTTCCGATGTCCGAATATAGTCGTCCAATATATCGATCTTTACGTCTTGACCATTTAGAGACTCCTCGTCATGTCCCTGATCTCATCCGGGACTCCGAACTCCTTCGGTACATCAAAACTCATAAACTCATAATATAACTGTCATCGAAACTTTAAGCGTGCGGACCCTACGGGTTTGAGAACTATGTAGACATGACCGAGACACGTCTCCGGTCAATAACCAATAGCGGAACCTGAATGCTCATATTGGCTCCTCCCACATATTCTACGAAGATCTTTATCGGTCAGAACGCATAACAACATACGTTGTTCCCTTTGTGATTGGTATGTTACTTGCCCGAGATTCGATCATTGGTATTTCAATACCTAGTTCAATCTCGTTACCGACAAGTCTCTTTACTCGTTCCGTAATACATCATCCCGCAACTAATTTATTAGTTGCAATGCTTGCAAGGCTTAAGTGATGTGCATTACCGAGAGGGCCCAGAGATACCTCTCCAACAATCGGAGTGACAAATCCTAATCTCGAAATACGCCAACCCAGCAAGTACCTTCGGAGACACCTATAGAGCACCTTTATAATCACCCAGTTACGTTGTGACGTTTGGTAGCACACAAATTGTTGCTCTGGTAAACGGGAGTTGCATAATCTCATAGTCATACGAACATGTATAAGTCACGAAGAAAGCAATAGTAACAAACTAAACGATCAAGTGCTATGCTAACGGAATGGGTCAAGTTAATCACATCATTCTCCTAATGATGTGATCCCATTAATCAAATGACAACTCATGTCTATGGTTAGGAAACATAACCATCTTTGATCAACAAGCTAGTCAAGTAGAGGCATACTAGTGACACTCTGTTTGTCTATGTATTCACACATGTATTATGTTTCCGGTTAATACAATTCTAGCATGAATAATAAACATTTATCATGATATAAGGACATAAACAATAACTTTATTATTGCCTCTAGGGCATATTTCCTTCAGTCTCCCACTTGCACTAGAGTCAATAATCTAGTTCACATCGCCATGTGATTTAATACCAATAGTTCACATCACCATGTGATTAACACCCATAGTTCACATCGACATGTGACCAACACCCAAAGGGTTTACTAGAGTCAATAATCTAGTTCACATCGCTATGTGATTAACACCCAAAGAGTACTGAGGTGTGATCATGTTTTGCTTGTGAGAGAAGTTTAGTCAACAGGTCTGCCACATTCAGATCCGTAAGTATTTTGCAAATTTCTATGTCAACAATGCTCTGCACAGAGCTACTCTAGCTAATTGCTCCCACTTTCAATATGTATCCAGATTGAGATTTAGAGTCATCTGGATCAGTGTCAAAATTTGCATCGACGTAACCCTTTACGACGAACCTTTTGTCACTTCCATAATCGAGAAACATATCCTTATTGCACTAAGGATAATTTTGACCAATGTCCAGTGATCTACTCCTAGATCACTATTGTACTGCTTTGCCAAACTCAGGGCAGGGCATGGCATACTTTATAGAACCTATGGCCGAGGCATAGGGAATGACTTTCATTCTCTCTCTATCTTCTGCCGTGGTCGGGTTTTGAGTCTTACTCAACTTCACACCTTGTAACACAGGCAAGAACTCCTTCTTTGATTGTTCCATTTTGAACTACTTCAAAATCTTGTCAAAGTATGTACTCATTGAAAAACTTATCAAGCGTCTTGATCTATCTCTATAGATCTTGATGCTCAATATGTAAGCAGCTTCACCGAGGTCTTTCTTTGAAAAAAAACTCCTTTCAAACATTCCTTTATGCTTTGCAGAATAATTCTACATCATCTCCGATCAACAATATGTCATACATATACTTATCAGAAATGATGTATTGCTCCCACTAACTTTCTTGTAAATACAGGCTTCACCGCAAGTCTGTATAAAACTATATGCTTTGATCAACTTATCAAAGTGTATATTCCAACTCCGAGATGCTTGCACCAGTTCATAGATGGATCGCTGGAGCTTGCATATTTTGTTAGTACCTTTAGGATCGACAAAACCTTGTGGTTGCATCATATACAACTCTTCTTTAATAAATCCTATTAAGGAATGCAGTTTTGTTTATCCATTTGCCAGATTTCATAAAATGCAACAATAGCTAACATGATTCGGACAGACTTAAGCATAGATACGAGTGAGAAATTCTCATCGTGGTCAACACCTTGACTTGTCGAAAACCTTTTTGCGACAATTCTAGCTTTGTAGATAGTAACACTACTATCAGCGTCCGTCTTCCTCTTGAAGATCCATTTAATATCAATGGCTCGCCGATCTTTGGGCAAGTCAATCAAAGTCCATACTTTGTTCTTATACATGGATCTCATCTCAGATTTCATGGCCTCAAGCCATTTCGCGGAATCTGGGCTCATCATCGCTTCTTCATAGTTCGTAGGTTCGTCATGGTCAAGTAACATGACCTCCAGAATAGGATTAGCGTACCACTCTGGTGCGGATCTCACTATGGTTTACCTACAAGGTTCGTTAGTAACTTGATTTGAAGTTACATGATCATCATCATTAGCTTCCTCACTAATTGGTGTAGTAGTCACAGGAACAGATTTCTGTGATGAACTACTTTCCAATAAGGGAGCAGGTACAATTACCTCATCAAGTTCTACTTTTCTCCCACTCACTTCTTTCGAGAGAAACTCCTTCTCTAGAAAGGATCCATTCGCAGCAATGAATATCTTGCCTTCGAATCTGTGATAGAAGGTGTACCAAACATTTTCTTTTGGGTATCCTATGAAGACGCACTTCTCCGATTTGGGTTTGAGCTTATCAGGTTGAAACTTTTTCACATAAGCATTGCAACCTCAAACTTTAAGAAACGACAGCTTAGGTTTCTTGCCAAACCATAATTCATACGGTGTCATCTCAACGGATTTAGATGGTGCTCTATTTAACGTGAATGTAGCTGCCTCTAATGCATAACCTCAAAACTATAGTGGTTAATCGGCAAGAAACATCATAGATTGCACTATATCCAATAATAGTGTCAGGACCCCGATTCCAAGTCACATCGATCTAGCCGGTAACACCTCATATCACATTGGGGCCTCACGCACGGTATCCCCACGGGTGTCGCCTTACCATGTCCCGGGACAGTTTGCGCCTTTTGGCTCAAGTATATGATAGCGTCGCTAGCATCCATATGACAGAGAACCCGGGCCGACATGGCTAGTCGTGAACCCAAAGCGGCGCAGACCTATGGAGACACGCATACATGAATAACATCGAGCATGTCGGTCATCAGTGAGTGAATCCGGGCTGTAGCACTGTGCTAACAGGACTCCGGGGAACCCGGAGCTGTAGCAGGCTAGGCAGGACTCCGGATGTCACCGCGTGACATTTCCCCGAAGGGACAGACATAGGAACAAAGTGAAACACATGCCGGCCAGTCAAGTGTCCTGAGCAGTAGTGCTGGGCTAGCAGGACTCCGGTGAACCGGGCTGTAGTGGACTACTATGGCTCGAGGAACACTAGACTACATTTCCCCATAAGAAAGGCTGCCAAGGATAAACAACTAGATTGTTGGATCCCACTCATACCAAGCATTTCAATCATACACACAATATGCCCGATATGAGTACATACAACATGGCATCACAACAAAACTCTACAACTCAAGTACTTTATTTAAAGGCTCCAGAGAGCCATACATAACATGTTCATACAGGTAGGGGTCACATGACCCGACATGCAAGTCATACAAGCATACAAGCACATGCTGAAGCAAATAGTCTGAGTAAAGACACTAGAAAGAAAGAAGGCTTCTCGAAGCCTGTCTATCTACATAGGGTCCTCCATGGCCAGGGTCACCACCTGGGTGACGAGTTACTCATCGACGTCGAGGTCTACATAAAACCCATCGGAGGGGGCGGTGTTGTCGTCTGAAAACAGTAATTAAGCAAACATGAGTACAAAGGTACTTAGCAAGTCTTTCATCAGAACCTACTATACATGCTTGTTGTCAAGAAGGTGGTGGAGTTATTTCAGCAAGCCAGCTTTGACTCTTGGCTAAGCTATCCTATGAAACACCACTAATAAAATATTTTTTGCACACGAGTCCACTACTCATCAACACAATACTCCACCGGGGATCCTCCCTCGTCATCCTACGAGAGGGCCATCCTCGGTACTCACACTTATCTTGAGTCTTTTAGTAGTATCCATTAACTTGTCTATGAACTGTATAGGCAACCAAGTAGTCCTTTACCGCAGACGTGGCTATTCGAATAGTTTTATACCCTGCAGGGGTGTACTTCTTCATACACGCTTTCACCACTTACCGCCATTTACACGACATTTACTCGGCAACCTTCAATCGGAAGCCCAACGAGGGTGTCGGCCACGGCCTACCTAAACACTCAAGCCTCTAGTCCAAGTTTATCGCCTATCCAGGTTCCCTCCGCAGGGAGTCCGGCCGAGGTTTCCACATACGGCCCCGAACGATGTGAACAGGGTTCCCAACACACCAAACGGGTGACTCGGTACACCATGCCACGGTGTATCTACCGTAACATAGCCCACCCCTAGGGTCAGCGCTACGCACGGCCGCCAACACATAACCTACAAACACCAGAAACTAATTGCAACTCCTGGACAGAGTACTAGGGTGAATAAGAAGCCGAGAGGGTCCATTGGTTTCGGGCCCAATGTATGGTAGTAACTGAATCTTAAATCACACATACAGATCTTAGTTCTTATGGACGGCCTCAATGAAACAACCCACCATGTACTCCTACATGGCCTCTCATCGATACCTTTACCAAATCATGTTCAACACATCCCTCACATTACCGACATAATCATTTCACTCTAGCCCATCACCCAGATGAACCAGACCTGACACAACTCTAAGCATAGCAGGCATAGCAAGGAAGGAAACACATACATGGCTCATTCAACTCCTACACATGCTAGTGGGTTTCATCTAGTTACTGTGGCAATGACAGGTCATGCAGAGGATAAGGGTTCAACTACCGTAGCACACATCAGTTTGAATCGCGTTGTCTTAATGCAGTAAACAAGAGCAAAAGTGAGAACATGTGTTTGTATCGGAATGATCAATGGTTGCTTGCCTGATGTAATGGTAGTAGGGTACTGCCCTTCAGACGGATACTCGGGGTTATCCTCGGAGGCAGAACCTACCACGAAGGACACACCGAAACATAATCAACACATGACAATATGCAACAATATGATGCATGCTATGACATGGCAAAATGAATGTGTCTTGGCCTAATGCAACCTAAAACAGAAAGGACTGAACTCATTTGAATCGAAGATTCAAATGTTAGTTCATTTAACATAGCCTTATTAGTGCATTATCTTATTTTGCTTAAACAGCAAGGTTAACTTGTTTTGTCATGAATGAAACCATTACAGATGGATATATTGAATTTTTTTGATCATTTTTCATATATAATTTGTTTGATTTGGAGCTATGGTTGATTTTCTATGATTTTTAGAATTTTTGGCTATTTTCTGGAATTTCCTATTAATGAATAAATCCAGAAAAGGATTTACTGCATCAGCCTGACGTAAGTGTGACGTCAGCGGTCAACTGAGACGGTCCAGGTAAAACCTGACCAGTGGGTCCCATCTGTCAGTGTCAACTAACTAACTAAATTTAGTTAGTGTTAAACTAATACTAATCTGGTTTAATTAGTGGCCTCGGGCCCACTCGTCAGTGAGTCAGGGAAAATCAAACTAGGGTCAACCCGGGTCAAACTCGCCGGAGTTGACCCGGGGCTCGTCGCCGGCAAGGCCAGGGACGGCGGAGGGGTGCGGGTTTCTTCCTCTGGTGACCAAATGGCCGGCGGAGGGCATCTAAGTGACGCGGGCACTCGCCCGCGTCGAGTGGTATGGGTGGTTGGGCCTGGGGTGGCCGGAGTCATCGCCGGCGTTGACCTTGGCGGTCGCCGGGGCTCGGGTGAGGTCGGAGTCGTCCTTGTGACGGTCGTGGAGGCTCAAGTGGGGCACGTACGTGCTCTACGTGACGCGGGGAGGAAGCTGGGCATGGCGGCCGGACCATTAGATGGTCGGAGACTCGTCGGCGGCGAGCACAGGTGGCGGTGCGTGCGGGTGAACTCGAGGCGGCGCGTACGGTGCACGAGAGCTAGAACGGAGAGGGGGAGAAGGGTCAGTAGCTCACTTCGGTTGCAGGGGAGTGAACGGCGAGCTCGGGGATGGGCTGGAGAGAGCGGGGCGGCGAGGGGGATCTCCGGCGACCGAGGTTGAAGACGAGCTCAGTGCAACGTCTCCGAGGCGAGCGAGCGCTCGGGGATGGGTCAAGGCGAAGCAGTGGACGACGGCGGAACTTCTTGGCACGACGAGGCAATGAGTGGACGGTGGTGGCTGCGGTGGTGCTTGTCGGCGGCGACGGCTGCGCCCTGCTTCGGGGGAGAGAGTGAGAGAGGCGAGACAGGGGGAAGAGTGGAGCGGTCGAGGGGTCCAGGGGGTTGGTGTGGCACTCGTAGACGCGTCCGGGGCGTCGGCGGAAGCAGGAGGTGGCCGGCGTGTGGCCACGGGCACCGGCCACGCGCCTCTCGTCCTCCTGGCGAGAGGAGGAGGAGGACTGGCAGGAGCCAGTGGACTGGGCCGAGCTGGTGGGCTAGGTGGGCTGGGCCAGGTAAGTCCCTGTTCTCTCTCTCTCTTTCTGTTTTTCATTTGTTCTATTATTTCTGTAACTTCAGGGCTTTATTAAAAATGTCGGGGCATTTCCAAAAATCATAAAATTAATCATGGCTACTGCTTAGAATATATCCAACAACAAACATTTTAGTTTATGATTATTTGAGCATTTGAAATATTTTATAGCATTTAAATGCCGAAATGCAAATACTATAAGAATTAATCCAATGACCTTAAGATGTCCTAGAAAAATGTGCACCATTTTTGTCAAAGGTTTTAACCCAAAACAAAAAGGGTGGGCTTTTTAGAAGGGCATTTCAGGTTCATTGAAAAAGTTTTTAGTAAACCCTAGTTGTTCCAGGGGGGTGTTGGGGGTTCTGTCATCCCCATTTCAAATTTAAGAGAAATTTAAACATGATGCACACTCTAATGCTTGAACTAGCTAGGGTGTGACAACTCACCCCCACTCAAAAGAATATCGTCCCGAGATTTAGGATCCTCCGGGAAGAAGGTGGGGTACTCGAGTCGAAGACGATCCTCCCTTTTCCAAGTGGCTTCTTTCTCGAAATGGTGTGACCATTGAACCTTGAGAAACTTGATATTATTGCGTCGAGTGGTACGCTCGGCTTGATCAAGGATATGAACGGGATATTCCCGATATGAGAGGTTATCTTGTAGATCAAGCGTTTCGTGGTCCACTCCACGGATATGATCCGCAAAGCAACGCCTGAGTTGAGAAACGTGGAAGACATAGTGAACTCTGGAAAGATGCGAAGGTAGTTCCAATTGGTACGCAACTTCTCCTCGTTTGGCAAGAATGCGAAAGGGTCCGATGTAACAAGGAGCCAATTTGCCTTTGATACCGAAATGATGGGTTCCCTTTAATGGAGTAACCCGAAGGTAAGCCTTCTCACCGACTTCATAAGTCATGAGCTTATATTTACGATCATATTGGCTCTTTTGACGAGATTGGGCTGTTTTCAATTTCTCACGAATAACACGAACCTACTTTTCTGCTTCCTGAATCATATCCAGGCCAAAGAGTTGTTTTTCCCCGGTTTCTGACCAGTTAAGAGGCGTTCAACATTTTCGTCCATAGAGAACTTCGAAAGGAGCTTTGCCCAAGCTAGCTTGATAACTATTGTTATAAGAAAACTCCGTGAATGGAAGGCATTTCTCCCAACCCATTCCGAATGAGATGACAGAAGCTCGGAGCATATCTTCCAGAATTTGATTGACTCGCTCTACTTGACCACTTGATTGAGGATGGAAGGCGGTGCTAAAAGAGAGACGAGTTCCCATAGAGTTTTGGAAACTTTCCCAAAATCGAGAGGTGAAAAGACTCCCACGCTCTGAGTTAATTTCCAATGGAACACCATGAAGAGACACTATTCAGGAGATGTATAAGTCAGCTAGCTGGCTAGCGGTGATACTCTCACGAACAAGTAGGAAATGGGCTACTTTGGACAGACGGTCGATCATGACGAAGATGGCATTATTCCCTCTCTTGGTCCTAGGAAACCCAGTAATGAAATCCATACTGATTTTATCCCATTTCCACTCAGGAATAGCCAAAGGTTGAAGGGTGCCAGCAGGCCGTTGATGCTCTGTGTTAACACGACGACAAACGTCGCAATTAGCAATGTATTGAGCGATTTCTCTCTTCATCCTAGTCCACCAAAACCTTTGGCGTAGGTCTTGATACATCTTAGTACTACCGGGATGAATGGTGAGAGGGAATTCATGAGCTTCCTTAAGGATCAGCCACCTCAGGTTTCGTGCCTTGGGAACCACTAAACGGTTTCCAAAGTATACGACACCTTGATCATCAACGGAGAAACAATTTGCGACTCCTTTCTTAATGTTTCTCCTAATACGGGAGATTCCCGGATCTACCTTCTATGCCTTGATGATCTGATCCATAAGGGTAGGTTTCGCCACCAGGGTGGATAGGAATCCTCGAGGAACAATGTGAAGATTGAGCTTACGAAATTCCTCGTGGATAAGTGGTTGACTTTGTTGTAACATCAGGTTGTTACACTAACATTTACGACTTAGCGCATCAGCCATGACATTGGCTTTGCCCGGGGTGTAAGTTATTCCTAAGTCGTAATCCGAGATCAACTCGACCCAACGTCTTTGCCTGAGATTCAAATCCGGTTGGGTGAAGATATATTTCAAACTTTGGTGATCGGTGAAGATCTTGCAACGATTACCGAGGAGGTAATGTCGCCAAGTTTTAAGTGCATGGACTACAGCTGCAAGCTCTAGATCACGTGTGGGATAATTTTCCTCATGCGGGTGTAATTGCCGTGAAGCATAGGCAATTACCTGACGATCTTGCATGAGTATGCAACCTAGTCCTTGTCGCGAGGCGTCGCAATAGATAATAAAGTCCTTGGAGAAATCTGGTGGTACTAGTACGGGAGCAGATGTCAGGCGTCTTTTCAGTTCCTAAAAGCTGAACTCGCACTGTGGGGTCCACTCGAACTTTTTATCTTTCTCGAGGAGTTCAGTTAGAGGCTTAGCAACCTTGGAAAAATTCTCAACGAAGCGGCAGCAATAGCTCGCTAGGCCAAGGAAGCTCCGAACTTGCTTGACCGTCTCAGGTGGAGTCCAATCAAGGACGGCTTGAACTCGCTCGGGATTGACAGCAATACCCTTACCAGAGATTACATGGCCTAGATAGGTCACTTCTAGCAACCAAAATTCACACTTGGAGAATTTGGCATAAAGGCGATGCTCTCAAAGTTTCGTCAATACCAGCCTTAGATGTTCGACATGTTCCTCTTCATTCTTGGAGTAGATGAGTATGTCATCGAGGTAAACTACGACGAATTTATCCAAATATTCCATGAAGACCGAGTTCATTAACCGAGAGAAGGTGGCTGGGGCATTGGTTAAACTAAAGAACATAACGGTGTACTCGTATTGGCCATAACGAGTAACAAAGGCCGTTTTGGGAATGTCCCCGTTTCTGATTTTGATTTGATGGTAGCCCAACCTCAAATCCATCTTGGAAAAGACTGAGGATCCAGCGAGCTGATCATACAGATCATTGATCCTGGGAAGCGGATACTTGTTCTTGATAGTGACCAAGTTGACAGGTCGGTAATCTACAACCATCTGATCCGTTCCATCCTTCTTTTTGACGAAGAGGACGGGGCAAGCCCAAGGAGAGGAAATAGGACGTATGAAACCCTTTTTCAAGGACTCATCGAGTTGGTTCTTAAGCTCGGCTAGTTCTAAGGGTGCCATCTTATAGGGTCTCCTAGAAATTGGAACGGTTCCTGGAACAAGGTCTATCACAAACTCGACATCCCTGTCAGGTGGAACACCTGGCAGTTGTTCTGGAAAGACATCCGGAAAGTCCCAGACGATCGGAATATCCTCAAGGTCTAGAAGGGGGTTGGCATTTAGGGAGTAAAGCTCGCGCTTGGCCACTCGAGTTAAGACATTGACTGTCTTGCCCGATGGGAGAGTAAGTTGAACGGTTCCAGTGGCACAATCAATCTTAGCATAATGAGCTGACATCCAGTCCATACCCAAGATGATGTTTATGTCTGAGGACTTGAGAGCTATTAAGGATGCAAGGAAGACAAGTCTATGGACAAGAATTTCATTATCATGGTTACTCTAGAAGTTTGCCATTTGGAACCCGGAGTTTGAATTACCATGGAAGTGGGCATGTCACAAAATGTCGTGTTATGCAATCGAGCATAGTTCTCGGATATGAATGAATGAGATGCTCCAGTATCGAAAAGAATAGATGCCGGATGGCTGTTAACAAGGAGCGTACCAAGGACGACGTTAGGATCCTCATGAGCCTCCTCGGCTGAGACATAGTTGACATGGCCACGTGCAGTGGTGACCGTCTTGGCATAGAATGTCTTTCCCCTGGCTTACCACGGCCAACGGACTTTCCAGACTGATTGGGGTTGTTGTTCTGGGGACACTCTCGGCTATAGTGACCCGGCTCTCCACACTTGAAACATGTCACAACATTGGGGCGTGGAGAAGCATTAGCAGCGGGGCCACCATAGGGCTTGGGCAGTGCAAACTGCTGGTTGGGACGAGGCGCCTCAAAGGATGGCCTCGGAATGAACCTGGGTGGCAGTGCTGTGCTTGGAATCCACACCCGGCGCTTCTGAGATCCAGAGCCGGATGAAGAGCCAAAATCACGAGAGTGCTTGTGTGAAGCGTCATAATCAGACTGGCCTGTCTCAGCCCTGATGGCTTTGTTGACCAACTTCTGAAAGGAGGTGCACTCGTGCAGACGAAGATCGCGGTGAAGCTTAGGGCTAAGTCCCTTGCGGAACCTTGCCTGCTTCTTAGCGTCGGTAGATACTTCTTCAGGAGCATATCGTGCCAGATTCCCAAATTCATAGCTATATGCATCCACAGTCAGTCTTCCTTGGGTGAAATTGCAGAACTCTTCCCTCTTGCGATCCATGAGACCTTCCGGAATGTGATGCTAACGGAAAGCCTCACTGAATTCAGCCCAAGTAGTGATTTGGCCGACCGGGCGCATAGCTTCAAAATTTTCCCACCAAAGGCTAGCAGGGCCTTCGAGGTGATAGGCAGCATAAGTAACCTTATCAGCTTCGGCTACATTGGCAGAACATAGCTTATGGGTGATGCTGTGAAGCCAGTCATCCACGTCGAGGGGCTCGACGGAATGATTAAACTTTGGTGGATACAACTTGATGAAGTCATTGATTGACACCAAGTCATTTCGCTGATGGCGTGCAGTGTTCTGCTCAATCCGCTCCAGCAAGCGGTTAGTCTCACGCTTGTTTCTTTCCGCCTCCAGCATCACTTCGGCCAGAGAAGGCGGGTGAGGCAGATTTTCACCCCTAGCTGCACTGGCTTCCCCCTGCTCCGGGGCAGCAGGGTTGCTGCGGGTGTTGACCATCCTAGGAGAAAACAAGACAACATTTTAGATAAGGATGGCACAAACTTAGCAAGGAAGTGCAGAATGTAATGGATAACACGGAATGCAGAGATGTTCATTGCACGACATGGTAATATAGAAACTGCCATATATATTCCATTGGTCATACACATCGTACATAGTTTAGTGCAAGCTCAGGCTAGAGTACAACTACAGTGGAAGACATTACATCTCATCAGAGGCATTCCAAGCTCCTATATATTATTTTCCTACACCTCCGGAGCATGATACACACCAAGTCGTATCCCATGGTCACGCAGGACTGTGCAGAATACAACTACTACAATACTAGTGAGACTACTACTAGCTCAAACGGCTCCATAGTAATCCTCATAGAAGTCGCCACCAAAACCTGGAAGTGGAACATGATCATGTGGGAACAGATGGTCCTGCGGAGCCTGCGGACCAAAGGGACTCGGATGTGGCCTTGGTCCCACAGGTGGTGGCAGACGGGGACCACGAGGAGGGGTGATGCCTCCCACATCGCGCCACTCCATACAATCTGGCAATCCAGACCGTACAGGGTACAGATCCCTCAGATCCATGTATCCTTCCTGTACCGCCGGTGCAAACCGAGTCAAAGTGGCCCAGTGATCAGCATGAGAGTTAAAAAGCTCCATACGCAAGGCCCGATTTTTGCGGTCCTTATCCTCAAGCATCTCGGCAGTGGTGCGGAGTAGTGACTCCTCATGTGTGGGGTCAGCATAGATAGCCTGGAGATACCCTTGCGCTCCTGGAAGTGAAGCTGGCATATAACGGAAGTCAGTGTTCTGCAGCAGGCCAGTCCGGACTCGCATGATGGTCAGCATGGAATAGGCAGCATCCTACACAGCCATCTCAACAGTAACCCCGAGTCCATAGGAACAGTGAAGGGGCTCAGTGGCTCCAGGATAAGAGGGATATATCCTGACGGTACAGAGGTACTGGGTCTAGTTGAAGTCTCTGAACTGCTCTTCGACAGTGTATTCGGGATACCAACGGTAACCCGTCTCGATCATTACCCGGACTAACATAGCAGTATGAACAGGCACATCGAGGCACCGGGTCAGGCGAACAACTTGGTTTTGAGCACGAGTGGCCATGTGAAAGCACAACCACAATGCAAAGGCATTAGAATTTCTAGGGAAAATTGGACAGCATAACAGGTGTAAATGCTCAGAAAAAGGATTGAGACATCCACAACAATTTGCAATACCACTCAACAACATCATATCAAGGTTCTGATTCAACTGGCAACATACTAAAAGTAGTAGAAACGGTACTGAGGCTTGTAACAACAACCCTATAAGCTACTACGGATTAGTAACACGTGAACCTGATAGAAGAAGAGAGCCTAGTCCTTAACCCACGTTGAATGAGAATAGAATGACTCAGATCAGAGAGCATAAGGTAAAGGAGTAAAAGAGCCTTACGTTACCTCCCACAATGAATTCCCCTACATATAACTAAAGCATTTCTAGACTAAACATCGACCAGTTTGGCTCAATGAACCTACAGGAAGTCTGGCTCTGATGCCAACGCTGTCAGGACCCCGATTCCAAGTCACATCGATCTAGCTGGTAACACCTCATATCACATTGCGGCCTCACGCACGGTATCCCCACGGGTGTCGCCTTACCATGGCCCGGGACCGTTTGCGCCTTTTGGCTCACGTATATGATAGCGTCGCTAGCATCCATATGACAGAGAACCCCGGCCGACATGGCTAGTCGTGAACCCAAAGCGGTGCAGACCTATGGAGACAGGCATACATGAATCACATCGAGCATGTCAGTCATCAGCGAGTGAATCCGGGCTGTAGCATTGTGCTAACAGGACTCCGGGGAACCCGGAGCTGTAGCAGGCTAGGCATGACTCCGGATGTCACCGCGTGACATTTCCCCGAAGGGACAGACATAGGAATGAAGTGAAACACATGCCGGCCAGTCAAGTGTCCTGAGCAGTAGTGCTGGGCTAGCAGGACTCCGGTGAACCGAGCTGAAGCAGACTACTATGGCTCGAGGAACACTAGACTACATTTACCCATAAGAAAGGCTGCCAAGGATAAACAACTAGATTGTCGGATCCCACTCATACCAAGCATTTCAATCATACACACAATATGCCCGATATAAGTACATACAACATGGCATCACAACAAAACTCTACAACTCAAGTACTTTATTTAAAGGCTCCAGAGAGCCATACATAACATGTTCATACAGGTAGGGGTCACATGACCTGACACTCAAGTCATACAAGCATACAAGCACATGCGGAAGCAAATAGTCTGAGTACAGACACTAGAAAGCAAGAAGGCTTCTCGAAGCCTGTCTATCTACATAGGGCCCTCCATGGCCAGGGTCACCACTTGGGTGACGAGTTACTCATCGACATCGAGGTCTACGTAAAACCCATCAGAGAGGGCGGTGTTGTCGTCTGTAAACAGTAATGAAGCAAACATGAGTACAAAGGTACTCAGCAAGTCTTACATCAGAACCTACTATACATGCTTGTTCTCAAGAAGGTGGTGGAGTTATTGCAGCAGGCCAGCTTTGAATCTTGGCTAAGCTATCCTACGAAACACACTAATAAAATAGTTTTCGCACACGAGTCCACTACTCATCAACACAATACTCCACCGAGGATCCTCCCTCGTCATCCTATGAGAGGGCCATCCTCGGTACTCACACTTATCTTGAGTCTTTTAGTAGTATCCATTAACTTGTCTATGAACTGTATAGGCAACCAAGTAGTCCTTTACCACGGACGCGGCTATTCGAATAGTTTTATACCCTGCAGGGGTGTACTTCTTCATACACACTTTCACACTTTAGCACCGTTTACACATGTACTCGGCAACGTTCAATCGGAAGCCCAACGAGGGTGTCGGCCACGGCCTACCTAAACACTCAAGGCTCTAGTCCAGGTTTATCGCCTATCCAGGTTCCATCCGCAGGGAGTCCGGCCGCGGTTTCCACATACGGCCCCGAACGATGTGTACAGGGTTCCCGAGACACCAAACGAGTGACTCGGTACACCGTGCCCCGGTGTATCTACCGCAACATAGCCCACCCCTAGGGTCAGCGCTACGCACGGCCGCCAACACATAACCTACAAACTCCAGAAACTAATTGCAACTCCTGGACAGAGTACTAGGGTGAATAAGAAGCCGAGAGGGTCCATAATATGGTTAAATTTGCTGTTTGGTTAAATTTGCTCCTATGCCATGTTAAAATGTTTTATCTCATAACTAAATAACTGTAGCTCGGTTTCTAATAAACTTTATATGTACATGGGGTAGAAAAATGCCTAGTTTAACATGGTGGCCTTACTTTGCATGTTTAACAACTCTAAAATATGGTTTAGGGCAGAACAGTACCATAACCAAAATATGCACATGAGGAATTACCGGAATTGTTGTTCGTTGCTTCCGGCCTCATTTAAATTGCATAGTTAGATAATTTCTTTTATGCTTCACCTCTTGCCATGCTTAATAACATTTAATAGTGTTGGGTACATAACCAAGATAGAACTAAATAAGTCATGTGGTGTTTTCTTAAATATGCAACTCCGTTGCATATTGAGCCCCACTTAATTTGTAGAATTGCTTGTGCACTTTTCCATGCCATGCCTCTTTAAAACCGGACATGCATCATACTTGATTGTGCATCATGCCATGTTATGTGGTGGTTGTTTACTATGTTGTGTGCTTCTTTCTGGTGTTGCTTCTTCGGGTTGGTTCCGATAACGTCGTGTGTGTGAGGATCCGTTCGACTACGTCCGTTTGTCATCTTCATGGACTCGTTCTTCTTCCTTGCAGGATCTCAGGCAAGATGACCATACCCTCGAAATCAATTCTATCTTTGCTTGCTATTTGCTCGCTCTTTTGCTATGCCTATGCTACGATACCTACCACTTGCTTATCATGCCTCCCATATTGTTAAGCCAAGCCTCTAACCCATCTTGACCTAGCAAACCGTTGTTTGGCTATGTTACCGCTTTGCTCAGCCCCTCTTATAGCGTTGTTAGTTGCAGGTGAAGATTGGAGCTTGTTCCATGTTTGGAACATGCATTTTTGTTGGGATATCACAATATCTCTTATTTAATTAATGCATCTATATACTTGGTAAAGGGTGGAAGGCTCGGCCTTATGCCTGGTGTTTTGTTCCACTCTTGCCACCCTAGTTTCCTTCATATCGGTGTTATGTTCCCGGATTTTGCATTCCTTACGCGGTTGGGTTATAATGGGAACCCCTTGACAGTTCGCCTTGAATAAAACTCCTCCAGCAAGGCCCAACCTTGGTTTTACCATTCGCCACCTAGCCTTTTTCCCTTGGGAGTCGTGCATCCCGAGGGTCATCTTTATTTTACCCCCTCGGGCCAGTGCTTGTCTAAGTGTTGGTCCGAACTGAGTAGACTGCGGGGCCACCTCCGGGAAACTTGAGCGCTGGTTTTACTCGTAGGATGTCTCATCCGGTGTTGCCCTGAGAACGAGATATGTGCAGCTCCCATCAGGATGTCGGCGCATCGGGCGGCTTTGCTGGTCTTGTTTTACCATTGTCGAAATGTCTTGCAACCGGGATTCCGAGTCTGATCGGGTCTTCCCGCTAGAAGGAATATCCTTCGTTGACCGTGAGAGCTTGTGATGGGCTAAGTTGGGACACCCCTGGAGGGATTTGAACTTTTGAAAGCCGTGCCCGCGGTTATGGGCAGATGGGAATTTGTTAATGTCCGGTTGTAAAAAACCTAAAGTTAACCTTAATTAAAATGCATCAACCGCATGTGTAACCGTGATGGTCTCTTTCCGGCGGAGTCCAGGAACTGAACACGGTGTTGGAGTAATGCTTGACGTAGGTTGTTCTAGGATCACTTCTTGATCATAGTTTCTCGATCGTGCTTTGCCTTCTCTCTCGCTCTCTTTTGCGAATAGGTTAGCCACCTTATATGCTAGTCGCTTGCTGCAGCTCCAGCTCATACCTTTTCCTTACCCATAAGCTTAAATAGTCTTGATCGCGAGGGTGTGAGATTTCTGAGTCCCCATGACTCACAGATACTTCCAAAACCAGTTTGCAGGTGCCGATGTTACCGAGCAGGTGACGCAACCAAGCTCAAGGAGGAGCTCGATGAAGACCTTGTCCTTTGTGTTGTTTTGTTCTAGTTGATCAGTAGTGGAGCCTAGTTGGGACGATCGGGGATCTATGTAGCATGTGGGGTAGTCTTCTTTTATTTTGGTTCCGTAGTCGGACCGTGATTGTATCTGGTTGATGTAATGCTTTATTCATGTAATTGTGTGAAGTGGTGATTGTAAGCCAACTATGTATCTTTTTCCCTTATGTATTACATGGGTTGTGTGAAGATTACCTCACTTGCGACATTGCTTTAAATGCGGTTATGCCTCTAAGTCGTTCTTCAACACGTGGGAGATATAGCCGCATCGAGGGCGTTATACACACCCCACTCCACCAGCGCGGTGCCGGTGGACCTCAGGGAAGGGCCCAAGGTCGAGAACCCACCAAGTGGAGCCGCCGAGCCGGATGAGGTAGCTCAACACCAAGACGATGCTCCTGAGATAGCGGCTGCCACGACAGGTCATCAAGCCCAAGGAGCCGGAAACCCGCAGGAAACACCTCAGTCCCCGGGAGCTAAAAACCCGGACATCTCTCCCACCCTGGTCGAGCATCCTGTATACTTCGTCAGCACAGTCCTGCAAGATGCGAGGGTGCGATACCCCATGCCTCAGAAGCTCTTGCTCGCGCTCCTGGTGGCCTCGCGTAAGCTGCGCCACTACTTCCAAGGTCACCCCATCAAGGTCGTTTCAGCCTACCCATTGGAAAGAGTACTCAGAAGCCCCAATGCCGCAGGAAGGCTCGCCGAATGGAACATCGAGCTGCAAGCTTTCGACCTAGAGTTCAGCACAACCAGAGTCATAACGGGGGCTGTGCTCGCTGACTTTGTGGCGGAATGGACTGACACCCCGGAGCTCGAAGCAGGCAAGAACCGATCCCTCTCGCCAGGAAGTGAGGCGCCAGATGGTTGGGTCATGTACTTCGACGGCACATTTGCGCGTCAGGGCGCGGGGGCTAGAGCCGTGCTTATCTCGCCCACTCGGGACAAGCTTTACTACGCCGTGCAACTCTGCTTCCAGCGGGGCGAGAAGGTCTCCAACAACATCATAGAGTACGAGGGCCTCATCGCCGGCCTTAAAGCAGCAGTGGCCCTGGGAGTGAAGCGCCTCACCGTCAAAGGAGACTCACAGCTCCTTGTCAACTTCTCCAACAAGGTGTACGAGCCAAAGGATGACCACATGGAGGCATACCTCGCGGAGGTGCCCAAAATGGAGAAGCAGTTCCTAGGTCTGGAACTACAGCATGTACCTCATGGCACCAACAAAGAGGCCGATGACATCGCCAGAAGAACATCCAAGCGGCATCCCCAAGAGCCTGGCGTCTTCGAGGAGCGGCTTTTCAAGCCCTCGGCAGCACCTCCGCCTGCGGAGTCGGTGCCATCTCAGGAGGAACTCCCCCAGCCTCCAGCCTTGGGAGCCCCCGCCTGCGGCCCGACCTCGGGGGCGCGCCTCCTCTTAGCACTTGAACCTCAGGAGGGGAGCTGGATCGAAGAGTTCAAAGCATACCTGACACAAGTTATGCTGCCGGATAAGGAGGAAGACGCGGAACGTGTGGCCCGGCAGGCTAGGGCGTATTGCATTCATGACGGTGAGCTATACAGGAAGCGGCCAAATGATGTTTCTCGATGATGCATTTCTAGGGAACAGGGGAAGGAGTTGCTGGCTGACATACATGGCGGAGACTGCAGGCACCACTCGTCGTCGTGCACACCTGGTCGGCAAGGCTTTTCGCAGTGGGTTCTACTAGCCCACGACACTCAACGACGCGGTCGAGCTGGTGAAATCTTGTGAGGCGTGCCAGTTCCACGCCAAGCAGATCCACCAGCCTTCTCAGGACCTCCAGACTATCCCGCTCTCATGGTCGTTTGTGATTTGGGGGCTAGATATCCTGGGTCCATTCCCTCGAGCGCCGGGAGGCTACCGCTACCTGTACGTCGCCATTGACAAATTCACCAAGTGGGCGGAAGTGGAAGCTGTCTGCACTATCCCGGCCGAGTCAGCAGCCAAGTTCATCAAGGGCCTCGTAAGACGATTTGGGGTCCCTAACCGCATCATCACCGACAACGGCTCACAGTTCACTAGAAATCTCTTCAAAACGCATTGTGCTAACCTTAGAACGCAGATCTGCTACGCCTCCGTGGCACGCCCCAGGAGCAGCGGCCAGGCCGAACGCGCCAATGCGGAGGTCCTGAGGGGTCTCAAGACAAGGACCTTCAAGAAGAAGCTTGAGGCCTGCAGTAGGGGCTGGCACGACAAGCTCCAGTCCGTGTTGTGGTCCATCTGCACCACCGCCACCAGGCCGACAGGCGAGACCCCGTTCTTCCTCATCTAAGGAGCAGAAGCGATTCGCCCACACGACGTCAGGCGTCGCTCCGCGTGGGTCCTGGCATTTGATGAAACACGGCAGGACGCCATGCCGGGGATGGATCTCGTGCTGGGGGGAGGAACACCGCCGAGAAGCCTCGCTCCGAGCTGCGATGTACCAGCAGGCGCTGTGGCGGTAACACTGCCGCAACGTCTGCTCCAGGACACTCGAGGTGGGTGATCTTGTCCTGAGGCGGGTGCTCTCCAGGGAAGGGCTCCACAAGCTCTCGCCCATATGGGAGGGCCCGTTTTGGGTCGCCCACGTCTCTAGGCTTGGCGCTGCGCGCCTGGAGACGCAGGACGGGATCCCCATCCGGAATGCCTGGAACATCCAGCACCTCCGGAGGTTCTA
Source organism: Triticum dicoccoides (assembly GCF_002162155.2). Taxonomy (NCBI): domain Eukaryota; kingdom Viridiplantae; phylum Streptophyta; class Magnoliopsida; order Poales; family Poaceae; genus Triticum; species Triticum dicoccoides. The sequence goes on from NC_041392.1 coordinate 623,580,214, forward strand.
CCCATGAAGTAAGGCCCGGTGCGTGTGAAGCAAGGTGATGTCTCCTACACAAGCTTCTTGTAGACGTTATTGGGCCTCCAAGTGCAGAGGTTTGTAGGACAGTAGCAAATTTCCCTCAAGTTGATGACCTAAGGTTTATCAATCCGCAGGAGGCGTAGGATGAAGATGGTCTCTCTCAAACAACCCTGCAACCAAATAACAAAGAGTCTCTTGTGTCCCCAACACACCCAATACAACGGTAAATTTTATAGGTGCACTAGTTCGGCGAAGAGATGGTGATACTAGTGCAATATGGATGGTAGATAAAGGTTTTTGTAATCTGAAATTATAAAAACAGCAAGGTAACTAATGATAAAAGTGAGAACAAATGGTACTACAATGTGTTGAAACAAGGCCTGGGGTTCATACTTTCACTAGTGCAAGTCCTCTCAACAATAATATCATACCTGGATCATATAACTATCCCTCAACATGCAACAAAGAGTCACTCCAAAGTCACTAATAGCGGAGAACAAACAAAGAGATTATGATAGGGTATGAAACCACCTCAAAGTTATCCTTTCTGATCGATCTATTCAAGAGTCCGTAGTAAAATAACATGAAGCTATTCTTTCCGTTTGATCTATCATAGAGTTCGTACTAGAAAAACACCTTAAGATACAAATCAACCAAAACCCTAATGTCACCTAGATACTCCAATGTCACCTCAAGTATCCGTGGGTGTGATTATACGATATGCATCATACAATCCCAGATTCATATATTCAAACAACACAAAGAACTTCAAAGAGTGCCCCAAAGTTTCTACCGGGGAGTCAAGACGAAAACGTGTGCCAACCCCTATGCATAAGTTCACGTGGTCACGGAACTCGCAGGTTGATCATCAAAACATACATCAAGTGGATCACATGATATCCCATTGTCACCACAGATAAGCACGTGCAAGACATACATCAAGTGTTCTCAAATCCTTAAAGACTCAATCTGATAAGATAACTTCAAAGGGAAAACTCAATCCATCACAAGAGAGTAGAGGGGGAGAAACATCATAACATCCAAGTATAATAGCAAAGCTCGCGATACATCAAGATCGTATCACCTCAAGAACACGAGAGAGAGAGATCAAACTCATAGCTACTAGTACATACCCTCATCATGGAGAGCATCGGGATGATGAAGATGGCCACCGGAGAGGGATTCCCCCCTCCGGCAGGGTGCCAGAATGGGTCTAGATTGATTTTCGGTGGCTACGGAGGCTTCTGGCGGTGGAACTCCCGATCTATTCTATTCCCCGATGTTTTTAGGGTATATGGCTATATATATAGGCGAAAGAAGTCGGCCAGGGGAGCCATGAGGGGCCCACGAGGGTGGGGGCACGCCCAGGGGGGCAGGCGCGCCTCCCTGTCTCGTGTCCACCTAGAAGCTTCCTTGACTTCAACTCCAAGTCGCCTAGATCACGTTCGTTCCAAAAATCACGCTCCGGAAGGTTTCATTCCATTGGACTCCGTTTGATATTCCTTTTCTGCGAAACACTGAAACAAGAGAAAAAACAGAAACTAGCACTAGGCTCTGTGTTAATAGGTTAGTCTAAAAAATAATATAAAAGTTTTTAATAAAGCCCATAAACATCCAAAACAGATAATATAATAGCATGGAACAATCAAAAATTATAGATACGTTGGAGACGTATCAAGCATCCCCAAGCTTAATTCCTGCTCGTCCTCGAGTAGGTAAATGATAAAAACAGAATTTTTTATGTGGAATGCTACCTAACATAATCATCAATGTAATCTTCTTTATTGTGGCATGAATGTTCAGATCCATAAGATTCAAGACAAAAGTTTAATATTGACATAAAAATAATAATACTTCAAGCATACTAACTAAGCAATTATGTCTTCTCAAAATAACATGGCCAAAGAAAGTTCATCCCTATTAAATCATATAGTTTGGTCATGCTCCATTTTCGCCACATGTCGGTGTCAAAATTGGCGGATCTCGGGTAGGGGGTCCCGAACTGTGCTTCTAGGACGGATGGTAACAGGAGGCAGGGGACAAGATGTTTTACCCAGGTTCGGGCCCTCGATGGATGTAAAACCCTACGTCCTGCTTGATTAATATCGATGATATGGGTTGTACAAGAGTAGAACTACCACGAGATCAGAGAGGCTAAACCCTAGAAGCTAGCCTATGGTATGATTGTTTTTCGTCCTACGGACTAAAACTCTCCGGTTTATATAGACACCAGAGAGGGCTAGGGTTACACAGAGTCGGTTACAATGGTAGGAGATCTACATATCTGTATCACCAAGCTTGCCTTCCACGCCAAGGAAAGTCCCTTCCGGACACGGGACGAAGTCTTCAATCTTGTATCTTCATAGTCCAGGAGTCCAGCCGAAGGTATAGTCCGGCTATCTAGACAGCCCCTAATTCAGGACTCCCTCAGTAGCCCCTGAACCAGGCTTCATTGACGACGAGTCCGGCGCACAAATTGTCTTCGGCATTGCAAGGCGGGTTCTTCTCCAAATTCCATGTACCTATTGAACAGTGTCCGGTTTCTTGTAAATGTAGTGCTCCTTGGCTTCTACGCCCAATAATGGCTGTTTTCCATGTGTCAAACAAATACGAAAAGTCAGCGTGTTTTTTATATTTACACCCCTAGCAGCATGAATGAGCCGCCCATTTAAGGGGACGAGGATTTAGATCCAAACCACACCTTCTCCCTTCCGCGAGTATTCATCAGAGCGTATCCGACAGAGATCCATTCCATCATGGCCGGCTGCCGCAGCTCCTCCTCTCGCCCTTCCAGCCCTCAGCCCGGAGATTGGAAGAGGTGCTCCATCCCGCACAGCGAGCTAGTGATGCTCCAGACCAAGGGATTTCTCCCCCTGGCCTATATGGTCCCGGTTCGAGCTGGACTTGCCACCTATAATGACGGAGAGCAAGCGGAGAGCGCCCCCAATCCCTCCAAAGGAGAGCGGGTATGCCTTGCCCCTTACTTAATAAGAGGGCTCGGATTTCCAATTCATCCATTTCTCCGGAGACTTCTGGAGTTCTATGGCCTCCAGCTGCACAACCTCACGCCTACCTCCATATTGCATATCGCAGGCTTCGTAGCCCTTTGCGAGCTGTTCTTGGGCTGCGAGGCTCATTTCGCGCTGTGGAAAAGGCTATTCTGCCTTGTGCCCCGCTCTAAGGAGGGGTCAATATATCAAGTGGGTGGAGCCGAAGTGTGGCGCATCGCCGGGACCGGATATCTATCCGAAACCCCAAAGAAGGCGTCCGAAGACTGGCCTTCGGAATGGTTTCATATAGAGGATGTCTCGCTGCCGGATCCTGTCCGGATCGGCCTCCCTGAGTTCAACAGTGCTCCCCTAAAGAAGCGCCTAAGCTGGCGTCCATGGAGCCCTCAGAGGGAAAGTGACAGGGATGTTATTTACCTGATGGGCCGGATAAGATTGTTAGCTCATTCCGGACTGACCATGATTGGGGTCATGGCCGCATGCATCATGCGAGGGGTGCAGCCGCTTCAGTATAGAGGCCGCCCCATGTGGGACTTCAACGGGGAGGACGACGCCACCCGCTGCGGCCGTAAGGGGCCGGATTCGGCTGCCGCTCTAATAAAGACCTTGTCCGCTTTGTACAAGGGAGAAGAGGAGGAATTTCTCCGCGTCAACCCACGGGGTGGATTTTCTATGTACAATCCCCCAAGTTGGGTAAGTGGACACTTTTACTTGCCCATCCGTTTTATATTCCCATTGTTAAATTTTCAGTCTAGCGACTTCAACGGAGGAACTGTGCCAGGCTGTTAAAGAAATAAACAGCCCTCCTCCACAACCCGAGGATCCGGGACGGTCCCTCGACCCGGCCTCTCAAGAGGATCCGGACTTATCTGTGGAGCTGATTGATGGAGTGTTTCATCGATTGAGCAAGGACAACGCCTTGGTGGCCATTATGGAGGATTATCCAGGGCTACTCCCAGCCTCACAGGTAACTGAGACCGAAGTCCCAGCACTTTGACAAGGGATCTGTCCTCGCGTGTTTTCGATTGCCGTATGACAACCGTGTTTTGCAGGGGAGGTCCTTGAGACGGGAGGCCGAGCCTGCGGCGACTAGCCAACGAGGGGCGGCAAGGCCCCGCGAGCTGAAAGGAAGTGCGATTCGGACTGAGGCACCGGTGCAAAGGTATAGCACGCCACCTTATTCCCAGGTGTTATTCCTTTGAGTCATATTAACGCTCGTGCTCTCTTCAGGTCGAAGAGACCTCGCCGGACTATATCCAGAGAGGCTGCCAATCGCGCCTCCACCAGCCAGGCTCCAAAGCCTGGTCCGGAAGCGGAGGCGAATAGGAGGCGCGCACCGGACTCTCCTCCGACAGAGGATGCAGATATGCTGTCTACCACCAATTCCGAGGTGGAGAGTGCCATGCACCACAGACGTCGCCAGACAGTTCTTCGCGACGCTTGTTTCTCCCAAGAGGCATTGGATGCCTTCAATTCGGGAGACGCGTACCTCCGTGCCGCTCAAAATGGTCTAGCCAGAGCCACGGAGCAGTATGTGAAAGACATACGGGTAAGAAAATTTTGGTAATTATATATATATATACCAGTAGCCCCCGAGACTTGAAACAGTTAGAATAACTGATTTAAGGATCATTTGTTATGCAGGTTCTTACAGAAAAGAATACCCTGCTGTCCCAGGAGCTGGAAGAGTGCAAAGCCCAACTTGAGGCCGCACTAGTCGCGGCAGGGGAGCCTAAGGAGACCCCCTCTGGTAATATACGCTTTGAAAGATAAGTATTTTGCAAAGTGCGGCGTGGGTGCAAATCTGACAAATGAAATTGCAGATGGCGCCGGATTAAATCCGGAAGTGCAACAACTCCGATGCCAGCTAAAGGCTGGTGAGAGCATGCTGACAAAGGTGAGGCAGGATAAGAACGATCTCCAAGATGCCAACACCAAGCTGGGCGTTGAACTGAAGGACGTTCGTGCCCAGCTGTTGGACTCCGTGAAGGAGAATCAGCGGCTTCGACGCGGCATATATAGTAAGTGCTTAAACGAACTTTGAAAAAAGAGTTCGGCGAGGAAGTCGACTAACAGAGTAATGGCTGTAGGTATGCTGACAGGTCGTCCTGCAGAGGAAATGCCCGGTTCTACGGGTGACCTTCTTCCCGAGCTCTCACAACTGCACGAGCGAGTTCGGCAGGTGATGCAAGGCGTCGCCCAGGCCTTGTGGCCATCCGTCTCCATGCCCGAAGGCCTTGGAGAGCTTGTAGAGAAGCTGAAGGGAGCGCGGTGGCGCTTCCGTTTGTGGAAGATGTCGGCCTGCAGTCAAGGCTCCAGGGAGGCCTGGGCCATGGTGAAGACGTGATACATGAAGGCTGACCCAAACCACATGGCCGAGGTCGGACCCGTAAGGCCCGATGGGAAGGAGATCCCTGTGAGCTTAGTATATGGCCAAGTAGAGTTGGCCGCAAAGTATTCCCAACAGGACTGTAAACTAGGCAGCCTGTTAGATGGTATTGAAGAGGAATACAATCAGTCAGATTGACTATGTAATTTTAATTGACATGTGTAATGCCTTCTAGCCGGATTGTAGATGGTTTGTCATGGCCGACCTTTTCGCTTCAACCTCGGGACCTGACGGTCCAGAGTGTGTCCGAATACCCTCGCGGTTATATAAGAACCGGGGTATGCATGGAGACCAGGCGTAGGGGTCATTAGTGCTTGAACAGACAAGTGCCCAACTAGTTATGTTATATTACATGGTTAGTAAGAAACATCTTCCAGGGAGAATAGTTCCGTTAGGGGTTCCTTTCCCTGGGAGGCATGCCCTAAAGTGCATGTCCATTCTGCGAAAAGAGACGCAGGAAAAACATCTGGGGACGTATAGATAAATAAGTGAAAGAAAAGATCATCTTTAGTTCACCGACCGAATATTCCCTTAAGAACGCTAGCTTTCGGCTTCACCCAGTCTGAGGTACACATCCGGCTGACCCGGCAGTAACAATCGCAGAGGTGCTCCCTTTTACCACCTAGCTGAACAATCGGGAACGTAGGGGTAAGCATAGGAGCCAGGCAACCCAGCTTGGCCAAAACTTAAGTCATATCGATGCATATAATGGCGAATAAAAGGTACATGCGGAAGTATGACACATGTGTTGGGCATGAAGCCCGTTGTCGGGACCCTGATTCCAAGTCACATCGATCTAGCCGGTAACACCTCATATCACTTTGCGGCCTCATGCACGGTATTCCCATGGGTGTCGCCTTACCATGGCTCGGGACCGTTTGCGCCTTTTGGCTCACGTATATGATAGTGTCGCTAGCATCCATATGTTAGAGAACCCGGGCTGACATGACTAGTCGTGAACCCAAAGTGGCACTAACTTACGGGGATAGGCATACATGAATCAACATCGAGCATGTCGGTCAGTAGCGTGTGAATCCGGCTGTAGAACTGGGCTAACAGGACTCTGGTGAACCAGGTTGTAGCAGGCTAGGCAGAACTCCGGATGTCATCGCGTGACATTTCCGCGAAGGGACAGACACAGGAACGAAGTGAATCACATGCCGACCAGTCAAGTGTTCCGGAGCAGTAGTGCTGGGCTAGCAGGACTCCGGTGAACCGGGCTGTAGCGGACTACTATGTCTCATGGAAGCACAAGACTACATTTCCCCATAAGAGAGGCTACCAAGGATAAACAGCTATGTTGTCGGATCCCACACATACTAAGCATTTCAATCATACACACAATATGCTCAATATGTGCAATACAACATGGCATCACCACAAGACTCTACGACTCAAAGAATTTATTCATTAGGCTCCGAGGAGCGAGATATTACAAACATGGGTCTCATGACCCAACAATCATAGCATACAAACAAAGCACATGCGGAAGCTTAACATGTCTGAGTACAGACATCTATAAATGAAAAAGGCTGAGAAGCCTGACTATCTACCAGATCCTGCCGAGGGCACAAGATCATAGCTGAGGTAACAAGCTAAACGTCGAAGTCCACGTGGAACTACTAGTGAGACTGAAGTCTCTCTGCAAAACATAAATTAAGCAAACATGAGTACAAATGTACCTAGCAAGACTTACATCAGAACTAACAACACATGCATCGGTATCAACAAAGGGGTGGTGGGGTTTAACTGCAGCAAGCCATCTTTGACTCGGTGGCTATCCTGAACTATGACTGCAAGTAACTCTTTTGAGGTGGCGCACATGAGTCCACAAATTCACCATACCAATACACCACTATGGATCCGCTCCCGTCTCCCTGCGAGACCGCCATCCATAGCACTCACGCTTATCTTGCGAGTTTTAGAGTATCCACTTTCACTTGTCTATGAACTATGCAAGGGGTCCAAGTTTCCATATCCGAGGAATCTGGCTATTCGAATAGATAATGATAACCCTGCAGGGGTGTACTTCTTCACACACGCTCTCGCCACTTACCACCATGTACACGTCGTGTATCTCGGCAACCTTCAAGCGGAAGCCTGGCGAGGGAGTCGGCCACGACCTGACTAACCAACAAGTCTCTAGTCCAGGTTTATCGCCTATTCGGGCTCCATCCGCAAGGAGATCCGGCCGGGGTGTCGCTCACGGCCCCAAACGATGTGTACAGGGTTCCCAAGCCCACCATCCGGGTGCCACTTGGTACACCGGGCCACTGTGCCTAGTCTGTCCCAAGCCCACCTGTACCGGTTGCCACTTGGTAGACTACTAACACTACCAACAAACACCAGAAACTAGTTGCAACTCCTGGACAGAGATCGAATTGATTAATAAGTAGAGAGAGCTTGGAGCGCCCGGAGCCCAATGTGTGGTAGTAACTATTCATGGATCACAAACACAGAACTCAGTTCCTGAGGACGGCTGCAATGAGACAACCCACCATGTACTCCTACATGGCCTCTCACAGCTACCTTTACCAAAACGTGTTCACACACTTAGTTCACACATAGTAGGACATGTTCGTCACCATTCCAATTCATCTCTGATGAATCAGACCTGACTCAACTCTAAGCAGTAGCAGGCATGACAACAAGCATGAATGAGTAGGCACATCAGGGCTCAAACAACTCCTACTCATGCTAGTGGGTTTCATCTATTTACTGTGGCAATGACAGGTCATGCAGAGGAAAGGGGTTCAACTACCGCAGCATACAAGAGTTCAAACGTTGTTGTCCTAATGCAGTAAAAGAGAGCAGGAGCGAGAGAGTGGGATTGTATCGGAATGAACAAGGGGTTTTTGCTTGCCTGGCACTTCTGAAGATATTATAGCTCTTCATCGGTGTCATCGAACTCATCGTCGGAAGCACGTCTATCGAGAGGGGACAATCACTGGCAACTGAGAAAGAACACAATCAATGCAATGCACAACATGACGCATGATAATGACATGGCAATATGTTGTTGATTGAGCTAATGCAACTAGCAACACAATTAAATGAAGTTGGTTTGAACCCAAAGTTCAAATTCAAACTCCACATGTGGTTATTTAAATACCATTCACTTTATTTGTCCTAAACAGTGGCCTTAAGTTGTTCTAACATGCATGAAAATGGTACAGATGGATTCCTTGAATTTTTCTGATAATTTTTCATATATAAATCTTTTCATTTGGAGTTATAGATAATTTTCTATGATTTTTAGAAGTTTTGGGCATTTTCTGGAATTTCCCGAATAAACTTAAATCCAGAAAATGATTTATAGCGTCAGCACTGTGACGTCAGCGAGTCAGCAGACGCTGACCAGGTCAAACCTGACGACCGGGTCCCACATGTCATTGGCTCACTTTTAACTGGGAGTTAATCCCGTGTTGACTGGGATTTGACCCGCTACGGGGCCCGCCTGTCAGTGTCTGTTAGAGAGGGATTAGTGGCAATTAGCGCCTAACTAAGCGACCATGTCAGCCCGCCGGAGTTCGGCCGGTGGCAACCTCAACTGCGGCGGAAACTCGACGGAAAACAGCCACGGGGCTCGGTTTTGCACGTGGTTTGCGTCTACGGGTAGCTGAAGGTGCGCCGCATCCAACTGGGCGAGGGACAGTGGCTGGGGTGGCCTATACTCGCTGGAGACGAGCTCGCGGCGGCGACCGGAGTACGGGTTCGACGGCTAAGACGCTACGGTGCATGCGAGGTCGAACGGACAGCAGTTCTGGGCTCCCGGGAGTGTGCTGAGGACGATAGCGTCCTCGGATGTGACGTGCGTGGGATCTCCCCACGGCAGCGACATGGATGGCGGTGAGCAAGCTTTCGATCATGGCGGGGCTACGGCCTAGAGGGCGAGCGCGACCAGGGGAGAAGGGGAAGACGACGCGGGTGCTCACAGCGCGTCTGATGGCGTCGTCGGCGAGGTCGGGCGCGGTCAGGTTGCTGCGAATCGAAGACGACGACTGCCGGTGCAGAGGACGAAGATGAGCTCGATGGCGACAATGGGCTGCTCCCGCGCGTGGGGTCTTCTTCTTGGAGAAGCTTTGGTCCAGGGCAGTGCTACTGGACGTGGTGGTGGAGCTAGGGGTGGCCGAAGAGGGCGGTGGCAGCAAGCGGCGGCGGCGGGCGCGCTCGGGCAAATGAGAGAGGGAGCACCAGGGGAGAGGAGAGAGCTCGAGGAAGAGTGAGAGGGGTCGAGCGGTTCGGTACGACGCTGGGGCGTTCACCCACGCGTCCAGGGGCTTGGCGGCAAGCAGGAGGAGGCGTGGCGCCTCGCGCGCACGTGCGCTGTCCCGCCTCTGCCTACTGGCAGAGGTTAGGGATGACTGGCAGGGGCCAGCTGGGCTGGGCCGGCTTGCTGGGCCACAGGTAAGGCCAGGTAAGTGCTCTGCCTTTTCTATTTTATGTTTGTTCTGTTTTCCATTTTTTGAAGTTTTTTTTGAGTTTGGTTTTCAAACAAACCAATTTTTATGCTTCTGAAAATTATTATGTGGACTTAGGAAACTAGTTCAGAGCCACATGCAAATTTTCAAAATTATTGGGCTTATATCTATTTTATAGTAAATATAAACCCAAATCAAATAGCTAGTGATTTAATTCAAAGGCCCAAGAATAATTATTTCTGTGATTCCAAAAATATTGGTTTGAGTTATAGCTCTTGCCAATATTTTCAGAGGTTAGCAGGAACATTTTGTTGGGATCATTAAACAATTTTTAATGTTGATCATTTTTGTAAAAGACTTCTGAGGCTTTCCACTTTCCCCAATTCAACTTTTAATAAAATTTAAACATAATTCAACAAGATCAAGCAAGGACAACAGGGGCTGAGCTAGGACTATGACACCTGTATAAATAAGCTTCTGTTTAAAGAGGCCCCCAGGTTTAATGAGCGCGGATAGCGCGTCACTTTTTGAGCCTTTAAAGGCTATAAGAGAGAGAGAGAGAGGAGAAGGAGAGAAATGTAAGACAGAAAGTATATAAAAATGGACAGAGGAAGGAGACAAACACAGAGTCCGGCGCTAGCCATAGAATCTTCGTAGACGGGCTGCGTTCCATGGGTTCGGCTCGAGTCGGTTATCCGATGCATCTCGCAGACGGTACACTCCACCAGTTAGGACTTGGTCGATTATGAAGGGACCTTCCCACTTGGGCTTAAGTTTGTCCTTTTTCTTGTCTGGCAGGCATATAACTAATTCGCCAATGTTGTAATTTCTGGCCCGTACTTCTCTGCTTTGGTATCTTCGAGCCTGCTGTTGATAGAATGCGGAACGGGCTTTTGCCACATCACGCTCTTCCTCCAAGGCGTCCAAACTGTCCTGCCGATCGAGCTCGGCTTCTCTTTCTTCATACATGCGCACTTGAGGTGAGTCATGAATTATATCGCAGGGCAAAACTGCCTCTGCGCCGTACACCATGAAGAATGGTGTGTATCCGGTGGTGCGATTCGGCGTGGTCCGCAACCCCTAGAGTATGGAGTCGAGCTCCTCTACCCATTGCGTATTAGATTCCTTAAGGGACCGCACTAATCTGGGTTTGATGCCGCTCATGATAAGACCATTTGCACGTTCTACCTGGCCGTTGGTTTGTGGGTGATAGACAGAAGCATGATCGAGCTTGATGTCCATGTTTTTGCACCAGAGTTTTGCCTCATCGGCCGTAAAGTTCGTGTTGTTATCAGTGATGATGCTGTGGGGGACGCCGTAACGGTGTACAACCCCGGATATAAAGTCTATCACCGGTCCAGATTCGGCCGTCTTAATAGGCTTGGCTTCTATCCATTTGGTGAACTTATCCACCATGACCAGTAAGTATTTTTTCTTGTGGGTTCCACCTTTAAGGGGTCCAACCATGTAAAGGCCCCAGACCGCGAAGGGCCAAGTGATGGGGATAGTTTGGAGGGTGGTGGGTGGCATATGGCTTTGGTTTGCAAAAAGCTGGCAACCGACGCATCGTTGGACTAAGTCCTGGGCGTCTTCCCGGGCCGTTGGCCAATAAAAGCCTGTACGGAAGGCCTTGTTTACAAGGGACCGAGCTGCAGCGTGATGTCCGCCGAGTCCGGCATGAATTTCCACCAGGAGGTTCTGCCCTTCCTCTTCGGAGATGCACCTTTGAAGGACTCCGGTAGTGCTTTTCTTATAAAGCTCTCCCTCATGGACTTTATAGGCTTTAGATTGCCGCACTATGTAGCGTGCCTCATTTTGGTCCTCAGGGAGTTCCTGCCTGGTAAGGTAGGCGAGGAATGGTTCTGTCCACGGGGCGATGACGGCCATTATTATGTGGCCTAAAGGTGTTATTTCATTTCCAGAGCCTCCAATTGTGTCAGAGTGTTTGGTGTCGGGCAGTGCAGTTGGGTCCGGGCTGTTATTAGGTTCCCCTTCCCATACTACGGACGGCTTGAACAGCCTTTCCAAGAAGATGTTGGGGGGGACTACATCGTGTTTTGCGCCGATGCGTGCCAGGACATCTGCCGCCTGATTATTTTCCTGGGCTATATGGTGAAATTCGAGCCCTTCGAACCGAGCTGACATTTTTAGGACGGCGTTGCGATAAGCTGCCATTTTTGGATCCTTGGCATCAAAGTCTCCATTTATTTGGGATATTGCGAGGTTCGAGTCCCCACGCACCTCTAGGCATTGAATGCCCATGGATACTGCCATCCGGAGACCATGTAAAAGGGCCTCATATTTGGCTGCGTTGTTGGAGTCTGTGTACATTATCTGAAGTACATATTGAACTGTGTCTCCTAGATCCAAAAATGACCGGCAAACATTTTGGAGCCGTCGATGTGCATGACCCAGTTTGAATATGTGCCATACTCTTTAGGGAGTTCGGCATCCGTCCATTCTGCGACGAAGTCGGCCAAAACTTGCGACTTGATAACTCGCCGTGGCTTGTAAGTTATGTCAAATGGGAAGAGCTCAATGGCCCATTTTGCCATCTGGCCCATCGCGTCGCGGTTTTTTATAATATCGTTAAGTGGCACTTCTGAGGCTACTGTTATTGAACACTCTTGAAAGTAGTGTCGCAGCTTCTGGGATGCCATAAATACCGCGTATGCAATATTTTGATAATGCGGGTACCGTGACTTGCACGGAGTAAGGACAATGGACACGTAATAGACCGGCTTTTGAAGGGGGAATTTGTGTCCGTCCATTTCTCGTTCGACGACGAGCACTGCACTTACGACCTGATGGGTTGCTGCAATGTACAATAGCATTGTTTCGCCAATGTTTGGCGCGGCCAGGACTGGGTTTGTTGCCAAGATGGCTTTTATTTCATCGAGTCTAGCCGTGGCTGCATCCGTCCACTCGAAGTGTTCGGTGCACCGAAGGAGGCGGTAAAGGGGTAGGGCCTTTTCTCCTAGGCGGGAGATAAAGCGGCTTAGAGCCGCCACTCATCCGGTTAATTTTTGTATTTGTTTGAGGTCCTTCAGGATATCCAATTGTGACAGAGCTCGGATCTTGGCTGGATTTGCTTCAATTCCTCTACCGGATACAATGAAGCCCAAGAGCTTTCCGGCTGGAACGCCAAAAACGCATTTTTCCGGGTTGAGCTTGATGTCGTATGTTCGGAGGTTATCGAATGTTAGCCTCAAGTCGTCTACTAGAGATTCGACATGTCTTGTTTTAACGACCACATCGTCTACGTATGCCTCCACTGTTTTGCCGATCTGGTTTGCCAGACATGTCTGAATCATGCGCTGATACGTTGCGTCGGCATTTTTGAGCCCGAAGGGCATTGTGTTGAAGCAGAATGGGTCGTATGGTGTGATGAATGTCGTTGCGGCTTGGTCTGACTCTGCCATCTTTATTTGATGGTAGCCGGAGTATGCGTCGAGGAACACAATGAATCATGTCCTGCTATGGCGTCGATAATTTGATCGATGCGGGGGAGAGGGAAGGGATCCTTTGGGCAAGCCTTGTTAAGGTCATTGAAATCAACACACAGGCGCCAGGATTTGTCCTTCTTTGGTACCATCACCAGGTTCGCTAGCCAGTCCGGATGTTTTATATCTTTGATGAATCCGGCCTCCAATAGCTTGGCTAGTTCCTCTCCCATGGCCTATCTCTTAGGTTCGGAAAAACGCCGAAGAGCTTGTTTGACTGGCTTGAATCCTTTTAGGATATTTAAGCTGTGTTCGGCCAGCCTGCGTGGGATTCCTGGCATGTCTGAAGGGTGCCAGGTGAAAATGTCCCAGTTCTCTCGTAGGAACTCTCACAGTGCGGCGTCTACATCAGGGTTTAACTGTGCCCCGATGGAAGCTGTTTTATTGGGGTCCGTTGGATGGACCTGGAATTTGACTATTTCGTCCGCCGGTTTAAAGGAGGTGGACTTGGATCTTTTATCGAGTATCACATCGTCCCTATGTACCATGGAGCGCAGCGCAGTCAGTTCCTTAGCCGCTAGGGCTTCAGATAGCGCCTCGAGGGCCAGTGCGGCTGTCTTGTTTTCGGTGCGGAGTGCTATGTCCGGATCACTAACGAGAGTGATGATTCCGTTAGGCCCGGGCATCTTGAGCTTCATGTACCCGTAATGGGGTACTGCCTGGAAGACTGTAAACGCTTCCCGCCCTAGCAGAGCGTGATATCCGAACGGGGCCACCTGGAACGTGACCTCTTCGGACCTGTAATTATCCGGCGTGCCGAACACCACATCTAGTGTGATTTTTCCTATACAGCACGCTTCCCGACTGGGGATTATTCCTCTAAAGGTTGTGCTGCTTCGCTCAATGCGGTTCCAGTCTATTTCCATTTTTTGAAGGGTTTCCTCATAAATGAGGTTCAATCCGCTGCCGCCATCCATGAGTACCTTGGTAAGACGAAAGCCGTTCACTATTGGACTGATGACCAATGCGGCTGGTGCTCGGGCTGTTCGGAATTTAGGTTCATCACTAGCCTTAAAAGTAATAGCCGTGTCACTCCATGGGTTTATTGTTGCTACTTGGTAGACTTCGGCAAGGCCGCTGAGTGTTCTTTTTCGCATATTATTTGATGCAAAAGTCTCGAAGACTGTTAATACCGTACTGGTTTCTCTGGGGTGGCTTTCTGTGGCTTCTGGAATTAGAAGATCTTCGCCAATTTTTGCTACTAGGTGCCGTACGCGGCTTTTCATTTACTTTCCGCAGTTGGTCGGCCTTTCTTTTAAGTGAGAGTTTGATTTCTGGTGTTCCTTGCTGGCCTGGTTTCTTTGTCCTTGTTGCCTCCCTTTCTGCCCTCGGTTCCTCGTTTTTGACCCGTTCTCTCCCTCGCATGCCTCGCGAGGGGGCTGGGCAGGTGCCCTCGTGAGCGTGTTTTCGCTTTCTTGTCTTTTGCAAGGCACCCTCGCTCGAGCTCGCAAGCTAGCGCGCCCTTCTCAGTCCGTGCCCCCGGGTACCGCAACGCGAAGCACAGGGTTACGGCCGGCAGTGCCTACGATCAGGGTCCGGAGGAATAAGGATTTCCTAGCAAATTTTTGCAGTTATCAGGCACCTCTCAAGCACAGGAGACCTCGTCAGGCATTGGGGAATGCATGTCTCACGAGGCGGAATCTACTCCAGGTGCATCAATCTAAGTCATTCTACGCGCATACATAAAACATGATGCTGCAGCACAACACAGGAATGATAAACATAGCACAACCACTTAGAAACCATAATTGTCGCACGCCCTAGCAGGGCCCCATACTTGTCTCTCACTAATGCAGGAAGGGAAGGAAGAACGAAACAAAAGCGGAACACGCTCCCACAACAGGCCGCGAGGACGGGCTTGTGGCGCTCTCTCGAGCTCAGCCGGACCCCTCCTCACGCTTCACCGAAGCACGGGGGTGAGTCGAACCGCTGCCACCTTCAAAGCGGGCGCGGCAGCATGGCGACTGGTCGTAGCCGCCACTACTGGAGCTACCTTCGGATGGGGAGCCGCCGTAGCTGGATGAGTCATGACCGGCACCGAGGACAAAGCCGCCTTCCTCCTTGTCACGACCACCGCCAAGGCCAAGCACGTCGTCGCCATCACTGTCCTCGGGGCAGCACCCGACACGGTGACCATCTTCCCCAAATACCCTCACGAAGAGGGTCGCATCGCCGTCATACTTGAAGTGGAGGGCACACCGCCTGCCCAGTCCACGCGCGCGGGCGAACGTCTACCAGCCACGAGCCAGGACCGTGTTACCACGGCGGAGACCTCGACCGCGGCCCGGGAAGCCTTGCTACAGCAGCCGTCCGCCTGCAGCCAAAGACCACCTGCACCAGTGGTCGGCAACTCACCGACGAAGAAGCGTGGGAGCTGTGTAACATCCCAAAATTCTAAATTTTGCAATGTTATATTAAATAAATTATTATGATTGTTTATTTGATTGTTGTGTGATTGATTGTGTGAAAATGATTGGAAATTGAAAACTTTTTGAAAGTTGAATGAGAGGGAATAAAAGGACTTTCCCGAAACTTTCATCTTGCATTTTGATCACCATGGATTCAAATTTATTTCATTACAAAACCCTAGAGTGAAGATAATATGACTTCTTCCATTTAACAAAATAAAAAGGGGTTTGAAAATGATGTGAACTCCATTTTGAAATATTTCAAACTTAGAAACTTTAAGAAACTCAATGAGTTCATGAGGGAAGATAAAATAAATTCTTCAAAATTCAAAGAAAGAGAGTTGGAAGTTTGAAAAGAATAATTTGGAGGTCACTTCGAAGTTATTTGAAACTCATTTTCCATTTGAAGTTGTTTGAAATTCCAAATTCAAATCCAATTAGGAGTTATTTGGGTTTATATTCAAATTATTTTTATCCTAAAAATAAATACATGGAAATAAGGGTAAAATGATTCACTTCAATAGAAAATTAGGAGAAAATAAATTTGAAATCATTTTGCTATTTAAAAAATGATTTTTATTGATTTTAAATGCAACAGTAGCACTGTTTGACTTTTATGAATTTTTATGGAATTTAGTTGAACTTGAAAAATAGTTCATCTTATTGCTGCTATTTTTCTGAGCATTTTGGTATATAATATGCTTATATAATTTTTCTATTATTATTACTCTGTTTGTTTGTTTTTCTGACTCTTAAAAAAACCTTTTATTAAAAAAAACTCTGGCCAGCCAGGCCACCGGCCCAGCCAGCCAAACAAGCGCCAGGAGGCCTAGTGGCCCAGCCGGCAATTGGCCCATGGCCGACCTCCCGCGCCTGAGCCGGCCCAGTAGTGCCCCAGGCCACCCCAGGCCTTACGCCTCGCTCGCCCGCGCCCCTCTCTCGCTCGCTCGCTCCCCCTCGCACTTGCTGCCATATGGGGCCCGCTCCCCAGGTCACCACCAACCTCCCGCTCCTCCCGCTGGATGAGCACGCACACGCGTGATGTCTACTACACAACCTTCTTCTTGTAGACATTGTTGGGCCTCCAAGTGCAGAGGTTTGTAGGATAGTAGCAAATTTCCCTCAAGTAGATGACCTAAGGTTTATCAATCTGTAGGAGGCATAGGATGAAGATGGTCTCTCTGAAGCAACCCTGCAACCAAATAACAAAGAGTCTCTTGTGTCCCCAACACACCCAATACAATGGTAAATTGTATAGGTGCACTAGTTCGGCGAAGAGATGGTGATACAAGTGCAATATGAATAGTAGATAATAGTTTTTGTAATCTGAAAATATAAAAACAGCAAGGTAACTAATGATAAAAGTGAGCGTAAATGGTATTGCAATGATAGGAAACAAGGCCTAGGTTTCATACTTTCGCTAGTGTAAGTTCCCTCAACAATGATAACATAATTGGATCACATAACTATCCCTCAACATGCAACAAAGAGTCACTCCAAAGTCACTAATAGCGGAGAACAAATGAAGAGATTATGGTAGGGTACGAAACCACCTCAAAGTTATTCTTTCCAATCAATCCGTTGGGCTATTCCTATAGATGTCACAAACAGCCCTAGAGTTCGTACTAGAATAACACCTTAAGACACAAATCAACCAAAACCCTAATATCACCTAGATACTCCAATGTCACCTCAAGTATCCGTGGGTATGATCATACGGTATGCATCACACAATCTCAGATTCATCTATTCAACCAACACAAAGGACCTCAAAGAGTGCCCCAAAGTTCTATCGGAGAATCACGACGAAAATGTGTGCCAACCCTATGCATAGGTTCATGGGCGGAACCCGCAAGTTGATCACCAAAACATACATCAAGTGAATCACGTGGTATCCCATTGTCACCACAGATACGCACGACAATACATACATCAAGTGTTCTCAAATCTTTAAAGACTCAATCCGATAAGATAACTTCAAAGGGGAAACTCAATTCATTACAAGAGAGTAGAGGGGGGAGAAAACATCATAGGATCCAACTATAATAGCAAAGCTCGCGATACATCAAGATCGTACCACCTCAAGAACACGAGAGAGAGAGAGAGAGATCAAACACATAGCTACTGGTACATACCCTCAGCCCCGAGGGAGAACTACTCCCTCCTCGTCATGGAGAGCACCGGGATGATGAAGATGGCCACCGGAGAAGGATTCCCCCTCCGGCAGGGTGCCGGAACGGGTCTAGATTGGTTTTCGGTGGCTACGGAGGCTTCTGGCGGCGGAACTCCCGATCTAATCTCTGTTCTGGAAGTTTTAGGGTACGTAGGTATATATGGGTGAAAGAAGTACGTCAGTGGACTGAAGGTGGGGCCACGAGGCAGGGGGCGCGCCCCCACCCTCGTGGGTACCTCCCTTCTTTCCTGACATGCACTCCAAGCTTTTCATGTAGCTTTCCATCCAAAAATAACTTCTCCAGTTGATTGCGTTCCGTTTCGACTCCGTTTGATATTCCTTTTCTTCGAAACACTGAAATAGGCAAAAAAAAATAGCAAATCTGGGCTGGGTCTCCGGTTAATAAGTTAGTCCCAAAAATAATATAAAAGTGGATAATAAAGCCCAATATTGTCTAAAACAATAGATAATATAGCATGGAGCAATCAAAAATTATAGATACGTTGGAGACGTATCAAGTATCCCCAAGCTTAATTCCTGCTCGTCCTCGAGTAGGTAAATGATAAAAACAGAATTTTTTATGCGGAGTGCTACTTGGCATAATTTCAATGTAATTCTTCTTAATTGTGGTATGAATATTCAGATCCGAAAGATTCAAGACAAAAGTTCATATTGACATAAAAATGATAATACTTCAAGCATACTAACTAAGCAATTATGTCTTCTCAAAATAACATGGCCAAAGAAAGTTCGTCCCTACAAAATCATATAGTTTAGTAATGCTCCATTTTCGTCACACAAGAATGCTCTCATCATGCACAACCCCGATGACAAGCCAAGCAACTGTTTCATACTTTAGTAATCTCAAACTCATAAACTTTCACGCAATACATGAGCGCGAGCCATGGATATAGCACTATGGGTGGAATAAAATATAATGAGGGGGTTATGTGGAGAAGACAAAAAGGAGAAAGTATCACATCAACGAGGCTAATCAATGGGCTATGGAGATGCCCACCGATTGATGTTAATGCAAGGAGTAGGGATTGCCATGCAACGGATGCACTAGAGCTATAAATGTATGAAAGCTCAATGAAAGAAACTAAGTGGGTGTGCATCCAACTTGCTTGCTCACGAAGACCTAGGGCACTTGAGGACGCCCATTGTTGGAATATACAAGCCAAGTTCTATAATGAAAAATTCCCACTAGTATATCAAAATGACAAAACAAGAGACTCTCTACTATGAAGATCATGATGCTACTTTGAAGCACAAGTGTGGTAAAAGGATAGTAGCATTGTCCCTTCTCTCTTTTTCTCTCATTTTCTGGGCCTTCTCTTTTTTTATGGCCTTTCTCTTTTTTTTGGCCTTCTCTTTTTTTTCCTCACTTGGGACAATGCTCTAATAATGATGATCATCAGACTTCTATTTATTTACAACTCAATGATTAAAACTCGATACTAGAACAAAGATGAATCTATATGAATGCCTCCGGCGGTGCACCGCGATATGCAATGAACGATGGCTTTGCCACAAATACTATGTCAACCACATGATCATGCTAAGCAATATGACAATGATGAATGTGTCCTGATGAACGGAATGATGGAAAGTTGCATGGCAATATATCTCGGAATGGCTATGGAAATGCCATAATAGGTAGGTATGGTGGCTGTTTTGAGGAAGATATAAGGAGGTTTATGTGTAAAAGAGCGTATCATATCACGGGGTTTGGATGCACCGGCGAAGTTTGCGCCAACTCTCAATATGAGAAAGGGCAATGCACGGTACCGAAGAGGCTAGCAAGGATGGAAGGGTGAGAGTGCGTATAATCCATGGACTCAACATTAGTCATAAATAACTCACATACTTATTGCAAAAATCTACAAGTCATCAAAAACCTCGGCACTACGCGCATGCTCCTGGGGGGATAGATTGGTAGGAAAAGACCATCGCTCGTCCCCGACCGCCACTCATAAGGAAGACAATCAAATAACACCTCATGTTTCAAATTTGTTACACAACGTTTACCATACGTGCATGCTACGGGACTTCCAAACTTCAACACAAGCATTTTTCAATTTCACAACTACTCAACTAGCACGACGTTGATATTATTACCTCCATATCTCAAAACAATCATCAAGCATCAAACTTCTTTTAGTATTCAATACTCTAGATGAATGTTTTTACTAATCTTGTATACCTAGCATATTAGGATTTTAAGCAAATTACCATGCTGTTCTAAAGACTCTCAAAATAATATAAGTGAAGCATGAGAGTTCATCTATTTCTTTAAAATAAAACTAACACCATGCTCTAAAAGATATAAGTGAAGCACTAGAGCAGATGACAAACTATTTCGAAAGATATAAGTGAAGATCAATGAGTAGTCGAATAATTTTGCAACTATGTGAAGACTCTCTAACATTTAATAATTTCAGATCTTGGTATTCTATTCAAACAGCAAGCAAAGCAAAATAAAATGACATTCTAAGAATGGAAAACATCATGTGAAGAAGCAAAAACATAGGATCAACCGAAACTAACCGATAATTGTTGAAGAAGAAAGGTGGGGTGCCAACCGGGGTATCCCCAAGCTTAGATGCTTGAGACTTCTTGAAATATTATCTTGGGGTGCCTTGGGCATCCCCAAGCTTGAGCTTTTGTGTGTCCTTAATTCCTCTCATATCAAGGTCTTCCTAAATCTCAAAAGCTTCATCCACACAAAACTCAACAAGGACTCGTGAGATAAGTTAGTATAAACCATTGCCAAAACCTTATCATACTCTACTGTAGCAAATCACTAAATTATTATTCAACACTGCATACTAAATGCCTCTGCATATTTAAAAGTCCTATCCTCAAATAGAATCATTAAAGAAGCAAACATATGCAAACAATGCAAACATAACAGCAATCTGCCTAAGCAGGACAGTCTGTAAAGAATGAAGCAACATCCATACTTTTCTAGCTCCAAAAATTATGAAAGAAAATTCCCACTATAGTAAATTTATCAGAGCTTAATATGCAAAAGGATTCAACATATTATCACATTCTGACTTTTCTAGGGAATTATTGCAACAGAGGTAAACTTTCTGTTTTCAAACAACATGTATACTTGTAACATAGGCATAGTAAAGGCTATCAATGCCACTTTTATTGAAATAAAAGATGCAAAACATCTATTATATAATTAAGACAAGAGACAAACAAGCCATGACGTTTGTCCACATGCGGTAATATTATTAACACCGTCCGATCAAAGAATTAATGGCTAAGATTTATAGTTTTTACGTAACATATTGAACCATCAACTGTCACGTGTATATGCATAATAAAAAAATTGAGGCTAGCCTAGCAATAGTCATGAGCACGTAAAATTTAGGGACTCACGGCTTTACAAGAAAAAAAATACTTTCTCTTGCGCTATGTTTTCTCTTCCTCTAATAAACATGGAATCTTCCACCAATTGAATTAGGAAAGAGAGAGCGTAATCCAAGCAACCAGAAATCATCCACGGATTGATTAGGAAACTAGGATACGTAAAAAAATCGGAACGTGTTGGAAAAGGAAAGTGAAAACGTAATCAAAGCATCCATAATCTTTTCTTACCTTATACTGTTATATGGTCAATAACTCACGGAAGATTCGCCGCAAAAGCTAATGCACGAGAGATAATACATGCATCCTTTTCACACGTACACTGCGCGTCGCCGCATCGCGAGCAGTAGCAGGATCACTGTTTCTCTCAAAATCATGAGCAGAATTGCTTCAGTCCAAGTATCTCTCCGCTCCATGCGAGGAGGTGGTGCTATGGCGTCTTACCTCTCGACTCTTAGTGGGATCCAGCTAGCCTGAATGGTCGCCATGAAAACATGGATGCTAAAGCAATGAAAGATAAGGATTTTTGTATTACGCATTGCAACAGATTTTGGATAATGGTGTTTGTACAATACATTACAACAGATTTGCAGGGTATTTTGCAGGCGTCAGATCCTTTCATATAATGGCTTTTGTAAAATACATTACAATAGATTTCCAAGAAAATATTTTGTGCATATGCCTCAGGTAGCTTTTACTGTCTTTCCTTTTCAAACAAGTATATAGGTATTTTGGTACTGAGCTCTGCCATCAACAGGGATGAGAGGATAAGGGGAGAAAATATTGAGATATTTCATACCCCCTCCGTCTGAAAATAGATGACGTGGTTTTAGTTCAAATTTGAACTAAAATCACATCACTTATTTGGGACCAAGGGAGTAATAAAATAAGTAGGAAAAGTGCACTATTTCAAAATATAATTGCATTTCTATAATGTTATGTTCTAAAAAAATATGGTGTATAATGGAGTGGTTCCAATACGCACAAAGTGTATATAATCATTTTATCTTAAAAATACCCTATTAAGAGGGACTGCATGTGTGTATCAATTGTACACACAATTTTCCAGAAAAGAAAAGTACATGAACTGTGTACGAGCTGCCTCCATAAAAAAAATGCCCAAGCGGTCGGCCTTAACACAAATACCAGGGATTGCAATATATATACTGCATGCATGTCCTGATCGGAAAGCAAAAAAAAAGAGCAGTAGTAGGCCAGTAGTAGTAATGCGTGAGACATCTTTCCTATAAAAAAGATGCGTGAGACTCTTTTTTTAATAGAGATCAAATGCTTGAGTCATGAAACTTCTGTTTTTTGTGTGTGCAGAGATATAACAGCTGCACGTGCAATCAGTGGAGATTGGAAACTGAGTCAGGCAATATCCTATTTGTGAAATCTTTTCGATGTTAATAATTTAATGTAAAACCTTATAGGCCTTAATATAAAAGTATTCAACTCCCACCAGGCGGCAAGCTTGGTAATTAATAAGTTATAAAAACACAATAACAAACAGCTAATAATTGGTGTATAGGCATAGAAGACTCTCAGGTCTGAACGCCATCGTTCCTATAGGATTTGAGTCAGTAACATATAAGTTTCCTGAATATACTAATTTTGCATGATGTCCCACAGTATACAGTGACGGTCTTTCAAAACTATACTCATCATATATGCTCTCTATGCAAATTGACTATATATAAATACTCATTTATAGAATGTATAGATGTGCAAGTACATAGATGCACATCATCATATATAATAATGCAAAAGAAATGATCGACCGATATAGGTGCTAAGAGAGAACACACAATTGAAATGGGACAAAGCTAACTAAGATCGCACAATTGAAGTAGGCAAAGTAGAATGAAAAAGAATGGGTGAGACAGTCAACAAATAAAGACTTCAACACTGGTAGGTAAAGTTGACATGTCTACTTCCAATTGATAGTAGATATAATTGTTTTTTGAGAAACACCAAATTCAATATAGACACGTAGAGTACGGATGACACCACATGGGCAAAATCACACATAGCTTTTCTAATTACTGGAATCATGGAGCTAACGACCATTGACGTGAAAAAAAACTCTCATTAGGCTGGAAAAAAGAATAAACTATATTTTTACATGAAATAAAATCAAAGAGAGGAAAATTAGCAATTTGATTTCCATTCACTTCAGAAACAAGTATATATGGAGCTACAATTCAAAATATACTTTATATACAATCAGGCAGTTAGATTTGGCATCCACTCCACCCAAATAAACTAGGACCATGTATGTGCTGATAGGTAATATGCAAGTGTAACTAAACATTCATGTCAAATCCAATCCTTCAAATAAGTTGATCCAAGGAATGGAATGGCACTGTTGTGGCGAAGGTCATAAAAACAGAGGACTCATTACTGAAGGAAAAGGGGAGGATGTCATAAGCACCTTCTATGCATGGGTAAGTGAAATAGGGATAAATGCGAACATGACCCTAATGAGAAGATAGGAAAAGTAATATGTTCAGACATAAAGATGGTGAGAAGGGAGAGATAATATTTATATTTTCACAAACCCAGTTAGAATAAGATAAGCTTTCTTGGAATGTCCAAGAACACCATCAATATATAGTAAATGAGAAGGCGGATGGTAATCCATCAACTAACCTCGAGTATGAGCTTTCACTTTTTAGTTTGATCCTTACTAAATGATCCATCTAAAGTTTATTAGAGGAAATATAGACATAAAAAGCCCTAAATTAGTCCAAAACTCCATGAGTCACACCATCCACCAAAGCCTCCAATTATGTCGGTCTTTTACTGATGATTTTATAATAACAACATAATAGAATCAGTATAGAGTCATGCTTGCCAAAGTGCAGTTTTGTTTCCGCAAAGCATATATCTTACTCATATTATATGTCATACTTTACTACATATACTATAGAGAAATACAAATAAATATAAGAAATGTGCTAAATCTAGCCGCGCAAATGCGCGGGTCACACTGCTAGTTGTTCTAAATAACAGCAATCAAATCATAACAAAATAAATTGACGCTCCAAGCAAAACACATATCATGTGGTAAATAAAAATATAGCTCCAAGTAAAGTTACCGATGGAAGTAGACGAAAGAGGGGATGCCTTCTGGGGCATCCCCAAGCTTAGGCTCTTGGCTATCCTTGAATATTACCTTTGGGTGCCTCGGGCATCCCCAAGCTTAGGATCTTTCCAATCCTTATTCCATAGTCCATCGAATCTTTACCCAAAACTTGAAAACTTCACAACACAAAACTTAACAGAAAACTCGTAAGCTCCGTTAGCGAAAGAAAACAAAACACTACTTCAAGGTACTATAATGAACTCATTCTTTATTTATATTGGTGTTAAACCTACTGTATTCCAACTTCTGTATGGTTTATAAACTATTTTACTAGCCATAGATTCATCAAAATAAGCAAACAACACACGAAAAGCAGAATCTGTCAAAAACAGAACAGTCTGTAGTAATCTAGATCAAACGTATACTTCTGGAACACATAAAATTCTCAAATAAATTGCTGGACCTGAGTAATTTATCTATTAATTTATCTATTAATCATCTCCAAATAAAAATGGCAGCAATTCTCCTGAGCGCTAAAGTTTCTGTTTTTTGACTGCATGATCAACAAGACTTTCCCCAAGTCTTCCCAAAGGTTCTACTTGGCACAGACACTAATTAAACACATAAAACCACATCTAAATAGAGGCTAGATGAATTATTTATTACTAAACAGGAGAAAAAGCAAGGAACTAAAATAAAATTGGGTTTCCTCCCAACAAGCGCTATCGTTTAACGCCCCTAGCTAGGCATGCTGATTTCAATGATGCTCACATAAAAGATAAGAATTGTAACATAAAGAGAGCATCATGAAGAATGTGACTAGCACATTTAA
This sequence comes from Triticum dicoccoides, assembly GCF_002162155.2. NCBI lineage: Eukaryota > Viridiplantae > Streptophyta > Magnoliopsida > Poales > Poaceae > Triticum > Triticum dicoccoides. The sequence continues at coordinate 623,605,435 of NC_041392.1, forward strand.
GTCTAACCCATTTCCTATGCATAGGGATTTTTTGAGCAAACAACTTGTGGGAACAATAATCAACTAGCATAGGAGGATAAAACAAGCATAATCAAAACTTTAAGCACATAGAGAGGAAACTTGATATTATTGCAATTCCTACAAGCATATGTTCCTCCCTCATAATAATTTTCAGTAGCATCATGAATGAATTCAACAATATAACCAGCACCTAAAGCATTCTTTTCATGATCTAAAAGCATAGAAATTTTATTACTCTTCACATAAGCAAAATTCTTCTCATTCGGGATAGTGGGAGTATCATAAGAGACTTTGATACTATAAATTGTTTCCACATTAAAAGAGTAATGTTCAGAAAAGGGGTAACCATAATCATGACAAGTTTTATAAATATAATCCTCACTACTTTTTATAGCACATGTATCATCACAATAATTATCATAAGTAGGAGGCATGTTATTATCATTATAAATTTGCATATCAAAACTTGGGATACTAACAATATCATCTTCATTAAGTGTAGCATCCCCAAGCTTGGGACAAACATTAATTGCAGCAAAAATATTCTCAAAAACATCATCTTCATCAAACCTAGCATCCGCAAGCTTGGGCCTTTTCATATTATAAGCATAATCACTCTCATCATTAATAGTATGGATAGCACCAATAATATAGCAATTATCATATTCTTCCAAGCAAGTGCCAAAAAGATTTTCAAGATCATAAGAAGCATCATTATCTTCGACAATTATATTTTCATAAGGCATAATAGTAATAGGAGCAGCATTATTTGGGAGAGATATCTTTTTGCCTCTCTTCCTTTTTCTTTTCTTCTTCTTCACCACATCATGTGTGGGTTCAATCCTCTTTTTGGAGCTCCTTATTAATGAGATTGGTGAATAGGAGGCTCCTCCTCGTTACCTGATTCATCATAATAAATAATAGGAGGGTATTGGCAAGCCTCTTCCCTTTCATTATTATTCTCTTCATCTTCTATTTCTTTTCTTTTCTTTATGTAGTTGGCAATATAAGGATTTTCAATGCAATTCACCAAACAATATATATAAATTATCTCTAGATCAAAATGAAGAACTTTATCAAGGGAAAATTTTGGAATATCCTTAGTTATATGTTTAATTTCTTCATAACCCAAGAGCAAACTAAGTTCATTATGATGTGCAAGGGAAATCAAGTCATCACAATTTTTGGACATGGTACGATAATGAAACAATTTGCATTGGGTACTAAAATGATCACGTTCATTGCAAAGTTCACAAGCATGGCCGACATAATTTAAATTTTCAGCACATTCATCTAGCTCTTCTTGCAACAATTTAGTTTCTAAGTACTTATGCCTCTTGCAATATCTATCTTCCCTATTTGGTGTGTACTTACAAACCCAATGTACTCCACAAAAATTGACATGTTTATGGGAGACATTTTCATCATAACTAGTGCAATCATCATTAGTATCATGGATATTCAAAGAATTTGTACTAACAACATTGCAATCATGCTCATCATTCAAAGATTTAGTGCCAAACATTTTATAGATTTCTTCTTCTAGCACTTGAGCACAATTATCCTTTCCATCATACTCATAAAAGATATTAAAAAGTGAAGCGTATGAGATAAACTCAATTCCATTTTTTATAGTTTTCTTTTATAAACTAAACTAGTGATAAAACAAGAAACTAAAAGACTCGATTGCAAGATCTAAAGATATACCTTCAAGCGCTATCCTCCCCGGCAATGGCGCCAGAAAAGAGCTTGATGCCTACTACACAACCTTCTTCTTTTAGACGTTGTTGGGCCTCCAAGTGCAGAGGTTTGTAGGGCAGTAGCAAATTTCCCTCAAGTGGATGACCTAAGGTTTATCAATCCATAGGAGGCGTAGGATGAAGATGGTCTCTCTCAAGCAGCCCTGCAACCAAACAACAAAGAGTCTCTTGTGTCCCCAACACACCCAATACAATGGTAAATTGTATAGGTGCACTAGTTCGGCGAAGAGATGGTGATACAAGTGCAATATGGATAGTAGATAATAGTTTTTGTAATCTCAAAATATAAAAACAGCAAGGTAACTAATGATAAAAGTGAGCGTAAATGGTATTGCAATGATAGGAAACAAGGCCTAGGGTTCATACTTTCACTAGTGTAAGTTCCCTCAACAATGATAACATAATTGGATCACATAACTATCCCTCAACATGCAACAAAGAGTCACTCCAAAGTCACTAATAGCGGAGAACAAACGAAGAGATTATGGTAGGGTACGAAACCACCTCAAAGTTATTCTTTCCAATCAATCCGTTCGGCTATTCGTATAGATGTCACAAACAGCCCTAGATTTCGTACTAGAATAACATCTTAAGACACAAATCAACCAAAACCCTAATGTCACCTAGATACTCCAATGTCACCTCAAGTATCCGTGGGTATGATCATACGATATGCATCACACAATCTCAGATTCATCTATTCAACCAACACAAAGGACCTCAAAGAGTGCCCCAAAGTTCTACTGGAGAATCATGACGAAAACATGTGCCAACCCCTATGCATAGGTTCATGGGAGGAACCCGCAAGTTGATCACCAAAACATACATCAAGTGAATCACGTGGTATCCCATTGTCACCACAGATACGCACGACAAGACATACATCAAGTGTTCCCAAATCTTTGAAGACTCAATCCGATAAAATAACTTCAAAGGGGAAACTCAATTCATTACAAGAGAGTAGAGGGGGGAGAAAACATCATAGGATCCAACTATAATAGCAAAGCTCATGATACATCAAGACCGTACCACCTCAAGAACACGAGAGCGAGAGAGAGATCAAACACATAGCTACTGGTACATACCCTCAGCCCCGAGGGAGAACTACTCCCTCCTCGTCATCGAGATCACCGGGATGATGAAGATGGCCACCGGAGAAGGATTCCCCCTTTGGCAGGGTGCCGGAACGGGTCTAGATTGGTTTTCGGTGGCTACGGAGGCTTTTGGCGGCGGAACTCCCGATCTAATCTATGTTTTGGAAGTTTTAGGGTACGTAGGTATATATGGGTGAAAGAAGTACGTCGGTGGACCGAAGGGGGGCCACGAGGCAGGGGGGCGCGTCCCCCACCCTCGTGGGCGCCTCCCTTCTTTCCTGACGTGCACTCCATGCTTTTCCGGTAGCTTTCCTTCCAAAAATAACTTCTCCAGTTGATTTCGTTCCGTTTTGACTCCGTTTGATATTCCTTTTCTTCGAAACACTGAAATAGGCAAAAAACAACAAATCTGGGCTGGGCCTCCGATTAATAGGTTAGTCCCAAAAATAATATAAAAGTGGATAATAAAGCCCAATATTGTCTAAAACAGTAGATAATATAACATGGAGCAATGAAAAATTATAGATACGTTGGAGACGTATCAACGCGCTCCGCGCGAACCCGCCGGCCGAAGCTCTCGGGATAAGGCTTATATGTGCCACCCGCACGCCCTCCCCTCGCCTATAAATGCCCCCGACTCCCCTCTGTCGATCCTGCCATCTTGCATCTACCCACGCCGCTTGTAGCCGCCTCCTCGCCATTTTTCATCTTGCTGGAGCCGAGGTCTTCGACGGTCCATTCCGTTGTCAGTGAGCACTCCCAGACCTCCATTTCTTCGTCAATCGAGTTGCCCCATCATAAAACATCTTTTTGACACGGTTTTGGCCCATAGGTCCTGTGGGAACGACCGCCCGAAGCACGCTCAACCTCACCAGAGTGAGAGGAGCACCGCTGCCCTTCCTCTGCCTATCTGGACGACTCCGACGCCCCGCAGCACCAGCGCCCGAACACCCTGGACGCGCCGCATCTTCCGCTGGCCTCTGTTGTCGCTGGAACTCGCCGGAGTCGCTGCCCCGACGCATCGCGCCCTCCCCGGAGCTTGGAGCCGCTGCCTTTCCCTCGCCGCGTCCCGACCACCCCGACCGCCGTCGACCCCGCCACCGGATCGCCCACGCCGCGTCGGACTCCGCGGCCTCCTTCCCCGTCGACGAGGAGCGCCGGAGCCGCCGCCCCGTCACCGCCCGACGCTAGCGCCGCCGTGTTCTGTTCATCGTCGTCGCTCACTGTGAGCCTCCTGCTTCCCCCCTTGTTCTGTTAGTTTTTTCAAAATTAAACCGGTTAACCTCGGTTTTATTAAACCCGTGAGGTTTTAGTGAAAACCGGTCTTGGTTTTTTATTTAGCCGCGGTAGTGTTTTTCTTAATTAATGGTCGTTCGTCGTATAAGCTTCCGCAGTGAACGCTATTCGGCCAGTAGGAAGCCGCCACGTGGCCAGGGACCTGGTCGCGGATAAAACTTTTACAGTCAAGTCCCTGAGTTTTTAGTTTAGCCCCTAAACTTCGAATGGTTGTATCTTTTTAACCGTAACTCCAAATTCGACGAAACAAGCAGCAAAGTGTTCGCCTCGAATAGCTTTATCCAAAGAAACAGATTTGAAAACTTTTGGCCAATTTCAAATTTGAATTTATTCAGGTTTGAATTCAAACTTGAACTGGCCATATCTCCTAAACCGTAGCTCTGATTGATGTGATTCTTTTTGCACCATGTCACCGTAGCCAAACCCTACCACTTGGACCATTGTCACATATTTTCACACACTTATGATCTGTCCATGATAGTTTTATTACTATGCCATGTATGCACTTTAGTACACATCACATCTTTGCACCCTATGTCACATGTTGTTTTGCACCTAGGATATTTCCAGGCTAGTTAAGTGTGTTGAATGTTCATTTGGTTTTTCCAAGACTTTTTGCTTTGCATGTTCTTCTTGGTTCTCTGAAATGATTGCTTATGTGAGTGCAATGTTTGACTTTATAGATTTTCATCGGAGAGTGACGAATAGTTCTATTAAGTAAATTTCTGAGAGTGATATAATCTTCATCAACTATTATCAGGCAAGTTCACATTTGACCATTCTTCCAATTACCTGTGTTTATATTATGCACTTAGTCCTTTTGTGGTAGGATTACATGGTAGGATTTATTGTTGCCAGATGGCTATGCCGTTACCTAGTAGTTCATTTGAGGTAGGTCTGTTCTATACATCCTTGTCACCACTGTGTAAGTTAATTTTTGCCTCGCTAAATGTATACGTGGTTTGGGAAGTGAACATGGCGAGACATGAGTGACAAAGTAGTAATCAGGACCAAGACTTGTAAATGAACTACCTGGGCGGTATTTGGTTTGAATGGTGGCAAAGTACAGTGGGAGCATGCATGGTTAATCCATGGTGGTGCACCACTAGTGGTCAGCCGCCCAGGCTCAAAGAGATCAACCGTATTCTCATGTCTAGAAGCTTACGTGTGCAGCCACAAGCCAACATGGGATCTGGCTTAGTTGGGTAGTTAGTGTGACCCCTTCTAGGATGGGCTAGCAGATGTAGAATGAGTAGGTGTACCGGCCTATCTGTGGGTTAAGGGGGAATACTTTTGAAAGACTATGTCTCGGTCATCCTGTTCTCAAATGCCAGGCAGTGCGAGAACTTCAAGGGAGGCGATCGAGTCTTGTGGGGAAAAGTGCGCAAACCTCTGCAGAGTGTTAAAACCTAATCGATTAGCCGTGTCCCCGGTTACGGACAACTTGAGCATCTAGTAGTGGAAATGCTGGGAGATCTCATCACTCTTAATTTAAACAGTTGGGTTTTAAATGAAACTTTTGGAATGGATTGAGTCGGGTTTACCAACTCATCCTATGCTATACAGTAGTGGTAGAAAAATTTCTTTTATTCTAGGGAAAAACTAGATTTATGAAAAAACTAAAATTAGAGCTTTCCACCAACCAAATTGCATGTACAAATAGGTTCATTATTCTTATGATGTGACTTGCAGTACATTCAATGTACTGACCTACAGGGCTGCAACGTCTTATGTTGTAGTGATTTTTCTACGACGAGTAAGAGTTACGTTGTAGGGTTACGGTCTACACTCAACTTGCCGTTGGCGTTGATGGACTCCACACCCTTATGTTTGTTTCCGCTGAGACTTATGAGGTATATATCAGTTTTACGTTATTTATACATGTGATTGCACTTTGATATATACATTGATGTACTGTGTGTGCCAGCATACCGATCCAGGGATGGCACGGATACACAGAGGCTTGACCGTTTGAGGTCGGGTCGCTACAAGCTGAAGCCAAGTGCCGGCCGGGTTCTCCAACCACACGATGAACTCCGGCATCAACTCCGCCGAATCAAAGCGCAGCCGAGGAGGCCGCACAACCACGGCATGCCTCACCTCATCAACAGGGCTGCCACGACCTGGGCGGCTGCCGCCACGAGAGGAGGCGCCACCGCGGCCGTGAGGGGCCGCGGAGAGGGTCGCAGCGTGTTTGTGGGGACGGCCGTGCCCCCTCTTGGGCAGCGGAGAGTCGGGCCCCTCCTGGCGAGCCTTCCCCTTCTCCGCCGCAGAGAGCCTCTACATATGCACCATGGGTGTCGCTGCTGACGATGAAGCAAGGAAGAAGAAGAAGCGGGAGAAGCAAAGGAAGGGATGGGCGATAGGGGCTTCGCCTCCCCACCCATTTATAGCCAAGGGGAGGCCAACCGCCGGCCTCCACGATCTAAGGTAATAATGACCTTTTTCTGCACGCGGCAGGGACTCGTTAAGTCGGGCGGTTGCCGAGGAGGCGTGGGGAAGCGGAGACGCGCACGTCTAACCGATCACCGCGCGTCAAGCGGGGCCGCAGGATTTTGGGGCCCACGGCGCTCCGCGCTTGCCCCTTTGGCTTCGCCTCGAAGCCAAGCCCGAGAACGCCTTGGGCCCAGGGGCTACTGTCGGTGTTCTGAGAACGGGGGTCCCCAGACTTGCCTACCTGCGGCCCGCAGCGTGTGAGGGAGTCCTGGATTAGGGGGTGTTCGGGTAGCCGGACTATACCTTCAGTCGGACTCCTGGACTATGAAGATACAAGATTGAAGACTTCGTCCCGTGTCCGGATGGGACTTTCCTTGGCGTGGAAGGCAAGCTTGGCGATGCAGATATTCAAGATCTCCTACCATTGTAACCGACTTTATGTAACCCTAACCATATGCGGTGTCTATATAAACCGGAGGGTTGTAGTCCGTAGGATAACATACACAACAACAATCATACCATAGGCTAGCTTCTAGGGTTTAGCCTCTCCGATCTCATGGTAGATCTACTCTTGTACTACCCATATCATCAATATTAATCAAGCAGGACGTAGGGTTTTACCTCCATCGAGAGGGCCCGAACCTGGGTAAAACTTCGTGTCCCTTGCCTCCTGTTACCATCCAGCCTAGATGCACAGTTCGGGACCCCCTACCCGAGATCCGCCGGTTTTGACACCGACATTGGTGCTTTCATTGAGAGTTCCTCTGTGTCGTCGCCGTCAGGCTTGATGGGTCCTACGATCATCGATAGCGATGCGGTCCAGGGTGAAACTTGTCTCCCCGGACAGATCTCTGTCTTCGGCGGCTTTGCACTGCGGGCCAATTCACTTGGCCATCTGGAGCAGATCGAAAGCTATACCCCTGGCCATCAGGTCAGATTTGGAAGTTTAAACTATACGGCTGACATCCGCGGGGACTTGATCTTCGACGGATTCGAGCCACTGCCGAGCGCGCCGCACTGCCACGACGAGCATGATCTAGCTCTACCGCCTAAAAGTGCCCTGAAGGCCGCACCCGCATCGGCTTCAACCCTTAATTCGGAGCCAACTGCGCCGATGGAGGATGGGTGGATGGACGCCGCCTCGGGGGCTGCGATCCTAGTGGCGATCGAGACGAACACCAGCCCCGCACTCCGCGAGACTCATGATTCCAAGGAGCCGGACTCCTCTTCGGACTCCGAACCATTCGCGCCTCTGCCGATCAAATCCGATTGGGCGCCGATCATGGAGTTTACTGCCGCAGACATCTTTCAGCACTCGCCCTTTGGCGATATTATGAAATCACTAAAGTCTCTCTCTTTATCAGGAGAGCCCTGGCCGGACTACGGTCAGCGAGATTGGGATACGGACGATGAAGAAATTCAAAGCCCACCCACCACCCACTTTGTAGCCACTGTCGACGATTTAACCGACATGCTCGACTTCGACTCCGAAGACATCGACTATATGGATGCCGACGAAGGAGACGATGAAGAACCATCGCCTATTGGGCCCTGGAACGCCACCTCGTCATATGATGTATACATGGTGGACGCACCAAAAGATGATGACGAGGAGCGGATGGACGCACCGAAGGCTTGCTCCCTCGAAAAGCAGTCAAAGCGGCGACGCAAGCGCCACCCCAAATCCCGCCTCGACAGAAATAGCAATCACACAGACCCAGCACTGGAGTAGGGCAAACCACTGCCGGACAACGGCAATACGGATAATCAAACCGAACAAACAAATCCTATCAAGGATAATGGTCCGGATGACGTAACGCCGGACAGGCACCCGGAGCAGCAAACTGCCCGTAAAAGGCTTGTTGCCACTGCGAGGAGTCTGAAAAAGCAGAAGCAAAGGCTCAAGGCCGCGCAAGACACACTCCACATCAGATGGAGTAAAATGCTCAACACAGCAGCGATGTACGGTGACAATCGCCCCTCCAAGAGCTACCCAAAGCGGAAGCTGCTACCTGAATTCGATGAGGAGGCTTCAGACCCCCCACAACCAAATATCAAAGCAGCCACCTGGTCGGATAGACGACCCCTCTATCAACACAGAGTGGCATATAACGCCACTCACAATACAACACGCGACCCATGCGAGGGATCGCACCCAAAGGACGGCGGAACAAGATCCATCTATGGACCACGCAAGCGCGCCCCAGCATATAATGCAACACAACAAACATCCGGACAATGCGGTACACCCAGCTACAGGGGTGCCGCACATCCCCTATGTTTCACCGATGAGGTGCTGGACCATGAATTTCCAGAGGGATTCAAGCCCGTAAACATAGAGGCATACGACGGAACAACAAACCCTGGGGTCTGGATTGAGGACTACATCCTTCATATCCATATGGCTCGAGGAGATGATCTCCATGCCATCAAGTACTTACCCCTCAAGCTCAAAGGGCCAGCTCGTCACTGGCTCAAAGGCCTCCCCGAAAGCTCCATTGGAAGTTGGGAAGAGCTCGAAGACGCCTTTCGGGAAAATTTTCAAGGGACTTATGTCCGACCTCCGGACGCGGACGATTTGAGTCATATAACTCAACAGCTCGGAGAGTCAGCCCGAAAGCTTTGGAACAGGTTTCTTACTAAAAAGAACCAGATTGTCGACTGTCCAGACGCCGAAGCCTTGGCAGCTTTCAAGCATAGCGTCCGCGACGAATGGCTCGCCAGACACCTCGGCCAAAATAAGCCGAGAATGATGGCCGCATTAACAAACCTCATGACCCACTTTTGCGCGGGTGAGGACAGCTGGCTAGCCAGATGCAGCACCAGCGACCCCAGTACATCTGAAGTTAGAGATGGAAACGGGAAATCACGACGCAACAGCAATAACAAACGCCGAAATAAAGAAGACATCACGAAGGGCACGGCGGTAAATGCCGGATTCAAAAGCTCTCGGCCAGGTCAAAAGCCGCCCCCTAAAGGCACCAGGGATGAACTATCCAGCCTCAACAAAATTCTGGACCAAGTATGTCAGATTCATAGTACCCCTTGTAAACCTGCTAATCATACCCACAGAGAATGTTGGGTCTTCAAGCAATCCGGCAAGCTCAACGCCGTACACAAGGGGGAGGATACAACAAGTGAAGGCGAGGACGAGCCTCCCAAGCAAGACACGGGGGAACAACAGAGATTTCCACCAGAAGTCAAAACAGTAAAAGTGTTACACGTGATCAAGGGAAAAAACAACACGGCACTCCCAGGAAAATATACCCAGGTGCCTGTCACCGCGAAGTCCTGCCACTGGTCGTCTCAACCGATCACTTTCGACCATCGCGATTACTCAGCAAGTATCCGACGCGAAGGATGGGCTGCCCTAGTATTAGACCCAGTAATTGGCGGATATCACTTCACACGAGTCTTGATGGACGGCGGCAGCAGCCTAAACCTAATATATCAGGATACAATCCGCGGGATGGGGTTAGACCCAACACCAATTCGCCATAGAAATACTACCTTTAAAGGAGTAACGCCAGGCCCAGGGGATCGTTGTACGGGCTCCCTCCTACTAGAGGTTATATTTGGCTCCCCCGATAACTTCCGTCGCGAGCATTTAACCTTCCACATCTCTCCGTTTCAAAGTGGCTATCAAGCACTACTCGGACACAAAGCTTTCGCTCGCTTTAATGCAATACCACACTACGCCTCCCTCACACTCAAGATGCCTGGTCCATGTGGCATCATTTCAGTGCATGGAACTGCGCGCCGAAGAGAGTCAGGCTGCCTTGGCAGCCGCACACTAAAGGCGCCCGGACCAGCGAAAGCATCCAATAGGTCGTCAAGACCTCAGACACAACTAATCGAGTCCGGCGGCACTACCTATACCAAATAAATGGCCACACCCCTATTTGTCAATACAAGGGGCTCAACGCGCGCAGACAAGTGGCAATTTCTTCTCATCTTGAATTATACATGGTTTCTTTAAAAAACTATCTTTTTGCACGACAACTTTTTCACTTAACTTTCTCCCTTTTACAGACGATCATTGTGCTACACCCGTCCAGGATATGGCACAACGGAGACATAGGCGCAGACGTGCAGTAGGGACCCGCTCCAAGGATTCTTTTTAGATTAAGACCCTGCGTAAACCTTTTTTACTGTCTCTTGTTGATACATATCCACCATTGAGAAGGATGCTGACGTCTTGGCATGTAGCCATGCCAGAACAATGCACGTACCTGGACACAAGGGGCTTCTTACAAAGGCCATTATTTAGGCCCGGTTTATACCACAAAGACCAAATACCTTAGGGAGTGTTCATCGTCACGAGTTTGGCCCTATATGCATCAGCTCCGAATCATTCTCTTTGGTCAAATGTTGGGTTTGCCCGACTCCTGTGTTTTGGTGCCTTATGTTCCACTTTACCGGCTAAGGTAGCACCAGGAGAACTACTGCGATTGTGCCCTGGTTCATCCGGACGAGCACCTCAGTAGAGAAAGCCGAAAACTGACTGTCATGATATAGCGTGAGACTGGTCAACCACTCGATGACCTGTGGGAATGTTAGAATTCCTCCGCCTTAACGAAGGGCCATTTTCCGGCCAGGCATGTACGCACCCCGGGATCAGGAGAGTGCGGAGCCACCAGGGGCTATCTAGTAGCCCCACTGTCAAACTCCTATGGCTAATTGAAAGTGTTAAAGCATTATAGTCCGGTTGCCTCGTTCGCTCCGCTATAACCTCCTTAATAGGACCAAGACGTTGGGTTAAGTGTGAACGCGTGTTTTTGCGAGCACCTCCGCATTATATGCATGGGGGTTGAAGCCGACGACTGTAATCTTTCAGGTTATACACATGTATACATAAACGGCCGCCCAGGAGACATCATATTACTTTCAGGCAAAAGTATAAAAATAACCTTATAAAAATTTATAAAAGCATTTCGCTTACAACGAGATTACATATCACTCAAACATAATATTTTTTGAGCATTGGGTCTCTATCAAATGAGTGCCCTCAAGAACTTCTTCAAAGTAGTGCTCAGCAGCCCTTCGACCTATGGCTAAATCTCGCGCTGCAACAGTGGTAGCATCCATCTCCGCCCAGTATGCTTTAACACGGGAAAAGGCCATCCGTGCGCCCTCTATGCATGCCGACCTCTTCATCGCATTAATGCGCGGCGCCACGTCAAGGAACTGTTGCACCAAGCTGAAATAGCTGTTCGGTTTTGACCTTTCCGTCCATAGCTGATCCACAACAGACCTCATGGAGAGTCCGGACAACCTATTTAGTTCGGCCCATTCGGCTAATTGGTCAGTCAATGAAAGCGGACGCTCGGGAGAATGGAACTGTCTCCAAAACAGCTGGTCTACTTCACGGTCCATCTGACCCTGGAAGTACTTGGCCGCATTGGCAGCGCTCGCCGCCAAATCCATATACACATCCTCCGAACTCCACAGCCGATCCAGAGGGGCTTACCGTGGATCTTCGAACTTCCTCCGCAACATAAAGGATTTCCCAGCTACAATATCCCCGGCTTCCCGCAGCTCCTCCTTTTTTGCCCTCATAGCAGAGCGGAGGTCTTTTCTCGTCGCAGCAGCCTTCTCAAGGTCCGATGCCTTCGCCTGGTTTTCCTTTTCAAGAACCCGACAACGGTCGGCGGTGGCTTTTAATTCTATGGACATCTTGGCCATCTTGTCTCGGCTCTCGCCATGTGCGGCCTTCTCGGCTTGCAACTCTTCGGCCGCCTTCACAGTAGCGCATTACCCAACCTCGCTTGTTCCTTGGCTCGGGCAAGTTCTGCCCGCAAGGCTTCAACAGTGGCAGCTACATATTAAAGATACTAGCATCATGCTGCTCTTCCTATGTGGCGTTTACCAGATAATGACACTTACCCTATGCCTCGTCAAGCCTTTTGTTAACAAGGTCGATGTCGGCGTCTGCCGCATCCAACTGCCGTTCTAAATGGGCAAACTCGCTAGTCCGGCTAGCCACGAGAGCTTCCATCACCTGCACATAGAGGCGGTATGGTTATTACCTGGGAATATAATCCTCTGTTCGTCATCGTTTCCGACAACAACCAGAGTCTCGGGGGCTACTATCTACACAGGGCACACCTAGCATGTGCAGGACTATCATACATTCTTTTACGTACCTCAAAGCCTGTCAGTAGACTCATAAAAGCTTCATGCAATCCGTTTTCGGCGGACGAGATTCTCTCCATCACCGTATTCGTCAGCACACGGTGTTTTTCTGAGATGGCCGCTCGCCCCACCAACTCCCTTAGAACATCCGATCGCACACTAGACGGTGTCGGACTCTTTTGTCTGCTCTCTTCGGGAGCCGGACACTGGGAGCTTCGGGGGTCAATGGGATTATCTTCTGACCTCACCGGACTCGGAGAGGCCCTCCGCGACGACACTTCAGGGTCGCCCGCTTCCGGAGCGGAGGAGTCTGGAGGAGGCGTTTCGCTCTCCATCATCTCTGGAAGAAGATCCCCCAAAGACGAGCTCATTTGAGAGGGGCTAATGCCCGAACTGCAAAGATATATGCGGTGGTTATTTTCTCAGAAGCAAAGGATGGCATATCTGTACTATTAAAGTATTTCAGGTCACTTACGACTCGCGGGAGAATTGATCCCCCCGCGGACTTTGTGCGGCAACAGCGCCCCCCAAGGTAGGACCCTTTGTGGGAGACTTCTCCCGTTTGGAAGCTTCGGCTTCCAAATCCTCGGGCGCAGTCCTTTTCCTCTTCTGGTCGTCATCCTTTATGGAGACGCTCGCTCCCTCGGTTAGAATGGGTGGCGTTGGGGGCCCACGTCCGCCCGTATTATCCTCCACAGTATCTTCCTTCAAGGGCTCCGGGTAAGGTGCGGTCTGGAGCATCTTTTCCAATACCGGATTTTCCGAACCCTCGGACAGGGGGGCCGAACACCGAATCAACTTCGCCTTTGTTAGCCAGTCCTGGTCAAAAAGCGAACTCTCAGAAATAACTTTGTAACAAAGGAGAGATAGTATGTTCGCCCAGAAGATGCCTTACCTGTTCGGCGGCGCGGTTACTACTCAGGCCCACATCCTCGGTTATTTCCGGACACTCCACCCGAGGTCCGAAGAATGACTTGTACATCTCCTCGTGCGTCAGGCCGAGAAAATTTTGAATGACACGCGATCCCTCGGGATTGAACTCCCACAGGCGAAGAGGCCGGCGTTTGCAAGGCTGGACTTGACGAACCAGCATAACTTGTATTACTGCAACCAAACTGAAATCTCCATTGAAGAGATCTCGAATGCGGCTTTGCAGTATAGGCACGTCCTTGGCTGGACCCCAGCTCAGACCTCTGCTGATCCATGACATCAGTTCTGGTGGAGGGCCTGAGTGGAAAACAGGGGCGGCCACCCACCTGGCACTTCTAGGAGTCGTGATGTAGAACCACTCCTGTTGCCACAATTCAGACACCTCTGGGATGGAACCTTTGGGCCACGGAGCTCCTGTCATCTTGCGTATTGAGGCACCTCCACACGCTACATGTTGCCCCTCGATCATCTTCGGCTTTACTTCAAAGGTCTTGAGCCATAGGCCAAAGTGAGGGGTAACCCGGAGGAAGGCCTCGCACACGACGATAAATGTCGTGATATGAAGAAAGGAGTCCGGAGCTAGATCATGGAAGTCTAGCCCATAATAAAACATCAAACCCCTGACAAAAGGATCCAGAGCAAGGCCTAGACCTCGGAGGAAGTGGGAGACGAACACGACGTTCTCGTTAGGTTCAGGGGTGGGGACGGCCTCCCTCGGGGAGGCAGTCGATGCGAAATCTCGGCGGTCAGATATCTGGCCTCCCTCAACTTTTTGAAGTCTTCTTCCGTGACGGAGGAAGGCACCCATCGGCCTTGAAGGCTAGATCCGGACATGACTGAAGGTTCGGAGCACCTGACCTGAACTACGGGCGTTTGAGCTTGAGGTGGGGGAAGGATTCGATTGAGCATGGGAGGGAAAAATAAAAGCCTTGTCCCCTTTATAAAGAGGGTGAATATCAAGCGTCCTCTCCGTGTCCGTTTGGACTTGCCTATAATCTAGGAGTCCTAAAAACGGTTGGGTTACCCACGCCCGTATTGATGAGAATCCCGGAATAAGGGGACACGATCTCTGCTTTAACAAGACATTCCAAGGAAACCGCCTCGCATGACGCGCTGAGGTGGGATAATAAAACGACTCGGATAAAGGCTTGGCCGTGGTGTGTCACACTATGGAATACGTCAGCAGATTAGATTTGTGTAAATATTATTCTCTCTATGGCAATATGTGGAAACTTATTTTGCAGAGCCGGACACTATCTTTGTGTTCAAAATCTTCTATGAAGTACTTGGAGGAGGAACCCGCCTTGCAATGCCGAAGACAATCTGCACGCCGGACTCGTCGTCATTGAAGCCTGGTTCAGGGGCTACTGAGGGAGTCCTAGATTAGGGGGTGTCCGGATGGCCAGACTATACCTTCAGTCGGACTCCTGGACTATGAAGATACAAGATTGAAGACCTTGTCCCATGTCCGAAAGGGAGTTTTCTTGGCATGGGAGGCATGCTTGGCGATACGGATATGCAGATCTCCTACCATTGTAACCGACTTTGTGTAACCCTAACCCTCTCCGGTGTCTATATAAACCGGAGGGTTTTAGTCCGTAGGACAACATACACAACAACAATCATACCATAGGCTAGCTTCTAGGGTTTAGCCTCTCCGATCTCGTGGTAGATCTACTCTTGTACTACCCATATCATCAATATTAATCAAGCAGGACGTAGGGTTTTACCTCCATCAAGAGGGCCCGAACCTGGGTAAAACTTCGTGTCCCTTGCCTCCTGTTACCATCTGGCCTAGACGCACAGTTCGGGACCCCCTACCCAAGATCCGCCGGTTTTGACACCAACAGTTCCCAAGCCCACCATCCGGGTGCCACTTGGTACACCGTGCCATGGTGCCTAGTCTGTCCCAAGCCCGTCCCGTCAGACACCACCTGGTAGACAACTAGCACTACCTACAAATGCCAGAGATCAAGTAGATTAATAAGCCGAGAGGGGCCGGATAACCGGAACCCAATGTGTGGTAGTAACTGGACTTGGATAACATACACGGAACTCAGTGCTTAGGGACTGTTCCAATGATACAACCCACCATGTACTCCTACATGGCCTCTCATCGCTACCTTTACCAAAACGTGTTCACACACTTAGCCTTTATCGGTAGGACATGTTCACCACTCTGATTCATTCCAGATGAATCAGACCTGACACAACTCTAAGCATAGCTGGCATAAAGAAAGCAAGCATGTATGAGTAGGCACATAAAGGCTCAAGCAACGCCTACTCATGCTAGTGGGTTTCAACTATTTACGGTGGTAATGACAGGTCATGCAGAGGAATGAGTTCAACTACCGCAGCAGAAAGTAGCAGTTGAATCATTTTTGTCCTAATGCAGTATAAGGAGCAGGTGCGAGAGAGTGGGATTTTATCGAAATGCTCAAGGGGGATTGCTTGCCTGATAGATCAACGAAGGGGCACTTCTCCTCTGACAGGTACTCGGAAACACCTTCCGGAGTGGAACATATCGAGAAGAAACGGTGTCGGTGATCAATACGCAAACAAATGCAACAATATGATGCATGAACATGACATTTGCAAATGCTAGTGTTTGGGCTAATGCAAGATGCTACCAAGTTGGTTGAAGCCCATTTGAATCAAAGATTCAAATGCAAATTCAAAATGAAGCATTTAAAATGCCCATATTATGTTTTCACTTATACAACATGTATAAGTTGGTTTTTCATGCATGGAACTGGCATAAATGGATTCCTTGCATTTTTCTGATCATTTTTCGTATATAAATTATCTCATTATGAGCTACGGTTGAATTCCTATGAATTTTAGAAGTTGATATCATTTTCTGGATTTTCCTAATTTATTTTAATACCATAAAATGAATAACTACGTCAGCATGACAGTGGTATGACGTCAGCGAGTCAAACAGGGCTGACCAGGTCAAACCTAACCAGTGGGTCCCACTGGTCACTGACCTAGTCAACTAACTAAGTTAGTTAGCCCTAACTAACTGGGCAGGGCCCACTAGTCAGTGACTGAAGTAACTAACCTAACTAGTTAATTAGTGCTAACTAGAGTAATTAGTCGGGCCTGGCCCACAAGTCAGTGAGAGAAAGAGGGGGAGGTCAAACCGGGCAGTGGGGTCAACCCACGCCGGTCAACGGGTCAGCGGTCGCTGGCGTTTAGCCGCCGGCGAGTCCAGACGCGGCGGTGCGCTGCAGGATTCGCCTACAGAGCACTGTTTGGCGCGCGGAGCACATCTATGGGATGCGAATGCTCGTCCGCATCCAGCCATGGTGGTGGCGCGGCCAAGGGTTGGTCAGAGTGGCGCTGGCGACGAGACGGGCGGCGGCCGGAGCTCGGGTGTCGGTGGTTTTGTTGTTGCGGCGTGCTAGCGGGCGAGTGGATGCACTAGCAAGGCCCTACGGGGTGCGTTGAGTGCGTTAGGCACTAGTGCGTGACCAAATGGTCACCGGAGCTATGTCAGCGACGAGCTCAAGCGGCGGCAGGTGCGGGCAAGCAAGGTGCGGTCGCCATGGTGCACGAGAAGGCAAACAGAGAATGGGGAGAGGGTCAGCAGCTCACAGCGATTTCCGTGGAGTGGACAGCGAGCTTGGGGATGGTCTGGAGCGGGCGGTGCGGTGAAGGCGATCTCGGGCTGCTGGAGGTGAAGACGACAATGGTGGCGGCAATGCAGCACGTCCCTGGTCGCTTGGCTGGTCGAGGATGATGCAGGCGACGAGGCGGAGCACCCGTACACGAATAGAGGGCGAGGGGAAGGCGGTGGCTGCATGGGCAATGAGCGGCGGTGACGAGCTCCACTCGGGCGCGTGAGAGAGAGGGATCCAGGGGAGGAGGGAGAATGAGAGAGAGTGAGAGAGGCCTGGGGGTCGTGTGGCGCTCGTAGCAGCCTCCAGCAACAGCGGCAAGCAGGAGCTGGCCGAGCACGTGCGCGTGCGTGGCGAACACATGCCCCTGTCCTCCTGGCGAGAGGAGAGGTTCGACTGGCAGGGCCAGCTGGGCCGCACAGTGCCAGGCCTTAGGTGAGCACACGTAAGTTTTCCCATATTTTTGTTTTCTTTTCTATTTCTCACATTTGTTTTTGACTTAAAATAAATACTAGCACAATTCTAAAAATGTTGAGATTCCTTGTGACCACTAGTTATAATATACCAGAGGCCCCCACCAATTTCGAACATTTTTGGAGCCTTTAAAATATTTGTATTATTTAAACAGCTCCAATTCAAATACATATGGGTTCATTCAAAAATCCAAAATGTTTAGCAAAAATGCGCATCACCTCTGGTTGTTGTTTCCAACATTTTCCAAAGACCATGAACATTTTTGAAGAGCATTTTGGGTTCATTGAAATTCCATTTTTAATCTGAATCTATTTGAATTTGCTTTGGTGCTAGGGTTTGAAACATTCCCCATTTCAATTTCATTTGAAACTTAAACATGATGCACAAAGCAAGCCTAGATCATACCAGAACTTGGGATGTGACAACTCGCCCCCACTCGAAAGAATCTCGTCCCGAGATTCAGGAATTGGCGGAAAGAAAGTGGGGTACTCAAGTCGAAGACGATCTTCTCGCTCCCAAGTAGCTTCTCTCTCGGAATGATGAGACCACTGAACCTTGAGAAACTTGATGTTATGACATCGAGTGACACGCTCTACTTGATCCAGAATGCGAACGGGGTACTCTCAATAAGTGAGGTTATCATGGAGATCAAGCGTTTCATTGTCCACTCCGCGGATGGGATCCGAGAAGCAACACCTGAGTTGAGAGACGTGGAAGACATCATGAACTCGAGAAAGATGTGGGGGTAGTTCCAACTGGTAGGCAACCTATCCTCGTTTACCGAGAATGCGAAAAGGACCAATGTAATGAGGAGCCAATTTGCCCTTGATATCGAAACGATGGGTACCCTTCAAAGGAGTAACCCGAAGGTAAGCCTTGTCACCAACTTCATAAGCCACTTCCTTATGATGACGGTCATACTGGCTCTTTTGACGAGATTGGGCTGTTTTCAAATTCTCACGAATGATGCGAACTTGCTCTTCTGCCTCCTGGATCATATCTAGTCCAAAGAATTGTCTTTCACCGGTTTCTGACTAGTTCAAAGGTGTTTGACATCTTCGTCCATAGAGAATCTCAAAAGGAGCTTTCTTAAGACTGGATTCATAGCTATTGTTATAAGCAAACTCGGCGAAAGGAAGACACTTCTCCCAATCCATACCGAATGAGATAACACAAGCTCTAAGCATGTCTTCGAGAATTTGGTTGACCCTTTCCACCTGACCACTTGACTGAGGGTGGAAGCGGTACAGAAAGAAAGATGGGTTCCCATGGCATTCTGGAAACTTTCCTAGAAATGAAAGGTGAAAAGACAGCTACGGTCTGAATTGATCTCTAGTGGAAAACATGGAGTGACACTATTCGGGAGATATATAAGTAAGTGAGCTGACTAGCAGTGATACTCTCTCGAACAGGTAGGAAGTGATCCACTTTGGAAAGATGATCAATGACTATGAAGATAACATTATTTCCTTTCTTGGTCCTCGGAAAGTCAGTGATGAAGTCCATACCAATTTTGTCCCATTTCCACTCGGGAATAGCTAAAGGTTGAAGGGTGCTAGCAGGTCTTTGATGCTCTGCCTTAACACGACGACAAACATAACAGTTGGCAATATACTGAGCGGTTTCGCTCTTCATCCTAGTCCACCATAACCTCTGGCGTAGGTCCTGATACATCTTGGTACTACCGGGATGAATCGTGAGAGGAGATTCATGGGCCTCCTTAAGGATCAGTTGCTGCATCTGTTGACATTTGGGAACCACCAAACGGTTTCCAAAGTAAACAACATCTTGTTCATCCATAGAGAAATAGCCAGCAACTCCCTTAGAAATATTTTTCTTGATCCGAGAGATTCCCGTATCATGCTTCTGAGCCTCTATGATCTGATCCGTAAGGGTAGGTTTCGCCACCAAGGTATAAAGGGCACCTTGAGGAGCTATGTGAAGGTTAAGCTTACAGAATTCCTCATGGAGGGGTGGTTGACATTGTTGCAACATGAGGTTGTTGTAATAGGATTTATGACTTAAAGCATGAGCCATGACATTGGCTTTGCCTGGGGTGTAGGTGATTCCTAAGTCGTAATCCGAGATCAACTCCAACCAACGTCTTTGTCTGAGATTCATATCCAGTTGGGTGTAGATATACATGAGACTCTGATGGTCAGTGTAGATTTCGCAATGGTTAGGAAGAAGGTAATGTCGCCAAGTCTTAATTGCATAGACTACGGCTGCAAGCTCTAGATCATGTGTAGGATAATTTTCCTCATTTGGATGCAACTGTCGTGATGCATAGGCAATAACATGACAAGCCTGCATAAGAATGCAACCTAGTCCTTGACGCGAAGCGTCGTAATAGATAACAAAGTATTTAGTGAAATCCGGGGGCACGAGTATGGGCGCAGAAGTTAGGCGTCTTTTCAGTTCCTGAAGACTGTGCTCACACTGTGGGGTCCACTCAAACCTTTTATATTTCTTGAGAAGTTTCGTGAGGGGTTTGGCCACTTTGGAGAAGTTTTCAACGAAGCGGCGACAATAAATGGCTAGACCAAGGAAACTCCTAACTTGTTTGAACATTTCGGGTGGAGTCCAATTGAGAACGGCTTTAACTCTTTTGGGGTTGACAGCAATGCCCTTACCAAAGATCATGTGGCCTAGATAGGTCACTTCTGGCAACCAAAATTCACACTTGGAGAACTTGGCATAAAGAGGGTGCTCTCTGAGTTTTTCTAACACAAGTCTAAGATGTTGGGCATGCTCTTCCTCGTTCTTCGAGTAAATAAGAATATCATCGAGGTAAACCACGACGAACTTATCTAAGTACTCCATAAAGATCGAGTTCATCAAGCGAGACAAAGTAGCTAGAGCATTGGTTAGGCCGAAAGACATCACGGTGTACTCGTATTAACCATAACGAGTGACAAAGGCTGTTTTGGGGATGTCACCGTTTCTGATTTTGATTTGGTGGTAGCCTAACCTCAAATCCATCTTGGAAAAGACTAAGGATCCAGCGAGTTGATCATACAGGTCGTTGATCCTGGGGAGTGGATACTTATTCTTTATCGTGACCAAATTAACGGGACGATAATCTACAACCATCCGATCTGTACCATCCTTATTCTTGACGAAGAGGACATGACAAGACCAAGGAGAAGAACTGGGATGGATGAAACCCTTTTGCAAGGACTCATCAAGCTGTTTCTTTAGCTCGGCTAACTCCAAAGGTGCCATCTTGTATGGTCTCCTAGAGATTGGAACAGTTCCTGGGATAAGTTCGACAAACTCTACATCTCTGTTAGGTGGAACACCTGGCAGTTCTTCTGGAAAGACATCCGGGAGGTCACGGAGTATCGGAATATCATCAAGGTCTGGAAGAGGGCTAGCATTAAGAGAATAGAGTTGACGCTTTGCAACTCTAGTGGAGACAGTGACTATTTTGCCAGATGGACGTGTAAGTTGAACAAATCTAGTGTAACAATCGATATTGGCATGATGAGCTGTCATCCAGTCCATGCCCAAGATGATGTTAATATCTGAAGACTTGAGAGATATCAAAGAAGCAAGAAATACAAGTCTGTCAACAAGGATTTCATTACCATGGCTTACCTTGGAGGTTTGTCATTTGGAACCAGGAGTCTGGATTATTAGTGGAGTTGGCATATCACAAAATGACATGTCGTGCAACCGAGCATAACCTTCGGATATGAAGGAGTGAGATGCTGCAGTATTGAACAGAACTGAAGCTGGGTGACAATTGACAAGAAGCGTACCTAGTACAACGTCGGTATCATCTTGAGCTTCTGTAGCTGAGACGTGGTGCATACATGCTCGTTCAGTGGTGGTTGGCTTGGTACTGATCATCTTGCCTGGTAGCTTTTCATGGCCAACAGACCTCTCGGACTGGGGTGGAGTATAACTGGACTGTCGACGTTCTGGGAACGGGGGTCCCCAGACTTGCCTGCCTACAGCCTGCGGCGTGGCTCAAGCGGGGCCCAGCCCGACCCATCTTCATCAGCTCAAGCTCAAAGACCCTCGCGGGACGGACGACAGGAAGCTTCCTTAGAGGCAGCCTCATCAGGCAGGCTCGCGAGGAGGCAGAGAGATCAAGGCAGGGGTACCTCATGAGGAACCCGTGATGCAAGCCATGACGATCGAGACCAGGCGGGCGCCGGCCTGCGCAGTGTCCTTTTTCCCCTCTGGTGCAAAGGGGGCAAGCACAGGCCAAGGCATCAGGCAAAGGTTACCATTCCGGTGCAACGAGACCAGGACCAGCCGGACGACAGGATGGAGGTCACCGTGGAGCCCAAGACAGCGTCATTGTCAGTGCCTTTGGCAGCCGAAGACCACCTTTGGTCAAGATAACTTGTACTACATGTTCCCCTTCGAAATGGCCAATTGTTGGCGCCCTTCCCGCTCATTATTTGGGGAGAGGCCCAGGGCTTCTATAAGTAGAGCTAGCCACCATAGAAGGAGGGGACGGCTGTAAATCTAGTAGAACCAGAGCAAAGAGAGAGAGAGAGGCGACTAAACTAACCCTAGCAGTTCATTGCACCAGCTCAAGAACACCTCTCGCGAGGCTGTTCTTGCCTTGTACTGTCCATCATCAGCCCCAGAGGCAATCCACCACACCACACACTGGAGTAGGGTATTACACCACAACGGTGGCCCGAACCAGTATAAACCTCGTGTCTCTTGTGTTGTTCACCATTGTCATCTTAGTTCGCACGAGAGGATCAGACGTAGATCGGTAGGGAGATATCTCCGCGCGCACCCCAGTGTTCGAACCACAAGGGTCTGCCGGAACCCGAAACCCGACATTTGGCGCGCCAGGTAGGGGTGCGCGGAGTCCTCCTTCCTGACGTCCCGCTCTCCCCCGACATCGCATCCCGCCCTCATGGCGGACAACGCGCCTCCCGCTCCAGCAACGGATGCCGACACTGGGGCCAGGGGGCTCCGGGCCTTGGCTCCCGCCATGCCGCAAGTGCAGTGGCCGTGCAAGTTCAGGCCCGAGATGCAGCCGTGCTACGACGGCGCGACGAACCCAATGATTTTCCTACTGGCGTACGAGGAGTCCGTCCTCGGAGCCGGGGGCGACGATCAGGTGATGGCCGACTGGTTACCCATGGCCCTCACCGGCGTCCCGCGTGCGTGGCTCCTCGACCTGCCGACGGCCTCTGTCACCTCCTAGGAGGAGCTGCACGACCTCTTCCTCGCCCGTTTCGCCGCACCAGCGCCGCCCGTCGTTGTAGCTCTCCTGAGTGGCTCCCAGGCACCACCCTCGAGTCATCACGTCAAGCCGTTCGCTCGCCGGATCAGCACCGCCTCCTGGCGCCAAGAAGCCCCCCGGGCTGGGTGGCGCCCGAGGCCGATCTAACCTTTGACTCGGAGGACCGCCCCTTCAACCCCATTGGTCTGGGCGCGCTCTTGACGCTGTGCACCCCGCCATCTGTCAGGTAGCCATTACCAGGACCCTCATCCATGGTGGTGCTGGCCTCAACGTGCTCTCGATGGTGGCCTTCAGCCTACTCCACGTGCCGCCGGAGCGGCTCCAACCCAGCAGGCCTTTCTCGGGCATCGGAGCTGGTTCCACCGCCTCCTTGGGACAGATCCGCCTCCCAGTGACCTTCGGCACCTGCGAAAACTTGCGCACGGAGCTGGTCAACTTTGACATCGCCCTATCGGCCTCCCCTACAACGCCATCCTGGGCTATCCGGCCTTGGCTCAGTTCATGGCAGCAACTCACCCGGCGTACAACCTCATGAAGATTCCCGGGAGCAGCGGCGTCCTCACCATCTCAGGAGACACAAGGGATGCGCTGCAGGTGCTCTGGCTTGTTTTCAGGGCGGCCGCGGTGGCGCAACCCACTAGCACCGATGCCCTTGAGCCCAAGGGGGCTACGCCGGCTAAAAAGAAGCAGTTGTTCACCCAAGACAAGGCGGAAACCAAGCAGGTACCAGTCGACGAGGACCGGTCCACTAGCGCCACCTTCACCATAGGGGCCAACCTCGAGCCCGAGCAGGAGACGGCCCTAATCAGGTTCCTGCATGCGAACAAGAAGGTGTTCGCGTGGGAACCAGATCAGTTAGCGGGGGTCCTAAGGGAAGTGATTGAGCATCACCTCAACGTGTGCCCCAATGTACGCCCCGTGAAGCAGAAGGCAAGGTGGCAGTCTACTGAGAAACAGGCTTTCATCGTTCAAGAGACCCGGAAGCTAGAGGCGGCAGGAGTTATCCGCGAGGTCCGCTACCCCGATTGCCTGGCTAATCCTGTTGTCGTGCCGAAGAAGGGGGGAAAGAGCGCATGTGCGTCGACTTCACCAACCTCAACAAGGCCTGCCCGCATGATCCATTTCCGCTCCCCCGCATCGACCAGATAGTTGACTCCACCACAGAGTGTGACCTATTGTGCTTCCTAGATGCCTTCTCGGGCTATCACCAGAGCAAGATGGCGGTAGAAGACGTGGAGAAGACGGCTTTCCTGACCCCGTGTGGAGTGTACTGCTATACGTGCATGCCATTTGGGCTGCGCACCGCAGGCGCGGCCTTTCAGCGGCTGATGCACATCGCCTTAGGCCGGCAGCTCGGGAGAAACGCTGAAGCTTACGTCGATGACATTGTGGTGAAGTCTCGTGAGGCAAGAACCCTGATACAGGAGCTGGAAGAAACCTTTGCCAGCCTCAACGAAGTGGACCTATGGCTCAACCCGGAGGAGTACGTATTTGGAGTCCCCTCGGGCAAGCTCCTGGGTTTCCTCGTATCCCACAGGGGCATCGAGGCCAACCCGAAGAAGGTCAAGGCAGTCGAAGATATGAGCCCGCCGAGGACCCTCAGAGAAATGCAGAAGCTCACCGGGCGTGTGACTGCGTTGGGGCGCTTCATCTCCAAGCTGGGGGAATGAGCCCTGCCCTTCTTCAAGCCGATGAAGAAAAAGGGCCCCTTCGAATGGACTGAAGAGGCCGACGAGGCATTCCAAGACCTCAAGAGGTACCTTACCAGTCCGCCAGTGATGGTAGCTCCGCGTCCTCGGGAGCCCCTGGTGCTCTACCTTGCGGCCACCCCCTACTCCGCCAGCGCAGCCCTGGTGGCAGTTAGGGAGGGGCGCTGTGCCAAGGCCGCATCGACCGTCCGAACTGAAGCAAAGCAGAGCCAGGAGGGCCTCGCGAAGGCCGCAACCACAGCCGGAAAGGAACAACCGCAGCAGGAGAACGCACCCGGAGCAGGAGAGGCCTCTTCTGGTGACCAAGCCCCGGGGGCTCCATCGTCTCCAGAGACGCCTCAACCTCTGGAGGACGCAAGCAGTGCCAACACCCTCAACCTCGTCGAACATCCCGTGTACTTCCTCAGCACAGTGCTACGGGACGCAAGGGCACGGTATCCCATGCCTCAAAAACTCCTCCCCGCGCTACTAGTGGCCTCGCGCAAGCTGCACCACTACTTCCAAGGACATCCCATCAAGGTCGTCTCAGCATACCCCTTGGAAAGAGTGCTCAGGAGCCCCAACTCAGCTGGAAGGGTCGCCGAATGGAACATTGAGCTACAGGCATTTCAGCTAGAATTCAGCACGACCAGAGTTATCAAGGGAGCCGCACTTGCAGATTTCATGGCAGAATGGGCAGAAGCACCGGGTCTCGAGGCAGGCGAAGACCGATCACTTTCCCCGGGAAGTGAAGCACCGGACAGCTGGGTCGTGTACTTCGATGGGGCATTCTCCCGACACGATGCAGGAGCTGGCGCAGTGCTTGTGTCCCCTACCCAGGAGAAACTCTATTACACCGTGCAACTCTGCTTCCAGCACGGAGAGAAGGTCTCCAACAACATAGCAGAATACGAAGGCCTGATAGCAGGCTTGAAAGCAGCAATCGCCTTAGGGGTAAAGCGCCTCACCATCAAGGGCGATTCACAACTCCTCGTCAACTTCTCCAACAAGATATACGAGCCGAAGGACGAGCACATGGAAGCTTACCTCGCTGAAGTCCGCAGGATGGACAAACAGTTCTGGGGGCTGGAGCGACAGCATGTGCCTCGCGGCACCAATCAGGAGGCTGACAACATTGCCAAGAGGGCGTCTAGGCGGCTGCCGCAGGAACCTGGCGTCTTCGAGGAGCGGCTCTTCAAGCCCTTGGCGGCGCCATCACTATCAGGCGCGGCGCAGCCAAGGGAGGAGCCTCCTCAGCCGCCTGCCTCGGGAGCTCCGGTCTGCGGCCCGGCATTAGGGGCACGCCTGCTCCTGGCGTTGGAGCCTCAGGAGGGATGTTGGATCCCAGAGCTCAAGGTCTATGTGATGCAAGGGATTCTGCCGGAGAACGAGGAGGACGCGGAGCGTGTGGCACGGCAGGCCACGGCTTATTGCATCCAGGATGGCGAGCTCTACAGGAAGCGGCCAAATGACGTGTCCCTACGTTGCATTTCCAGGGAGCAAGGAAAGGAACTGCTGGCGGACATACACAGCGGAGACTGCGGGCACCACTCGTCATCACAAACCCTCGCCGGCAAGGCGTTCCGTAGTGGGTTCTACTGGCACACAACACTCAGCAACGCCATTGAGCTGGTGAAGGCTTGCGAGGCCTGCCAGTTTCACGCTAAACAGACCCATCAGCCCGCGGGGGGTCTGCAGACCATACCCCTCTCCTGGCCGTTCGCAGTTTGGGGGTTGGACATTCTGGGCCCGTTCCCTCGGGCGCCAGGGGGCTATCGCTACCTCTGCGTCGTTGTGGACAAGTTCACCAAGTGGGCCGACGTGGAAGCTGTCCGCACAATCCCGGCAGGCTCGGCAGTCAAGTTCATCAAGGGCCTCGTGAGCCGGTTTGGGGTGCCTAACCGCATCATCACTGAAAACGGTTCGCAATTCACCAGTAATCTCTTCAAAATGTACTGTGCTATCCTTGGAACGCAGATATGCTACGCTTCTGTAGCACACCCCCGGAGCAATGGCCAGGCTGAACGAGCCAACGCGGAGGTCCTGAGGGGCCTCAAGGCCAGGACCTTCAAGAAGAAGCTGGAGGCCTGTCGCAGGGGCTGGCACGACAAGCTCCAGTCCGTGCTATGGTCAATCCGCACGACAGCGACCAAGCCGACTGGCGAGACCCCGTTCTTCCTCGTCTATGGAGCGGAGGCTGTTCTCCCTCACGAGGTCAGACGTCGCTCCGCACGTGTCCTGGCATTCGACGAGGCTCAGCAGGACGCCATGCGGGGGTGGAGCTCATGCTGGGGGAGGAACACCGTCGGGAAGCCGCACTGCGAGCGGCAAGGTATCAACAGGCGCTACGATGATACCACAGCCGCAACATCCGCCCATGACCTTTGAGGTAGGGGATCTCGTGCTCAGAAGGGTTCTCTCCAGGGAGGGGCTGCACAAGCTCTCTCCCATGTGGGAGGGTCTGTTCAAGGTTGTTCATGTTTCTAGGTCTGGCTCCGCGCGCTTGGAGACTCCGGAGGGAGTACCCATCCAGAACCCATGGAACATTCAGCATCTTCGGAGGTTCTACCCCTGAGTGAAGCCGCTGCATTTTGGAAAAGGCCCGGTGCCTGTGAAGAAGGTGAATGCCTGTGAAGCCGCTACATTTTGGAAAAGGCCCGGTGCCTATGAAGAAGGCGAATGCCTGTGAAGCCGCTGCATTTTGGAAAAGGCCCGGTGCCTGTGAAGAAGGTGAATGCCTGTGAAGCCGCTGCGTTTTGGAAAAGGCCCGGTGCCTGTGAAGCCGCTGCGTTTTGGAAAAGGCCCGGTGCCTGTGAAGAAGGCAAATGCCTGTGAAGCCGCTGCGTTTTGGAAAAGGCCCGGAGCCTGTGAAGAAGGCGAACGCCTGTGAAGCTGCCGCGTTTCAAGAAAGGCCCGGTGCCTGTGAAGAAGGCCAATGCCTATGAAGCTCGCCGCCCGTGACACTCTCACATAATAATGAGTGGGGCTGTACACGCCCCGGAGTCTCCGGAGTGCCGCCCTCGGGCCTCGGGGGCTCCCGCCCATGCCCAGTGACAGCACTTAGCTCCGTGCTGGTGAGAAGACGTCGAAGACTAGAATAGGTGCCGGACGCAGCTTTCCCAATTGCTTTCCGCAGTTGGCTTGTTTATTCCCATTTGAAGTTTTTATTGGAGTTGCTGACGTTCCTGGCTTGTGGCTCTTTGTCTTTCTCGCTCGCTCGCCTCGTTTTCTCTCGCGAAGTCTCGCGAGGGAGGATCGCGGGCACCCTCGCAAGTGTTTTCTGCCCCGACCGTTTGGAGCTTTCCTATCCGAGTCCTCTGCAGGAGCACCCCTCCCAGTCCGTGCCCCACGGGCATCACGACACGAGCGCAGGACCTGGGCTGATCGCCCCCACAGCTAAGACCATAAGTTACCCCTCCTATTGATCCTTGCAGGGCACGAAGCGCACGAGGAGGCCACGGCCTCGGGAGGCGAGGACCGCGCCAATCCCCACCGAGCTAAAATAGTTCCCGCACATGGGAGCGCGGCGCGAAAACACGTCGCAGAAATAGCAGAAACAGCGCGATGGTTAAACAACAACAATTCTAATACGCCCCGTGGGGCCCTACATTACTTACTATTTTTGCGCATGATAAGAAAGAAAACAAAACGGGCGCGATTCATCCCACGCCAATCCACAGTGAACTGCTCCTCGGGCTCAGGCGGATCCCTCCTCTCGCTTCACCGGGGCACGACGGTGCGCTGACCCGCTACCTTCGCCAAAGCGGGCGCGACGGCGAGGAGGCTCGTCACGGTCACCGCTAGAGGAGCTGCTGCCTGAGAGGGGGTCGCCAAAGCTCAGCGAGCCCCGAGCACTGGCGCCTGTACACCAGTCGCCATCTTCATCTTGGTCAGGGCCAGGGCTGGGCAGGCGGCCGCGGTCGTTGTCTTCAGGGCAACACCCGGCACAGCGACCGTCTTCCCCGAACACCCTCACGTAGAGGGTGGCGTCGCCATCAAACTTGAAGTACAGGGTGCACCACCGTCTCAGGCCACGCGCGCGGGCAAACGTCTGCCAGCCGCGTGTCAGAGCCCCGTTCCTAGAAACGGAAACCTCAAGCGACGCCCAGGAGGCCCTGCTACAGCATCCGTCTTCCTGGAGCCAGAAGCCGCACCGGGCGCTGGCCGGCAGTTCATCTACGAAGAAACGGGGGAGCTGGAGCCTGGTGCTGGATGGGTCTGCCGACCACAAGACAAACTCCGGCAGCACCTTCGCTGAGCGAAAGCGTATCCTAGGTGGGCGCACACCCATGGCGTGCCCCCGTCGGCAACTGGGCACTCACCACCGCGTCGGGAACCGCCTCCATGGCCGCGGGAGGCCACCACAGGGACCATGGTATACTTGCGAGGGCGGCCTCGGCCGCGCTTGGCCGGAGGGGAGTCAGGCCCAACCTGGGGGGCCTTTCCTTTCTCTGTGGCCGAGAATCTCTTTGGAGCCATGGGAGCAATGAGTAATCAAGTAGAAAGAAAGGAGCAGCAAGGAGGGACGGGCCGAAGGGGGTCGCCCAGCCCCGTACTTATAGCCGGAGGAGGCCAACCACCATGCACCATGACCGCAGGTAATCATGAACGGTTTCTCTGCATGCAGGGACATATCAAGTCATGCGGTCGCCGAGGCGTCGTGGGGAAGCGCAGTCGCCCATGTCCAATCAATCGCCATGTGGCGCCCAAGGCCGCAGGCTGATAGGGCCTAAGGCGCTTCGCGCTTGCCCTTTCGTTTTCATACTGGGCCCAGCCCGGGCACGCCTTGGGCCTGGGGGCTACTGTCCGTGTTCTGGGAACGGCGGTCCCCAGACTTGCCTGCCTGCAGCCTGCGACGTGGCTCAAGCGGGGCCCAGCGGGGCCCATCTTCATCAGCTCAAGCTCAAAGACCCTCGTGAGGGTCCAAGCCTCATGGGGCGGACGATAGGAAGCTTCCTCAGAGGCAGCCTCATTAGGCAGGCTCGTGAGGAGACGGAGAGATCAAGGCAGGGGTACCTCGCGTGGAACCCATGACGCAAGCCATGACGATAGAGACCAGGCGGGTGCCAGGCGGGCGCCGGCCTGTGCACTGTCCTTGTTTCCCCTTTGGTGCAAAGGGGGCAAGCACATGCCAAGGCATCAGGCAAAGGTTACCATTCTGGTGCAACGAGACCAGGACCAGCCGGACGGCAGGACGGAGGTCACCGTGGAGCCCAAGACGGCGTCATCGTGAGTGCCTTTGGTAGCCGAAGACCACCTTTGGTCAGGATAACTTGTACTACATGTTCCCCTTGGAAATGGCCAATTGTTGCCGCCCTTCCCGCTCATTATTTGGGGAGAGGCCCAGGGCCTCTATAAGTAGAGCTAGCCACCACAAAAGGAGGGGACAGCTAGAAATCTAGTATAACCAGAGCAAAGAGAGAGAGAGAGAGAGAGGCGACTGAACTAACCCTAGCAGTTCATCGCAACAGCTCAAGGACACCTCTCGCGAGGCTGTTCTTCCCTTGTACTGTCCATCATCAGCCCAGAGGCAATCGACCACACCACACACTGGAGTAGGGTATTACACCAAACGGTGGCCCGAACCAGTATAAACCTCGAGTCTCTTGTGTTGTTCATCATTGTCATCTTAGTTCGCACGAGAGGATCAGACGTAGATCAGTAGGGGAGAGATCTCGGCGCGCACCCTGGTGTTCGAACCTCAAGGGTCCTGGTTCTCTGCAGGTGAGGCAAGTTCCTGAGGTAGGACATGGACCTACATTGGCAAGTGGTCCACTAATAGGCCTGGGGGGAGCACATTGCTGAGCTGGGTGAGGCGCCACATCGGATGGCCTTGGTGCATATCCAGGTGGAAGAGCTGACTTCGGAATCCAAATCCGTCGCTTCTGAGAGTCGGGGCGGGAGGAAGAACCTAGATCACGGTTGTGCTTACGAGACTCCTCGTAAGTGAGCTGAGATGTCTCTACATTGATGGCCTTGTTCACAAGAGCCTGGAATGTATCACAATGTTGCAGGTGGAGATCACAGCGCAACTTGGGGTTGAGACCCTTCCGGACTCTAGCCTGCTTCTTGGCATTCGTGGACACTTCTTCTGTAGCATAGCAGGCGAGGTTTCCAAACTCTCTACTGTAAAACTATAGAACTCTTCCCTCTTGCGGTCAATGAGAGCATGAGGAATGTGGTGCTCACAAAAAGCCTCGATGAAATCCCTCCAGGTAGGAATCTGGCCAGCTGGAAGCATAGCCTCATAGCTCTGCCACCAAATACTAGCAGGAACTTCCAGGTGATAGGTAGCATAGGTGAACTTGTCACCTTCATCCATGTTCGCATAACACAGCTTAAGAGTGATGCTACGGAGCCACTCATCTGCATCAAGTGGCTCAATGGAATGATGGAAGGTGGGTGGTTTCAGGCCAATGAAGTCGGTGATGGAAACCAACTTCTTACGATGATGTGGGGTGTTCTACTCAATCTGTGCCAGCAATCGGTTAGTCTCATGCTTGTTCCTCTCGGATGCTAACAAGAACTCTGACATCAGAGGCTGGTCAGGAGGATCCTCATCCCTGCCATCTTTGTGGTTCTTGCTATGAGCAACTGAACCTAGGTTAGCAGACGACATCCTGGCACAAAAACCAAGGAAACAAGGATGGAATTAGCATCGACATAAGGATGCGGAATGTAATGCAAAAGCATTGGAAACTCTTGAAATCCCAGGACAATTTCGGCAGCACAACGGATGTAAATGCTCAAAAAGTATTTTGAGACATTCATCAAAGGAATAGCATAATCTGTCCGCATCATAATATCAAGGTTCTAGGTCAAACTGATGACGCACGGAAGTAGTAGAACTGTACGGAGACACAAGCCCAACAATTCGAAGACTTTACGGTTTAGTAACACGTCATCCTGAGAGATAGAGGAGAAGCCTAGTCCTTAACCCTCACAGAAAATAAGAGGCTGACTCAGAAAGAATGACATGAGGTAAAGGAGCAGAAAGAGCCTTACGTTCCCTTCCGCAATCAATTCCCTTATATAAATAAAGCATTTCTAGACTCAACATTGACCAATTTGGCTTGGTAATCCTACAGTCAGTCAAGCTCTGATACCAATGCTGTCGGGACCCTGATCCTAAGTCAGACCGATCTAGCATGTAACACATCATATCACTTTGCGGCCTCACGCATGGTATCCCCACGGGTGCCACCTTACCTGGCCCGGGACCGTTTGCACCTTTTGGCTCACGTATATGATAGTGTCTCTAGCATCCATATGACAGAGAACCCGGGCCGACATGACTAGTCGTGAAACCAAAGTGGCACTAACTTACAGGGACATGCATACATGAATCAACCTCGAGCATGTCGGTCAACAGCGTATGAATCCGGGCTGTAGCAACTTGGCTAACAGGACTCCGGATGTCTCCGCGTGACATTTCCCCAAAGGGAGAGACACAGGAACGAAGTGAATCACATGCCGGTCAGTCTAAGTGTTCCGAAGCAGTAGTGCTAGGCTAGAAGGACTTCGGTAAACCGGGCTGTAGTGGACTACCAAGGCTCAGTGGAAGCACTAGACTACATTTCCCCATAAGAGAGGCTACCAAGTATAAACAACTAGATTGTCCAATCCCACACATAGCAATACACGTCACACGTATGCATAACATGCAAGTATGTGATGTACAACATGGCATCACAACATAACTGAAACTCATATGGATAGAGGCCCAGAAGAACCACATAGCATTCAATTCAAACAGGGGTCTCATGACCCATCATTCAGAGCATACAAGCAACGGAAGTGAGGGAGTCCTAGATTATGGGGTCTCCGGACAGCCAGATTATATCCTTTGGCCGGACTATTAGACTATGAAGATACAAGATTGAAGACTTCGTCTCGTGTCCGGATAGGACTCTACTTGGCATGGAAGGCAAGCTAGGCAATACGGATATGGATATCTCCTCCTTTGTAACCGACCTTGTGTAACCCTAACCCTCCCCGGTGTCTATATAAACCGGAGGGTTTTAGTCCGTAGGACAACACACAATCATACCATAGGCTTGCTTCTAGGGTTTAGCCTCTCTGATCTCGTGGTAGATCTACTCTTGTACTACCCATATCATCAATATTAATCAAGCAGGACGTTGTGTTTTACCTCCATCAAGAGGGCCTGAACCTGGGTAAAACATTGTGTCCCCTGCCTCCTGTTACCATCCGGCCTAGACGCACGGTTCGGGACCCCCTACCCGAGATCCACCGGTTTTGACACTGACATTGGTGCTTTCATTGAGAGTTCCTCTGTGTCATCACCTTTAGGCCCGATGGCTCCTCCGATCATCAACAATGATGCGGTCCAGGGTGAGACCTTTCTCCCCGGACAGATATCCATGTTCGGCGGCTTTGCACTACGAGCTAATTCGCTTGGCCATCTGGAGCAGATTGAAAGCTACGCCCCTGGCCATCCGGATGCGGAGACTTGATCTTCGACAGATTCGAGCCATAGCCAGGCGCGCTGCACTGTCACGATGGGTATGACCTAGCTCTGCCGCCAAACAGTACCCCAGAGGCCGCCCCGCATCAGCTCCGACCCTTATCTCCGAGCCAACTGCGCCAATCGAGGACGGGTGGCTAGACACCGCCTCAAGGGCTGTAGTCTCAACGATGATTGAGCCGAACACTAGCATAATCCTCTGCGAAGCCCGTGACTCCAAGGTGCCGGACTCTTTTTTGGACTCCGAACCGTCCGCGCCCCTGCCTAGCGAATCCGATTGGGCGCCGATCATGGAATTCACCGCCGCGGATATCTTTCAGCACTCGCCCTTCGGCGACATTCTGAATTCACTAAAGTCTCTCTGTTTGTCAGGAGAGCCCTGGCCGGCCTATGGCCAACATGATTGGGATGCTGACGACGAGGAAATTCGACGCCCACCCACCACCCACTTCGTAGCCACTGTCGATGATTTAACCGACATGCTCGACTTCGACTCCGAAGACATCAACGGTATGGACAACGATGTAGGAGACAAACACGAACCAGCACCTATAGGGCACTGGAAAGCCACCTCATCATCTGACATATACATGGTGGATACACCCAAAGAAGGCAATAGCAATGAGATAATGGAGGATGACCCCTCCAAGAAGCAACCCAAGCGCTGACGTCAGCGGGGCCACTCTAAGTCCCACCAAAGCAAAAGTGGTGATACCGGCACAGGAGATAATAACACTCCGGATAGTGCTGAAGACAACAACAATCCCCTCTAGCAAGATTTAGAGCAGGAGGATGGAGGAGCCAGCCCTCCCGAGAGAGCGGCAGATGGAGAGGAGGAGGATGACAATTACATGCCCCCTCCGAAGACGAGGCAAGCCTCGGCGACGATGAATTCGCTGTACTAGAGGATCCCGTCGAACAAGAGCGCTTCAAGCGCCGGATTATGGCCACGGCAAATAGCCTGAAGAAAAAGCAGCAGCAGCTTCAAGCTGATCAAGATCTGCTAGCTGACAGATGGACTGAAGTCCTCGCGGCCGAGGAATATAAACTCGAGCACAACTCCAAGAATTACCCAAAGTGCAGGTTACTACCCCAACTGGAGGGAGAAGCGTATGATACGGCTGATCGGCCACCTCGTGGCCGTGATAGAGAGGCATTCCAGCCAAAAACTCAGCCTCCACCCCGACGCCATTCAAATAAAAAGGCATGGGGAGATACACCAGACCTGCGAGACATATTTGGAGGACAAAGCAAAGCATGCAAGATTGATCTACGGATCACGAGGGCGCACAACTCTGCGAGACGATAAACGTCGCGCCGGATACAGTAAAAGCAAATCCGGCCGGGCCGAACACAGCGGGCAAGACCCATTCGAGCTGCGTCGCGATATAGCCCAATACAGAGGCGCCGCACACCCCTTATGCTTCACAGACGAAGTTGTGGATCATCAATTTCCAAAAGGTTTCAAACCTGTAAATATTGAATCATACGACGGCACAACAGATCCCGCAGTATGGATCGAGGATTTCCTCCTCCACATCCACATGGACGCGGTGATGACTTACACGCCATCAAATACCTCCCACTAAAGCTCAAAGGATCAGCGCGGCATTGGCTTAACAGCTTGCCAGCGGACTCCATTAGCTGTTGGGAAGATCTGGAAGCCGCATTCCTCGACAACTTTCAGGGCACTTATGTGCGACCACCAGACGCCGATGACTTGAGCCACATAATTCAGCAGCCAGAAGAGTCGGCCAGGCAATTCTGGACTCGGTTCCTTACAAAGAAAAATCAAATTGTCGACTGTCTGGATGCAGAGGCGTTAGCTGCTTTCAAACACGATATCCGAGACGAGTGGCTAGCCCGGCACCTTGGTCAGGAAAAGCCAAAATCTATGGCAGCTCTCACGATGCTCATGACCCGCTTTTGTGTGGGAGAATACAGCTGGCTGGCTCACAGTAATAACATATCAAAGAACCATGGTACCTCCGATACCAAGGACGGCAATAGCAGGTCACGTCACAACAAACATAGGCGCCGCATTAACAGCGAAAATACCGAGGATACGACAGTCAATGCCGGATTCAAAGGCTCTAAACCCGGTCAGCGGAAAAAGCCATTCAAACAAAGTACGCCGGGTCCGTCCAGCTTGGACCGTATACTCGATCGCTTGTGTCAAATACACGGCACCCCAGACAAGCCAGCCAATCACACCAACAGGGAATGTTGGGTGTTCAACCAGGCCGGCAAGTTAATTGCCGAAAACAAGGACAAGGGGCCGCATAACGATGACGAGGAGGAGCCTCGGCAGCCGCACACCGGAGGACAGAAGAGGTTTCCCCCACAAGTGCGGACGGTGAACATGATATACGAAACACACATCCCCAAGAGGGAGCGGAAGCGTGCGCTCAGGGACATATATGCGTTGGAGCCAATCGCCCCAAAGTTCAAGCCTTGGTCCTCC
This sequence comes from Triticum dicoccoides, assembly GCF_002162155.2. NCBI lineage: Eukaryota > Viridiplantae > Streptophyta > Magnoliopsida > Poales > Poaceae > Triticum > Triticum dicoccoides. Next base: position 623,641,065 of record NC_041392.1, read on the forward strand.
TGTCCAATCACCTTCGATCGCAGGGACCACCCCACTAGTATCCGTCATGGCAGATTTGCCGCACTGGTCCTAGACCCAATCATTGATGGATTTCACCTCACTCGAGTCCTTATGGATGGCGGCAGCAGCCTGAACCTTCTTTATCAGGACAGAGTGCATAAAATGGGTATAGACCCCTCAAGGATCAAACCCACAAAAACGACCTTTAAAGGCGTCATTCCAGGTGTAGAGGCCCATTGCACAGGCTCAATTACACTGGAAGTGGTCTTCGGATCCCCGGATAACTACCGAAGCGAAGAGTTAATCTTCGATATAGTCCCATTCCGCAGTGGTTCTCATGCGCTGCTCGGGCGAACCACATTTGCTAGATTCAATGCGGTACCGCATTATGCATACCTCAAGCTCAAGATGCCAGGACCTCGCGGAGTTATTACAGTCAATGGAAACACAGAGCGCTCTCTCCGAACAGAGGAGCACACCGCGGCCCTTGCAGCAGAAGCGCAAAGCAGCCTCTCAAGGCAATCAACCAGTTCGGCGCTTCAAAGCCCGGACACCTTCAAGTGCGCTCGGAGCAATCAGCAAATAGACCGCCTGGCGCAATCTGAGCTCACGTAGCAATACGACTGCCACCCCAATCCCAGACCAACGGCGAAACTCGTGCCACGCGTACATAATTACGCATTGAAAATATCATGGGCACAGGTGGGGAGGGGGGCACAACTGCGGCACGCCCCAAGACGCGGCTTAAACCGCACTAGGGGCTTCCCGTTTGGTTATTTTTCTTTTTTTCAGGACATTAGTCTCTGGAAACACTGTCCGGCAGCACTATTACCGAACACATGATGCAGCAACCAAGGAGGCAGACAGCTACGTCATACCATAGAATTCCCAAGTGGATTACAATAACGAGCGAAATATTCGATTTAATATCATTCCTCAGCTTGCCCTTGGAAGGGACATAGTCCTACGCTTTACTTATCACACTATCTGTATCACTCTGCCTTAACGCCATTTTTTGAATAAACAATGCATGACATTACGACTATTATTGCATTCTTGTTATATATATATATATATGTGTGTGTGTGTGTGTGTGTGTGTGTGTGTGTTCATTAATGATGCCTTGCAACTGTACACTTTGGTACGGCCAATACACCAGGGGCTTATGTACCCCACAATACGGTGTGAAAAGTCCGAACACTTTCACAAGTGCAGCACCTCGAACTTATAGCATTATATGCATCAGCTCCGAATCATGTCTTTGGTCAAATGTTTGGTTTGCCCGGCTCCTATGTTTTGGTACCTTACGTTCCGCTCTATCGGCTAAGGTAGCGCTAGGAGAACTACTGCGATTGTGCCCCGGTTCTGCTGGGTTCAGCGCCTCAGTAGAGAAAGCTAAAACTGACTGTCATGATAAGGCGAGAGACTTTTCGCTGTTCGGCGAGGTTTTCAAGTCCCAAAAGACTTATGCCGCTTAGAGCGAGGGGCCGGCCCTGTCCGGCTTAAAGGCGTGTATCACGCCCCAAATTCGGCCTTCCGAATACCAGGGGCTTCGCCAAAATTTAAAATTATAGAATTCTATGGCTAAGTGAGAGTGATAAAGCATTATTAGTCCGGTTGCCTTGTTCGGTGTGCTGAGCACCTCCCTCGAAGGACCCAAACATGGGAACAAGAGTGCTCAGGTTTATCCTGAACACCCCAGCACTCGTGGCATGCGGGCAGAAGCCGAGGACTTGCCATCTCTCAGATTGGATAAACAGCCAAACAGAAGGTAATATTTTAAATTCAAACAAGCGTTGCATAGCACATATGAAACAAGTTTTCATAAATACAGGATAAAACAAGCAAGTCTCACTGAAATATTACATCTTTTGAACACTCGTCCGCTATGGGACGGGCACCCGACAGAACACCCTCGTAGTACATCTCGGGGTGGCGGTGCTCCTTGCCCTCCAGCTGCCCCTCCTTGATCAGCTTCAGGGCGTCTAGCTGGACCCACTTCAATTTCACACGGGCGAAAGCCCGGCGTGCACCCTCAATGCAGACAGATCGCTTGACGACCTCCAGCCGCGGGCAGGCATCCATAAGCCGCCTCACTAGGCCGAAGAAGCTGTTCGGAAGGGCGTCGCCAGGCCACAGCTGGACTATAAAGCCCTTCATGGCCCGATCAGCCGCCTTATGTAGCTCGCCCATCTGCTTCAGCTGGTCGCTCATTGGCACCGGGTGTTCGGCCTCAGCATACTAAGACCAGAACAACTTCTCCGTTGAGCTTCCATCCTCGGCCTGGTAAAATTGTGCGGCATCGGACACGCTGCGAGTCAAATCTGCGAATGCTCCTGGAGAGCTCCGGATTCGGGTAAGTAATCGGTAATTTACTTTTACATGCTTGCTTTGCATATAGAAAGCCTTACCCGCCGCTGTCTTCTTCATTGCTCTATCTCCTGGAGGGCCCTTTGGGCTTCGGCATTGGCACTTTTTGCGCTCCCGAGGGCCGCGGCAAGCTCAGACTCCCGTGTCTTTGAGTCAAGCTCCAACACCTCGTGCTTCGCCACGAGAGCCTGGAGCTCTTGCTGCACCTCGCCCACCCGAGCCTCGTGCGTCTCTCGCTCAGTGTGCTCCTTGGCCGTGTTATCTTCGGCCTTGGTTAGCGCTTGCTTCAGGGTCGCCACCTCGGTCGTGGCCCCTGGCGAATATACGATGATCCTATCATTTTGCAATCGCATCTTCTTTTATATATACATATCTATAGACAGGGTATTGCTTACCCTTGTTCTCCTCGAGCGGCCTCTTGACAAGGCCGAGCTCCTTCCTGGACGCCTCGAGGTCCTACTTCAGTACGGCGACCTCCGCAGTCAGTGCGGCGGACACCAGCGGCGAAGCCTGCATATGCATATTGACATACTTATATTAGACTCCTGCGATATTATTTCATCCTCTGTTCGATTTTTCTTTGCGAACACCGAACAAAGCATCAGGGGCTACTGTCTATGCGGTAATATTTCTACTACATTTTAAAACACCTACCTCAAAGCCTGTTAGAAGGCTGGCAGAGGCTTCAGTCAACCCGCTCTTGGCGGACTGAACCTTCTGGACCACCGCACTCATAATAGTACGGTGCTCCTCGTCGATGGAAGCACTGCGAAGCACTTCCAGCAGATTGTCCGGCGCCTCTGGATGGACAGAGGTCCCCGGCACAGGTGTCTTGCCCCTGTTAGAAGGAGGTCGCCTGCCCGAGCCCAGAACCACTGGAGGTTCCGGCGCGGTGTTTGGCTGAGGGACGAAGTCGGAGCTCTCAGGGGCCCCGTCCCCTCGGCTCCCGGAGTCCGGAAGGTCGCCTTGAGGCGCCTCCGGGACTCTCTCCCCTCGATCCGGTGCCCCTTGAGAGAGCACCTCGGCGTCGTCGGTAGGATGAGGGGAGGTGGCGGTCAGGACTGGATCGCTATCCATGTCTGACGAGCCTAGGGAGCCGTCCGATGATACATCGATACTGGCTCATGGCGGCCTGCATAATTATGTTCGGCGTTAGGGAAAGCAGTGCGACAAAGGAATGCTATGAGTTACTCTGGTATCCGAATACTTACGATCTCCCCAGGGGCTTGGCACTGGGCAACCACTCGTCTTCGCCTTCGTCGGCGATGGTGGAACTGTCCGGAAGGAGAGTCCTTCCCTTCTTGGACCCTTCGTCCCCCCAGTTGGGCGGCCTTCCTTTTCTTATCTCCCCCAGCCGGTGTCGGAGTAATGGTCCACAGGTAGGCCAACCCGAGGCCCAGAACCTTTCAAGACATCGGGGCAGGCTGCGCCCCTCAAGACCCCAAGACGAAGAGCCGCCTTCTAAGGAGCTGACGGCAAGACGGCCGACTGACCACTCACGGCCGAGTCCCAGGGACGACTGCAGGGATAAGCCGACCCCTGACTGGCAACTTCCAGAGAAGCCGGCTTTGGGGAGTCGGCCTGCGACTCCAACAAACCCCATGACCTCATCAAGAGGGACGGGGCATGGGAGTGGCTATAGTGAAGCCCACTCCCACCCCTTACCAAGGGCAGGCATGGCCACACCACGCCGTACCCTAGAAGATCTCCGTGCGGCATGGCACTATTGCCATACTGGCCCTAACATCAGCACCACAGGATCGAGTCCTGTACCCACGACGGCTTTTTTGTATGGCCCAAAGGCAGCGGGCCCCATCAGTCAGTGAGATCCCAGGAGACGGCAAGAGGACCACTAGTCGGACCCGTCGGGAGTCGGCCCCGCGGAGTCGGCCGAGCCCTCCCCCGGGGCACATGCGCCATTAATCAAGATGTGACGGAGAGTGGCAATAGTGATCGCCCGCCAGGCGGCGGGGCTGTTGCCACGACCCCATGATCAAGCCCGTGTCATTAGAAGCATGGCTACAGTAATCAGCAGCCGGCAAGACCCGCCCGCGGTGGACGCGGCCTGTCGGCTCCATACCAGGCTAGTCAGCGGGGCCCACCAGTCGGCGGGCCCCAGCGGTCGGCGGAGAAGATGGAGGCCAAAGGCGCTGACGGCTAGGCCCGTGTCCAGCCGGATTACCATTATACCCCCGGGGGGTAGGCCTATATAAACCCCCCGGGGCACCCATGTAAAGGGTTGGAACCCATTAGCTCTAGACCAGATCATATAGGAGGGAAAGAGCTAGCCTTGACCTCTGCTACCTCCAGGAAACAGCTCAAGGAGCAATCGTGTAAACACTTTGCCATAGTGATCATGCGGAGACCCTGCAGAGCAGCAGTAGGGGTATTATCTCCCTAGAGAGCCCTGAAGCTAGGTAAGATTCGCCGGCGTGCATGTCTTCGCCTCATCCCGTTTCCAGGCACCGGCGACGTTCTACTCGCCCCCACCATGATAAGCCATCCTTTGGCATATGTCGCACCTAACCCCCGACATTTGGCGCCCACCGTGGGGCCTGGTGCACCGCCGTCCGGAACCTGTTCTGGACGGGAACCCTTTTCCTCCCTGGCGAGCGCAGCCAGCCAAGCACGCCAGACGGGGTTTGCACCGACGCGCTGCGCGGTGTTGAGATCGCCTGCGCAGCCAGCTGCCTGGCCGAACTTGTCGGTGAGGTTCGCCTCTCCGACGAACCTGCATCCAACGCAGGCACGGGTGGCTCCGAGAGCCTCCTCGCGGGCCTCGTCGATCAACTCCACATTTCCGGCGAGCCTGCCGTAGACTTGGAGTCTGTAGGCTCCACCGACCCGATGCTGGTCGACTCCGACACCGCGTCGCTCGACGCGTTCCCCACCAATGTGTTGGTCTATGACGAACCTCTCCCTCGCGCGAATAGCAATGGAAGCACCGTTACCGAAGTGCTCGTCATCAGTCATGACGACCTCCCCGGTGGAGGAGCGCACGACTCACTCGGCGCGGCGCTACAAGACCTAACTGCGCCCATTTCGGAAGACGCTGACGCAGAGACGTTGGAGGCGCGCCGCCTTCAGCTCGTTGAAGGCGCGAAGAAGCTGACAGCATGAGACGCTTGTCAGAAGCCTACCAGCGGGAGATGGATCGCGCCGTCGGCGGCATGCCAGCCCCGGCGGGGCCCAGCCGCCTTGGCGCGGTCCAGCAGCGCGGCGTAGCCATCGCCAACCTGTTTGGGGCAAGCCACCCTGTGTACGCTACCCTAGCAGAGAACATCCCAGCCGCCCAGGTGGCGGCGGACGAGCTGGACAATTTCGAGGGCGAAGAACGCCGCCTCATGATGGAGCGAGTCCGGCGGCTCCTCGACGCGGCTGCCGCGCAGAACGAGGCCAGCTGCCGCACAGATGCGCCACGGCGGCAAAACGACGACCTTTGCCGAGATCAAGGCGCGACGTCTCAGACGCCGGCTGGCGGCGCCCGAGGAATAAGAGACAAGGATCCGGTTGTCAGCCATAGTCGGACTCGCATTACCATAGAGCGCGACCGAGACGGCCGCCTGAGAGCAGTGGAACGACGGGACGACTGTCCGCCTCCCCCTCCTCGCAAGGAGAGGCGAGTCTCCCCGCCGCCTGTTGACCGTCCGACTCTCGGCGACCGCCTTGGTCGCCGAGAGGGAGTTGGAGAGAATGACGCCCGCCATCGGATCGACCGACTTCACCGATCCCTAGCGCTGGAAGAAGAAGACGAGCTGGGTCTGCCTTGTTTCGGGCCCCGCATTCGGGACGAACCCTTTCCCAGAGGATTCACGCTCCTAAGAGACACGCCCAAGTATACTGGCTCTATGAAGCCGGAAGACTGGCTAGTCGACTACTCCACAGCTGTCAGCATAGCAAACGGCAACAAGAGTGTCGCCGTAAAGTACGTTCCGCTCATGCTCCAGGGCACGGCCCGGACATGGCTGAACAGCCCGAAGCCCCGCAGCATCAACATCTGGGTCGATTTCACCAAAGCGTTCGTCTGCAACTTCACCAGCATGTACAAGCGTCCTCCTAAGCCTCATCAGCTCTCCTTGTGCATGCAAGGCCCCGAGAATCGACTCGCTATTACCTCACGCGTTGGGCCGAGCTTCGGAACTCCTGCGAGGGCATGCACGAGGTGCAGGCCATCGAGTACTTCACAGCCGGATGCAGAGAAGGCACCCTCCTCAAGCACAAGCTCCTCTGCGACGAGCCAGAAACGCTCGACGAGCTGCTGATCATAGCGGACAAGTACGCCACGGACGACTCCTCCATGAAGGCGGAGATTCAAATCAGCACGACTAGCAAAGTGGCGCCTCAAGCTCCAAGAACTCCGGCGGTAGACGCCAACCAGCGACCACAGCATCGCGACCACAAGCGCAAGGATCCGCAGCCGGCTTCCAGCAGCCGGCAGGTCGCGACCATTGAAGCCCAGCAGCCGGATGAGCAGCCTCCGCCCAAGCGATAGAAAGGCGGCAAGCCAGACTGGTTACCGGCCTTCTCCTATGAGCAGACCCTGGATGGACCTTGCAAGTTCCATAGCGGCGCGAAGCCGTCGAACCACACCACCCGGAAGTGCCACTGGCTCACCAGGATCGCCAAGGGAGATGGCCTCCTGCCTCCCCCGCCTGCTGGGCAGCCGCCTCTGCCTCCGCCCCAGCAGCCGGTTGTCAGGCCAGTCGGCGCAGTACAAGATGAATACACTGAAGAACATGGAGCCTACGTGGTGTTTACCAGTATGGCTGATGATTGACGCAGCAGGCGGCTGCAACGACAAGAGGTGAATGCGGTAGCATCAGAAACGCCAGAGTTCATGCACTGGTCCGAGAAGCCCATCAGCTGGAGCAGGGCTGACCACCCAGAGGTGATGCCAAGTCTGGGCTCCTATGCCTTGGTCTTGGACGCCACCTTTGCTACGGATAGGCGAGCCACGCGTTTCTCGCGGGTTCTGATAGACGGAGGCAGCAACATCAATATCCTATACAAGGACACCATGGAGAAGTTAGGAATCAAGCAAAGACAGCTTCAGAACAGCCGGACTATGTTCCACGGCATTGTTCCTGGGCTTTCCTGCTCACCAATCGGCAAGATCCTGATGGACGTCCTCTTTGGAGACAAAGATCACTTCCGCCGGGAGTCTGTTTGGTTTGAGGAGGTGGACCTCGAGAGCCCATACCATGCGCTACTCGGCCGACCCACCTTGGCCAAGTTCATGGCGGTCCCCCACTACGCCTACCTCAAGATGAAGATGCCCAGTTCCAGGGGAATTCTGACTGCAGCTGGCGACTACCGGAAGTCGTCTGCCTGTGCGGCTGAGAGTAGTCGGCTGGCCGAGTCCCTGGTAATCGTGGCGGAGAAGCGGCTCCTTGAGCGAGTTGTGGCGATGGCCCGCAAGCAGTGTAACACCCCGGATGTAACTTTCCCAATTTGTACTCCAACTCTTGCCGTTTCCGGCGTTAAGTTAATTTATTTTCTCGGGTTCGGGTCTTTGTCTCCGTGTGTTGTTGTCATTGTCATGCGTCTCATATCATGTCATCATGTGCATTGCATTTGCGTACGTGTTCATATCATGCATTCGAGCATTTTCCCCGTTGTCCGTCTTGCATTCCGGCGCTTCGTTCTCCTCTGATGGTCATTTATACCTTTCTTTCGTGTGTGGGGATTAAACATTTCCGGATTGGACTGAGACTTGCCAAGCGGCCTTGGTTTACTACCGGTAGACTGCCTATCAAGTTTCGTACCTTTTGGACTTCGTTTGATACTCGAACGGTTAACCGAGGGACCAAAAAGGCCTCGTGTGTGTTGCAGCCAAACACCCCTCCAATTTGGCCCTAAACCCACGCAATCCTTCTCCTTCATCTAGATCGTTCGATCACGATCGCGTGGCCGAAAACCGCACCTCATTTGGACTCTCCTAGCTCCCTATATGCCTATAAATAGGTCCTCCTCCGAAATCCTAGATCCCCCTCGTCTCAAACCCTAAAAAAACCACCGCGCCGCGCCGGACACCGTCCGCCGCCCGCCCGGGCCTATCGCGCGCCTCCACGTGGCCGGGCGTGCGCCCACATCGCCGCCACCGCTCGGGGCCCGCCGGAGCCCGCGAGGGGC
>NC_041392.1:623649962-623723379 GCF_002162155.2 Triticum dicoccoides
CTCGCGGCCGGCCACCCGAGGCCATCGGCGCCGCCGCCCGCCATCGACGCCGGCCGGCGCCTCGCGCCGCGACCCCGCCGTCCCCGGTGCTTGCCGCCCCACCGCCCGGTGCTCGCTGCCCGGCCGCCGAGCGCCGTCACCGTCGTCCGCCACCTCCTCGATGTCCGGCCACTCCGGCGACCTCCTCTGGCGTCATCCCCGCCGCCGGTGAACAGTGCCCCGACGAACCTCGTAATCCGTGCCCGATCCAGATCTGGTATTCGGGTTGACTTTTCTCAGAAAACCCTAGCCCATATGCTCATGTTCATAGCCTCGTAACTTTGCATCTGTAACTCCGTTTTTGGCATATAGCATATTAGAATGTTCATCTTAGAGAGCACATCATTTCATTCCATTGCATCATTTTCATTTGAGTTCATCTTGATGCCCTAAATGCTGTTAGAAGAGGGCTACTTGAGATAATTGTCAGATCTGCTACTCCATTTAGGCTTTTTGTCATTTTTGCCATGATTAATGTGTGCATGATATGCCCATGAGTTCTACATATGTTTTGTTAAGGGTTTTGTCATCTTCCTGGAGGTGCAACCCAGTATTTTTGTGATGTGTGTGGTGACTATTTCAAGCTTGCAAAGTGGTGCACTTGGTAATTCTGATTTCAGGGACTTAGCATTTCCACCAAGTTCTTGAGCTGTTTATCCCATGTTGTCATATGTTCATGTTGTTTCCTAGTGATCCGTGCCTCTTTTGAGGATGATCAGTAAGGATGTTTTCTTAATCTTGTAGTGCTCTATCCATCCATGTCTTTTTTTGCAATTATGGAGCACCCTAGCTTGAGTCAATCGAGCTCTACTTTTGCTACTTGGTGAATCTGGGCAGATTGTCAACTTGTTTGCAATTTTGCCGATGATGTTGTAGTTGATCCGTGCATGCTATGCTATTGTTATTGCCATGTCTAGCTTGAATTTTGTGTATTCTTGATGGGTGTATGCTTAGCTTGTCATGACTTGCACTGTAGTGAGTGCATCGAGCACGTAAACATGCCTACTTGAGATATGTTTTAGCATGTTCCAGTTTTCACTAAGTCTTTGGCCTGTTTATGTTTTTGCCATGTTCACATGCTTGCAATTGCATTTTCTGATCCCTTTTGACTCAAGGTCACTAAGGGACTTTTGTTAAGCTCTTTTAGTAGCTCCATGCCATGCTTTACTTTGCCATGTTTAGGCCCTGTAGCATGTAGTTTTGTTGCTCCGAAGAGGCTACCTGATCTGAAATTCCAGACAAGTGTTAATTTCACTAAGTCTGAAATCTGTTTGTCATATGCATTTTTGCCATGCTCGTTTGAACCTGTCAATGGATGAATTGGCCATAGCTCAGTGCTAGACTTTTGTCAAGCATCTTGAATGCATCCCTGCCATGTATTTTGTTGTCATGTTTGGGTGCTGTAGCATGTTCATCTTATTGCATTTAGATGGCTACTTGCTGTAAATCGCAGACCGGTGTCATTTTTGAATCGCTTGCCATTTCCAAACCGTAACTCCGTTTCCGGTGTTCTTTATATTGTTTTCAAGAGATTTCATCTCACATTTCCAGTGGCATACTTGGATTCCCAAATTGAGGCCAGGTTCATGCATTCTTTGTCAAATCTTGCATATGCATCCCGCATCGCATCCGGCATAGCATATCATCATTGCATCATTTTGTTTGATCCTTGCACGTGGTTGATTGTGTCCTTGTTGCTTGTTTGTCTTGTTTGGGTAGATCCGGGAGACGAGTTCGCTAACGAGGAGCCCGTTGAGTTTTCTTTCGAGGATCCAGTCAACTCTGACAACTGTGCAGGCAAGATGATCATACCCTCGAAATCAATACTATCTTTGCTATGCTAGTTTGCTCGCTCTTTTGCTTTGCCAATGCTATGATGCCCACCACTTGCTTTCAAGCCTCCCAAATCGCCATGTCAAACCTCTAACCCACCATGTCCTAGCAAACCGTTGATTGGCTATGTTACCGCTTTGCTCAGCCCCTCTTATAGCGTTGCTAGTTGCAGGTGAAGATTGGAGGCCGTTCCTTGTTGGAACTTTTATTTACTTGTTGGGATATCATTGTATTGCCATGTTATCTTAAAGCATCTATATATTTGGTAAAGGGTGGAAGTCTCGGCCTCTCGCCTAGTGTTTTGTTCCACTCTTGCCACCCTAGTTTCCGTCATATCGGTGTTATGTTCCCGGATTTTGCGTTCCTTACGCGGTTGGGTTATAATGGGAACCCCTTGATAGTTTGCCTTGATTAAAGCTTTTCCAGCAATGCTCAACCTTTGTTTTACCTTTTGCCACCTAGCCTCTTTTTCCCTTGGGTTTCCGGGGCCCGAGGGTCATCTTATTTTAAACCCCCCCCGGGCCAGTGCTCCTCTAAGTGTTGGTCCACCTGTCAGCTGCCGGTGGCCACCAGGGGCAACTCTGGGCTGGCCTACCCGTACCTAGGACAATCTGAGTGTGCCCTGAGAAAGAGATATGTTCAGCTCCTATCGGGATTTGTTAGCACATTCGGGCGGTGTTGTTGGTCTTGTTTTAACCTATTGAAGTGTCTTGAAGAACCGAGATACTGAGTCTGATCGGAACGTCTTGGGAGGAGGTCTATTCCTTTGTTGACCGTGAGAGCTTGTCATGGGCTAAGTTGGGACTCCCCTACAGGGATTTGAACTTTCTAAAGCCGTGCCCGCGGTTATGGGCAGATGGGAATTTGTTAATGTCCGGTTGTAGATAACTTGAACCTTAACTTAATTAAAATGAATCAACTGAGTGTGTTACCGTGATGGCCTCTTCTCGGTGGAGTTCGGGAAGTGGACACGGTGTTGGAGTAATGTTTGCGCAGGTTGTCCTCTAGCTTCTCGCTCGCGCTTTGCCTCCTCTTCTCGCTCTTTTTAGCGAATAAGTTAGCCACCATATATGCTAGTCGCTTGCTGCAGCTCCTCTTATATGTTTACCTTGCCTTTCCTATAAGCTTAAATAGTCTTGATCGCGAGGGTGCGAGATTGCTGAGTCCCTTTGGCTCACAGATTACTATTACACCAGATGCAGGGCCTGATGATTCCGCTCCAGGTGACGCGCTCGAGCTCAAGTGGGAGTTCGACGAAGACTCTCAACGTTACTATGTTTCCTTTCCTGATGATCAGTAGTGGTGCCCAGTTGGGGGTGATCGGGACCGTGTCGCATGTTGGGTTCTCTTTTATTTTGGCGCCGTAGTCGGGCCATGAGTGTTTGGATGACGTAATGTTATTTATGTACTTGATTGACGTGGCGAGTGTAAGCCAACTATGTTATCTCCCCTTTATGATTTATATTACATGGGATGTTGTGAAGATTGCCTAACTTGCGACATATGCCTTCAATGCGATTATGCCTCTAAGTCGTGCCTCGACACGTGGGAGATATAGTCGCATCGAGGGTGTGATAAGCAGCCTGAGGTATCGCCCAACCCAAAGGAGTCGGCGGCTGAGGGTTCGTTCAAGCCGACCAAAGAGACAAAGAAGATACCCTTGGATCCGGAGCACCCAGAGAGGTACGCCGTCGTAGGTGCAAACCTCGATAGAAAATAGGAAGGCGAGCTCGTTGATTTCCTCCATGAGAATCGGGACATCTTCGCATGGTCCCCCAAAGACATGCCAGGTGTACCGACGGAATTCGCCGAGCACAAGTTACATGTCTGATCTGATGCAAAGCCGGTCAGGCAGCCCCTGCGCCGCCTATCAGAAGAGAAGAGAAGAGTTGTCAGAGAAGAGATAGCCCGACTCCTAGCAGCCGGCTTCATTATGGAAGTGTTCTTTCCAGAATGGCTAGCAAATCCGGTCCTGGTACTGAAGAAGAACAAGCAATGGGGAATGTGTATTGACTACACGAGCCTCAACAAGGCCTGCCCCAAGGACCCATTTGCTCTACCAAGAATCGATCAGGTGATAGACTCCACAGTCGGATGCGAGCTGTAGAGTTTTTTGGATGCATACTCGGGATATCACCAGATCAAGCTGAACCCGGCTGATAGACTGAAGACCGCCTTCATTACACCGTTTGGAGCCTTTTGCTACCTCACCATGACGTTCGGCTTGAGGAATGCTGGTGCCACCTTTCAGCGTTGCATGCAGAAGTGCCTCCTCAAGCAACTCGGCAGGAACGCCCACGTCTACGTAGACTACGTGGTGATGAAGACGGAAAAGCATGGAACGCTGCTGGAAGACCTCAAGGAGACCTTTGAGAACCTACGCCGATTCCAGATCAAGCTCAATCCCGAGAAGTGTGTCTTCGGAGTACCAGCCGGCCAGCTCCTTGGCTTCCTGGTCTCTGAACGCGGCATAGAATGCAACCCAGTAAAGATCAAGACCATTGAGAGAATGGAGGTACCCAGCCGACTGCTGGATGTGCAAAGGTTCACCGGGTGCTTGGCGTCCATTAGCCGATTCATTAGTCGGCTGGGCGAGAAAGCTCTCCCCTTATACCAACTCATGAAGAAGACCACTTTTTTCGAGTGGTACCATAAGGCAGACAAAGCTTTTCTCCAATTGAAGAAGATGCTGACTACTCCACCCGTCCTGGCGGCTCCGACTCCCAAGGAACCTATGCTCTTGTACATCGCCGCCACCAGCCGGGTGGTCAGCACGGTCATTGTAGTGGAACACAAGGAGGAAGGCAATGCACTACCTATCCAGAGACCGGTGTATTACCTGAGCGAAGTATTGTCGACCTCCAAACAAAACTACCCCAACTACCAGAAGATGTGCTATGGCGTACACTTTACCGCCAAGAAATTGAAGCCTTACTTTCAAGGGCATCCAATCACGGTGGTCTGCACGGCCCCGCTTGCCGAGATCATTGGTAGCCGAGATGCTTCTGGCCGAGTGGCCAAGTGGGCCATAGAGCTGGCTCCCTACACCATCCACTACCAGCCCCGCACCGCAATCAAGTCACAAGTACTGGCCGACTTCCTCGTCGACTGGGCCGAGACCCAGTACCTACCTCCAGCGCCTGACTCCACCCATTGGCGGATGCATTTCGACGGCTCCAAGATGCTCACCGGCTTGGGAGCCGGCGTCGTCCTCACCTCTCCTAAAGGCGACAAGCTCAAATACGCACTGCAAATCCATTTTGCCGCCTCCAACAACGTCTCCGAGTAGGAGGCGCTCATTCACGGGCTCTGGCTTGCCAAAGAACTTGGCATCCGCCGGATCTTGTGTTATGGCGACTCGGACTTAGTGGTCCAGCAGTCATCTGGCGACTGGGACGCAAAAGATGCAAACATGGCGAGTTACCGTTTCCTCGTGCAGCAACTCAGCGGGTATTTCGAAGGGTGCGAGTTCCTCCATGTGCCAAGAAACAGCAACGACCAAGTAGACGCCTTGGGACGAATCGGCTCTACCCGCCAAGCAATACCATCCGGCGTCGCCCTTCAACGCCTCCTCAAGCCGTCTATCAAGCCTTCACCAGAATCAGACTCCATTTTTGTGCCGGCTCCTCCCGAAGACGTCAGATCCGACTCCAGAGCCTCGGCAGGTGGTACGGGGATTTTGGCAGATAGATCCAAAGCCGCCACAGTCGAGCCCGGCCCAGGTACTGCGGCGGCGGACTCGAAGATTCCAGAACTCGACCCAAGGGCCGCGCCAGCCGGACTGGGGACTTCATTAACCCAGCAAGCGGTTGTCGACTCCAACCCGCCGCCTCCCAGCCCAACCGCCCTCGTCGAAGTCGCAGTTCTGGCAGCCGAAGAAATAGCAGCACCCTCATGGGCCCAGACCATCCTCAAATTCCTGGTGAGCATAGAGCTGCCAACTGATGAGACCTCAGCTCGGCAAGTACAACGCCGGGCGACAGCCTACACCATAGTCAATAGAGAGCTGGTCAGGCGCAGCGTCACGGGTGTCTACCAGCGCTGCGTAGAGCCAGAGCAAGGCCAAACAATTCTCAAAGACATCCATCAAGGCGAGTGCGGCCACCATGCGGCTTCAAGAGTGCTCGTCGCAAAAGCCTTTCGACACGGTTTCTTCTGGCCGACTACCATAGAAGAAGCCAAGGAATTGGTCCAAAAATGCAAAGGGTGCCAGAAGTTCAGCTCCAAGCCGCACCAACCGGCTTCTGCACTCAAGACCATCCCCATTTCCTGGCCTTCCACAATCTAGGGTCTAGACATGGTGGGACCATTCAAGACAGCACGAGGTGGCCTAACTCACTTACTCGTCGCAGTAGAAAAGTTCACCAAGTGGATAGAAGCAAAGCCAATCAAGAAGCTGAACGGTACGACTGCTGTAACTTTCATCTCCGATATCACAATTCGGTACGGCATACCACACAGCATCATCACCGACAACAGCACAAATTTTGCCAAAGGCGCCTTGGCCCGTTTTTGCGCAACACAGGGCATCCGACTGGACCTAGCGTCCGTCGCCCACCCACAGTCAAATGGCCAGGTGGCGTGAGCAAACGGCCTCATCCTGTTCAGCATCAAACCCCGGCTGATCGAGCCTCTGGAGCGCTCGGCTGGCTGCTGGCTCCATGAGCTACCAGCCGTCCTCTAGAGTCTGCACACGACTCCAAACAAGTCAATCGGCTTCACGCCTTTCTTCCTCGTCTACGGTGCCGAAGCCGTCATCCCAACGGACATAGAGTTTGACTCCCCACGAGTCACCATGTACACCGAGGAGGAAGCAGAAGAAGCACGACAAGATAGCGTCGATCTGCTGGAAGAGGGCCGACAGTTGGCGCTCAGCCGGTCCAGCATCTACCAGCAGAGCCTGCGCCAATACCACAACAGGAAGGTCAAGCCAAGATCTTTCCAAGAAGGCGACCTTGTGCTCCGGCTGATCCAGCGAACAGCCGGCCAGCACAAGCTGTCGGCGCCTTGGGAAGGCCCTTTCATCATCAGCAAAGTACTGGGCAACGACTCCTACTACCTGATTGACGCTCAGAAGCCCCGAGCACGCAAGAGGGACGACTCCGGCAAGGAGACAGAGCGGCCATGGAATGCAAATCTCCTCCGAAGATTTTACAGTTGATGTAGTATGTACCATGCTACCTTTTGTATTAAAGTACCAAGACTTCGGGCCCCCCGAGACGAGCTCGGGGAACTGCCCTCTTTTGTCTGTATGATAAAAATTATGCCTACAAGTATGTTACTCTTTGTTATGCCGTTTGGCACCAGGCTCGACAAGCCGGCCCGGGGACTTGCCGCCTTGCACTATGAAATGCTTCCTGTAGTCAGACAAGTAGTGTGTAAACGCCTAAACCATCTCCTATCAGAAGCCGCAGCTCGCAGAGCGACTGTACGGTGGGCAGAAGTAAGGTAGAATGGGCATTCACATGAAAAATGGCTAAGGACTCAAAGCATAAAGCATAGTTCAAGATGACTCCCAGCCTTTTTTCGCAAACCGACTCTCGAATAGTCGGATTGCCACCTTCTATTCAACTTGCTCAAAAACTCTTGAAAACGGCTAAGTACTTGCCTTCCCAAAGTAGCCAAGCATTTGATCCAGCGGCAGTCTGCAGAGCGGCTGTCCGATTGGCAAGGCAGGCAACTAAGAGAAAGCGGCAAAGGAAAAAAGCCAAAAGAGCAATGAGCAAGAAAAGATAGAACTCGGATAAATATATTTACATAGCATAGGCCCTTGGACGAATCTTCAAGCAGAAGTTCAAAATAGACCCCGCGGTTGGAATTGTGTGAATTAACAAGTTCTTCAAAGACTACTAAAGCAGATAAAATAAAGGTAAAGCGGCAGCTTAGGAAGCAGCAGACGGATTCGGAGGGTCGGAGGAGGCGGCAGCGTCAGGCGTTGGGGCGGCCGGCTGGCTAGTCTCGGCTTGATCGCCTCCGGCGGCAGTCTGGTCGGTCGCACGCGGCTCGTTGCTGGAGGCGCGGTCGAGCTGAGGCTGGCCGTCTGCTCCATCTTCTGGTGCCTCCGTCTCGCCTTCGTCCTCCGCCTCGCCTTCCTCCTCGACGCTGGAGCCAATCACCTCCACCGAGTCCTCGCCGTAGTCTGGGTTCATCCCAAACCACTCCGGTGGTACATCCTCGTCGTCTTCAGACCGCTCAGGGACGAAGATGCTAGTGTCGGTGTACTCGGCGATCACCACGGCATGCTTGACGAGGGCGTCTTCCGCAGCTACCAGCTCCGGCTAGGCCTCCGACCGAAGTATGGCCAGCCGGTCTAGATCCAGCCCCGGATACCACGCCTTGACGAACTCCAAGGCCCGGCGCGCTCCAGCTCGGGCCGAAGAACCCTTCCAGGCCTCAAGACGACCAGTCGCGACCTCTAGCCAGTCGGCCGTCAGGCTGGGGGTGCGCGGAGCCTGCATGTCCGGCCACGGGGCGGCAATCGTCTGGGCACCAACACGCTGAAGCCGGTGCAACATCCAGTGAGTCGGCCGAAGGCGAGCCTCGATGCTCAGGATGTGCTCGTCAAGGGTTCGGGGGGCGTCGGCGGCGATCTCTGCACCCTCCGCCCTCCGACTTTCACGATCAGCCTCGATGGCTTGGATGGCGGCCTGCGAGTGCCCAGGAAAGAAGTCTGCCAAGATGGAAGAAGCGAAGAAGCAAGTCAAAAACCAGGAGTCGGCACGACTTATAATCGGCAGCTCGAAGAAAGAAAGTAAAGAAACTCACCATCAACGATGTCTTCAATCTCATGGAAGCCGGAGGCCAGCATCGCCTCCTTGTCAGACCAGGAGGAGCGCTCGCTCGCAAACTCGGCCAGGAGGGCGGTCTCCGTCTCTTCCGCCTCCCTCTGCGTCTTCACAAGCAGCTCCTTCTGCTTTGCCAATTGAGTGGCCAGCAGATCGCGCTCCATGGCGAGCTTGCTGCACTCCTCCCCTTTGGCGCGCAATGCGGAGTTGGCTTCGCTCAGCTGCTATTGAAGAGCAGCGTTGGCTCCTGAAAAGAAGGAAGAAAGAAGGCGTTAAGTCATCAATAAAGAAGATCACCGGGGAGATCCGGCCCGACTGCTCAGCAGTCGGCCCGAATCTCGGGGACTACAGCCCGCGGGTGCGCCAGCGCGCCCCCGCAGAGAAGAAAAATGACTTACTACGGCTCTCCGACAAATCGGAGGTCCGCTTGCCCAGCTCTTCAACGTTACGGTTGAAGGCAGTGACGCGGAGGTTGTGGTAATCCTGTGTCAAGCGTTTCAGACAAAAAGTCAATACCCAGAGTTAATCAATTGGAGTTCTGGGCCGCTTGCTCAGTAGCCAGCCCGAAACTCGGGGACTACACCCAGTGTGTGCACTGGTGCGCCCCCACAGAGAGGAACAAGGAAACAAGGACCAAAGGAAAATACATACCCGAACGGCTGCCCGCGACGCCAGGTAAGCCTTGGTGCAATTCTGGAGAGCGTCGCCCTTAGCATGAAGCTTCGTCTGGACGTCCAGAAGCGCCCAGTTCAGCGGCCCTGTGCCGCCTCCTCGCACCCACCCAATGGGCGCGGCGCTCGTCGCTTCAGCGTCTGGGATCGCCGAGCTGGCAGTGTCGGCCTCCAGGGGGCGGGGTGCCAAAGTCGCCTTCTCCAGACGGCGGCGCGTCGATGAGCCGACTTGGAGGAGTAACCTCGCCACGGCCTCGTCTTCGGTCGGCGGCACCGGAGGGTCCGCTGGCTGCTTGCCTTGCGCACTCTCAGACGGCGGCGGAGGCGGCGGCGGAACGATCACGTCCGGCATAGAAGGGTCGCCGCCTTCCCTCTCCACGACGGGGTTCTCGCTGCCGGCTTCCCCAGACTGCCCCGTGAACTCCGGAGGCGGCGGCGCAGAGTTTAGCAGGGTGACGAACACCGCCGATTGGCGATGTGCGGCCTCCTCAGCCTGCCGCTTTGTCGCGGCGGCGGCTTCGGCCTCCACCAGTTTTTTGTTGGCAGAGGCCTCCGCCCTATCGGCCTCCGCCTTCTCCAGGCGAACGGCCTCTTCTTCATTGTGCTTCTCCTGCGCATTCCGCTCTGTCGCCTTCCGGAGGTCAGCAGCGGGGTCAATCCGCCGAGTGGTGGCGGGCGTCTCTGCTGACCCCATAACAGAGGCGGCGGTGACCCTCTCAAGCGTGAGGAGAGCCCTGAAGAAAGGGAATCAAGCAAAAGACTCAGGCAAAGCAACAAAGAAAGAATAAAAGCTTTGAGACAGAATACTCACGCGGAGACCAATGGCGGCTTCTTCACTTCCTTACGGAAGCGGATGGCCTTCGCAGCCGCCTCGTCTCGCTGGGTCACCGCAGCCGAACCCTTGGGCTTCTTCGGCCGACTGCCGAACAAGGTCGGCATGGCCCTGTGCTTCTTCCTGCCGCCTGGAGCACCCGGCGCGGTAGAAGAGCCCGTGCCAGGCTGGCTGGCTCCTGGCCGATGGCGGGGGGCGACTTCTCCCTCGCCGTCATCATCAGGCCAGTCCGCGAAAGTGGCCGAAGGCCTGAAGTCGCCTGCTGCTCCTCCTCCTCCCTCGGCGTCGTCCTCCAGAGCCGCCGGCCCCAGATCGGGGTCGTCGACGTCGCTCTCCGCCCGGTCGGCGAGGAACTCGTGGGCCGGCCCCGAGGTGTCGGCTGGCGGGTGGAGGAGGGGATTCTAACCAAAGTCGACTAATCAAAACAACTCGACAAGAAAGAAGACAATCCAAAGAATGAAAGGAAAGGTAACTCACCATGGGCAGGGGGTTGGTGCGGGAGTACGGCTCCTTGCCGAACTGCCAATCCTCCAGAAGCTTGTTGTCCGAGAGGTAGTTCACCATGAAGGCCACCTCCTCGTGAGGCATGTCCTTGGTGCTCATCCGACTCGGGTTGCGGTGCCCGCTCATTTGGCATATCATATGGGGGCGGCCTTGGAGCGGGAGAACTCGGCGTGCCACGCAGGCAGCCAGCAGGTCTGGACCAGTCAAGCCCTCCGACTGCGTCATCACTCGGATTCGCGCGATGGCGCCAGCTCCCGCAGGCGTCAGCAACTTGGCCCGGTATGACCAGTTGGGCAGTCTCCCAGCCGGCGGGCCAGCTTCGAAAGCCGGCAGGTTGACCCAGTCGCCCCTCGTGGAAACGCTCCTGACGTAGAAGTACGATCTCTGCCACATCTTCACCGACTTTATCAGCGAGATGGAGGGGAAGGGGTGTTCGGCCCCTGACCTTCGCATGGCGATGAAAGCGCCGCATTGAGCCGGCACACCTACAGCATGGGTGCCGAGCTTGGAGAAGAAGAACCCCCCAGAGCTTGAGGGAGGGGAGGACTCCGAGGAAGCCTTCGCATATGGCCACGAAGGGGGACAGCAGCACCACCGTGTTGGGTCTGAGGTGGTGCGGCTGGAGGCCGTAGAACTCTAGGCAGGATCGGAAGAAACTGCTCGCCGGCAGCCCCAACCCGCGCAAGCAGTGCGAGCGGAAGATGACCCGCTCGCCCTCCTGTGGCGCGGGGGAAATCTCCCCCTTCGGCACAAGACACACCCGCACGTGATCCTCGCCGGGAAGCCGACGAGTCCGGCGGAGGAACTCAATCTGGTCGTCATGAACTTCGGAGCCGTCCCAAGTGCCGGAGCGCACCGGGGGAGGCGCGGCGGCGGAGGAAGAACTCATCGCGAGCTGACCGCCGCGGCGTTCGTCGGAGCTTGGGCGCGCGGCAGAGCGAAGAAGAAGAAGGAGGAGAGCGAGGAGCAGTGAGAAGGAGGAGAGCAAGGAGTGGTGGGAAGGAGGAGCGCGCGTGCCCCCTCTTTCCCCTACTTATAGCCTCGTGGGCTACGAAGCCGAGGGGGCGGTCATGGGATTTACTGCGCCCACGGCCCCACGACCCCCACGTTCCACGACAAAGTTACTGCGCGCAGTAACTCCACGGGAATCCCAACCGTCCGCCGGGGCCGCGGCGGATCCGCTCGGGCGCCGAGGCGCGGTAGTGGCGGGCCCCGCCTATGGGCCTGTCCCGTCGCACGCGTAGGCTGGTAGAATGGCCCAGCCACGTGTCATTGCATGACAAGCCTAGGACGGGCGGCGGCACGGAGGCTTAGCAAGCACGCTACTTGGATCCTGCCGCGACGTTCGAAATCTTGTGCGAGTCAGAGTTGGGCGATTCCGACTCCTTCTAGCCGGCCCGGCGGAAGTCAACCAAGAGCCATGTGTTGAGCACCCGGAAAGAGAAACTGCTGAGGCTTCTCGGCCGATCGTCCATGGCGCCTCCCCAGCTTCGGGGACTATTGTTGGAGTAATGGGACACGGGTAGGCCAACCCGAGTCCCAGAACCTTTCAAGACATCGTGGCAGGCTCCACCCCTCAAGACCCCAAGACGAAGAGCCGCCTTCTAAGGAGCCGACGGCAAGATGGCCGACCGACCACTCACGGCCGAGTCCCAGGGACGACTGCAGGGATAAGCCGACTCCTGACTGGCGACTTCCAGAGAAGCCGGCTTTGGGGAGTCGGCCTGCGACTCCAACAAACCCCATGACCTCATCAAGAGGGACGGGGCATGGGAGTGGCTACAGTGAAGCCCACTCCCGCCCCTTACCAAGGGCAGGCATGGCCACAACATGCCGTACCCCGGAAGATCTCCGTGTGGCATGGCACTGTTGCCATACCGGCCCTATCATCAGCACCACAGGATTGAGTCCTGTACCCACAACGGCTTGTCTGTACGGCCCAAAGGCAGTGGGCCCCACCAGTTAGTGAGATCCCAGGAGACGGCAAGAGGACCACCAGTCGGACCCGTCGGGAGTCGGCCCCGGGGAGTCGGCCGAGCCCTCCCCCGGGGCCCATGCGCCATTAATCAAGATGTGATGGAGAGTGGCAATAATGATCGCCCGCCAGGCGGCAGGGCTGTTGCCACGACCCCATTATCAAGACCGCGTCATCAGAAGCACGGCTACAGTAATCAGCAGCCGGCAAGACCCACCCGCGACGGACGCGGCCTGTCGGCTCCGTACCAGGCCAGTCGGCGGATCCCACCAGTCGGCGGGCCCCAGCGGTCGGCGGAGAAGACGGAGGCCAAAGGCGCTGACGGCTGGGCACGCGTCCAGCCGGATTACCATTGTACCCCCGGGGGATAGGCCTATATAAACCCCCCGGGGCACCCATGTAAAGGATTGGAACCCATTAGCTCTAGACCAGATCATATAGGAGGGAAAGAGCTAGCCTTGCCCTCTGCTACCTCCGGGAAACAACTCAAGGAGCAATCGTGTAAACACTTTGCCGTAGTGATCATGCGGAGACCCCGCAGAGCAGCAGTAGGGGTATTATCTCCCCGGAGAGCCATGAAGCTGGGTAAGATTCGGCGGTGTGCATGTCTTCGCCTCATCCCGTTTCCAGGCACCGGCGACGTTCTACTCGCCCCCACCATGATAAGCCATCCTTTGGCATATGTCGCACCTAACCCCTGACAGCCGGAGGGGGAGCATCTTCTTCTTCTTCCTCGTCTTCGGGGGAGGAGTGGGCTACAGAGTCATCGGATGGTGAGTCCGACGACGCCTTGCGTCGGGAACTCTTTCGGGTTCCCTTGGCCTTCTTGGTCTTCTCCGGCACCGTATAAGTAGCCGGAGTCAGCATCTTCGCCAGAAGAGCGTTGGCCGTGCGTTCGGGCAAAGGAGCTGGACAGTCGATCTGTCCGGCTGTCTCCTGCCAGTCCTATCAAAGGTACGGGAGTTTAGATCCCGCATGGAGTCAATCTATAAAAAGTAAGTATCCTGTGAAAGGTAAAGCAGCTTACCGCACTGGCTTGGCGCTTCGCACTGAATCCGTGATCCTCAGTAATGGGAGGGGGACCTTAGTGCTTTTGAACAGCACCCTCCAGGCATCTTCGTGAGTTGTGTCGAAGAGCTTGTTCAGAGTTCGGTGTTGTGCCGGGTCGAACTCCCACAAGTTGAACTTCCGTTGTTGGCACGGGAGAATCCAGCGGTGGAGCATGACCTGGACCACGTTGACGAGTATGAGCTTCTTGTTGACCATGTTTTGAATACATGTTTGGAGTCCGGTCAGCTCTCCCGAACTATCCCAGGACAGGCCCTTCTCTTTCCAGGAGGTGAGCCGCGTGGGGATGCCAGATCGGAACTCAGGGGCCGCTGCCCATGCAGGGTCGCCCGGCTCGATGATGTAGAACCACCCCGATTGCCACCCCTTTATGGTTTCCACAAAGGATCCCTTGAGCCATATTACGTTGGGCATCTTGCCCACCATGGCGCCTCCGCACTCCGCCTGGCGGCCTCCCACAACCTTTGGCTTGACATTAAAGGTCTTCAACGATAAGCCAAAGTGGGGCTTGATGCGGAGGAAGGCCTCGCACACAACGGTAAACGCCGAGATGTTGAGGATGAAGTTCGGGGCCAGATCGTGGAAATCCAGGACGTAATAGAACGTGAGCCCCGGACGAATGGGTGGAGAGGGAATCCTAGTCCGCGGAGGAAATGGGTGAGGAACACTACCCTCTCATGGGGCTGGGGGTGGGGATGAGCTGCCCCTCATCTGGGAGTCGGTGCGTGATGTCATCGGGCAGGTATCCGACTCTCCTCAGCTTCTTGATGTCTCCATCCGTGACGGAGGAGACCATCCACCTGCCTCCAGCTCCGGACATGGTTGGAGAAGGTTGAGGTGGGAAGTGCGGATTTGGGCGCTAGAGCTCGAGTGTGCGAAAATGGATGAGCAAAGGAGGAAGAAGGCGTGGATAGAAAGGTGAATCCTTATCCCTTTATATGGGCGGATGAAACTAAGCATCCCCACTTGCCTGGCAAAACTTGCTTATCCCCCAAGCGCCGTAATCGATGGTGCGGTTGGGTTACCCATGCCCGTATTGATGAGAATCCCGTAATAAGGGGACACGATCTTTGCTTTGACAAGACGTGTCGAAAAACTGCCTCGCGTTATGTGCGGGGCTAGTTAAAGGAAATGGTTCGAATAATCACCAGGCCATGACATAACGTCATACTGTCAAAACAAGTCAGCAAATTAGATTTGCGGAAATATTATTCTCTCTACGGAAGTATGTGGAACTTATATTGCAGGGTCGGACACTATCCTCGTATTCAAATTCTTCTGTGATGTATTCGGAGGAGGAACCCGCCTTGCAATGCCGAAGACAATACTGCGCACCAGACTCATCGTCATTGAAGCCTGGTTCAGGGGCTACTGAGGGAGTCCTGGATTAGGGGGTCTCCGGAAAGCCGGATTATATCCTTTGGCCGGACTATTAGACTATGAAGATACAAGATTGAAGACTTCGGCTCGTTTCCGGATAGGACTCTACATGGCGTGGAAGGCAAGCTAGGCAATACGGATATGGATATCTCCTCCTTTGTAACCGACCTTGTGTAACCCTAACCCTCCCCGGTGTCTATATAAACCGGAGGGTTTTAGTCCGTAGGACAACACACAATCATACCATAGGCTAGCTTCTACGGTTTAGCCTCTCTGATCTCGTGGTAGATCTACTCTTGTAGTACCCATATCATCAATATTAATCAAGCAGGACGTAGGGTTTTACCTCCATCAAGAGGGCCCAAACTTGGGTAAAGCATTGTGTCCCCTGCCTCCTGTTACCATACGGCCTAGATGCACAGTTCAGGACCCCCTACCCGAGATCCACCGGTTTTGACACCGACAGGAAGCATTACATGTCTGAGTACATACAACTACAAAAGAAAAGGGCTGAGGAGCCAGACTATCTACAAGACCCTCCCAAGGGTACAAGATCGTAGCTGGGATACAAGCTACTCGTTGAAGTCACTAGTGTAACCAACTGTAAAACATAAATAAGCAAATGTGAGTACGAAGGTACTCAGCAAGTATTACATCATAACTATCTACATATGCAACATTATCAACAAAGGGGGTGGTGGAGTTTTAACAGCAGCAAGCCAGCTTTGACTCAGTGGCTAACCTATACTACGAGTATCAGAAACTTCTTTGAGGTGAGAAGACGCACACGAGTCCACATATTCACCATATCAAAACTCCATAATGGATCCATTCCCATCTCCCTACGAGAAGGCCATCCATAGCACTCATGCTTAACTTGCGTATTTTAGAGTATCCACTTCAAGTTGTCTATATACTACATAAGCCCTCCAAGTTTCCAGATCCGAGGAAAACGGCTATTTGAATAGATAATGTTAACCCTGCAGGGGTGTACTTCTTCACACACGCTCTCGCCACTTATCGCCCTGTACACGTCATGTATCTCGGCAACCTTCAAGTGGAAGCCGGGCGAGGGTGTCGGCCACGACCTGACTAACCACACAAGTCTCCAGGTTTATCGCCTATTCGAGTGTAACGCCCTCGATGCGGCTATATCTCCCACGCGTTGAAGCACGACTTAGAGGCATAACCGCATTGAAAGCAATGTCGCAAGTGAGGTAATCTTCACACAACCCATGTAATACATAATGGAAAGAGATACATAGTTGGCTTACAATCGCCACTTCACACAATACGTGAATAAAACATTACATCATCTAGATATAATCAAGGTCTGACTACGGAAGCCAAATAAAAGAAGACTACCCCAAAAGCTACACCGATCCCCGATCGTCCCAACTGGGCTCCACTACTGATCAACTAGAAAAGAACAACCTAGCGAACACAATCTTCATCGAGCTCCTCCTTGAGCTAGCTTGCATCACCCGCACGGTTCAACGACACCTGCAAGCTGATTTTGGAAGTATCTGTGAGTCACGAGGACTCAGCAATCTCACACCCTCGCGATCAAGACTATTTAATCTTATAGGAAGGGTACAAGGTATGAGGTGGAGCTGCAGCAAGTGACTAGCATATATGGTGGCTAACATATACAAATGAGAGCGAGAAGAGAAGGCAAAGCACGTTCGAGAAACAATGATCAAGAAGTGATCCTAGAACAACCTACGTCAAGCATTACTCCAACACCGTGTTCACATCCCGGACTCCGCGGGGAAGAGACCATCATGGTAACACACGCGGTAGATGTATTTTAATTAAGGCCAACTTCAGGTTTTCTACAACCGGACATTAACAAATTCCCATCTGCCAATAACCGCGGGCACGGCTTTCGAAAGTTCAAAACCCTGCAGGGGTGTCCCAACTTAGCCCATCACAAGCTCTCACGGTCAACGAAGGATATTCCTTCTCCCAAGATAATCCGATCAGGCTCGGCATCCAGGTTACAAGACATCCTCGACAATGGTAAAACAAGTCCAGCAACACCGCCCGAATGTGCCGACAAATCCCGATAGGAGCTGCACATATCTTGTTCTCAGGGCACACTCAGATTGTCCAAACTTCCGGTAGGCCAGCCCAGAGTTGCCCCTGGTGGCCACCGGCGGCTGACAGGTTGGACCAACACTCAGAGGAGCACTGGCCCGGGAGGTTAAAATAAAGATGACCCTTGAGTCTGCAGAACCCAAGGGAAAGAAAAGGCTAGGTGGCAAATGGTAAAACCAAGGTTGGGCATTGCCGGAGGAGTTTTATTCAAGGTGAACTGTCAAGGGGTTCCCATTATAACCCAACCGCGTAAGGAACACAAAATCTGGGAACATAACACCGATATGACGGAAACTAGAGCGGCAAGAGTGGAACAAAACACCAGGCATAAGGCCGAGCCTTCCACCCTTTACCATTTATATAGATGCATTAATTAAATAAGAGATATTGTGATATCCCAACAAAACATCCATGTTCCAACAAGGAACAACTCCAATCTTCACCTGCAACTAACAACGCTATAAGAGGGGCTGAGCAAAGCGGTAACATAGCCAAACAACGGTTTGCTAGGACAAGGCGGGTTAGAGGCTTGTCTTAACAATATGGGAGGCATGATAAGCAAGTGATAGGTATCGCAGCGTAGGCATAGCAAAAGAGCGAGCAACTAGCAAGCAAAGATAGAAGTGATTTCGAGGGTATGGTCATCTTGCCTGAGATCCCGCAAGGAAGAAGAATGAGTCCATGAATAAGACAAACAGACATAGTCGAACGAATCCTCACGACACCACATTACCGGATTACCGAGAAGAAGTACACTGGAAAGAAAGCAAACAACATAGTAAACAACCATCACATAATCATGGCATGATGCACAATCAAGTATGATGCATGTTCGGTTTAAATAGGCATGGCATGGCAAAAAAGTGCAACAAACAACACTACAAATTATGTGGAGCTCAATATGCAACGGAGTTGCATATTGAAGAAAACACCACATGACTTATTTAGTTCTCTCCTGTTTATATACACAACAAGATTAAATGTTGTTAGCATGGAAAGAGGTGAAGCATAATGAAACTACCTATCTAGGCAAGTTTAAATGAGGCCGGAACAACAAAACAACAAGTCCGGAAACTCCTCATGTGCATATTTTAGGTTTGGTCCCTAAACACAATTTTAGAGTTGTTAAACATGTAAAGTGAAGCCACCATGTTAAACTAGGCATTTTCCCATCCCATTTACATATAAAGTTTGTTAAATTCCGAGTTACGTTTATTTAGTTATGAAATAAATCATTTTAACATGGCATAGGAGCAAATTTAACCAAACAACATTTTAAACATAGATGAGAATGACATAATATGAAACTACACACAATTCTAAGAACCTTTCATGTTAAGTTTGTTTAACTCCGATGCATGGTTTGTGAGATATGATATGCATGATGTATCAGGGTTTTTCTGTAAAAATGGAAAAATCTGGATAATAGCTAAAATCGCAGCATAGGAAAAAAAGATAACACGGGCCGCATCTGACTGGTCCAACAGTGCACAGGAGGACTGGGGGGTTTCTCACCATGGCCTTGGCCCAGAACTGTGGAGAGGGGGAGGCAGGCCGGGACGCTAGGCCTTGGGGAGGCGCTGGTGAGTGGCTGGGCCGGCTGGCCAGGCTGCGGACCACGTGCGCAGGACACAGGCGCCTGGAGATGGGCTTCGTGCGGTCTACGATGGAGGTCAATGCGCGGAGGTAGAGCGGATGAGGCAGAGGTTTGCGGGCGCTGACCTCCTCAACTCTAGAAGAAGCAAAGCAGAGCAGTGGCATCAGGGAACTCCGGCGCGGCGGCGAAGGATGGAGGGTGTGGAATCGGGCGCGCTGCGTATCTGGGTCGTGGGATGGCCGGTCCTCGCCGGAAGCATGGCCGGATGCGGGCGACTGCTTCTCGTAGATGGACTTGGCGCGGGCGAGCGGGAACTTGGAGCTTGGTTCCCATGGCGGCGATGAAGCGGCGGAACGGCGCCACGGCGCGAAGAAGGGAGCTCGTGTTCTTCCTGTACAGGCACTAGACTGAGAGAGAGAGGAGAAATCGAGAGGAAGGAGGGGACCAAGGCGAGGGTCAGCTGAGCATGGCCTGCTGGACCTTCCGACGAGCGGCATGGGGACGAGGTGAGTTGGCTCTCGGCACCTACGTGCTAGATCGAAGGCTCAAGGAGCTGCTCTCCTTTGGTGCTGGACCCACACGGGAGCCGGGAGGGGAGGCGGCTGCTAGCAGAGGATGTCGAGGAGCAGGGATGCGCAAGGAGCTGCTGCTGGGCTTGGTCGGTGGTCATGACGCGAGAAGACGAGCTCGAGTGGCTGCGGCTGTAGGGGTGGATCGAGCAGAGGCCGGTGAGGTTGGTCGGGGATGGATTGGATCGTCTTGGTGGTTGGTTGGGCACTGAAAACAAGGAGAGTGGCGGCGGGGATGGATTGGATGGATGGAAGGATGGGACAGGATCACTAATTTCTAGGGTTGCCCATTATATACGCTGGTGGTTTAGGTTAGGGGCTAATGGAACCCTCCGATCGTAAATGGACGACCGAGAATACAAGATTAGAGGAGTCCAAATAAGAAAACGGTGATGTTTTGTAGACGTTTGGGGATGATCCGGATCCAACGGTGATGACAGCCCGGTTCGGGTCCGGGACATATTTCGGACGCGCGTGCGAGGAGGGCCGCGGGCTGATGAGAGAGGTTTGGTTGGTCCCGGTGGTGGGTAGAGGACTGTGCAGAAGGTCTCGAGCCGAGAGAAGAGAAGAGAGGGAGGCCTGGCGACTGTTTCCGGAGACCGAAAACGTCCGACGTTAGACCGACTATATTGCCGCTGTAGTTAACCGTTGGGGCGTCAAACGAACTCCGAATGCGACGAAAATTGACAGGCGGCCTACCTACAACATAAAAACACCGCGCGCCAACTTTCATCCCATTCTGAGTACATTTTTCGGACACTTATAAAATAATATTTCGGACAAGCCGCGGGCGCGTGCAAGTGTGTCTGGGCTCAGAACGGACAACGGAGAGAACAAGGAGGCCGGGACGGATGCAAGTTTTGAAAACATGATGGTCCAATGCACATGATGACATGGTAAGATGCAACACGCAAGCAAATGACAAGCCAACAACAGCAAATAAGCGGAGGATACCTGGCACATCGGTCTCGGAGCGTTACAACACTCCACCACTACGAGAGGATCTCGTCCCGAGATCTAGAATGGCACCGGAGGGAAAACGGAGGAGAAAGAGGAGAGGTAAAGCTAAGTTTCTTCTTTGACAAACGAATGAAACCACGAGCCTTGAAAAGGTTAAGCCATTGAAAGAAGAATGCAACGCGGAAGAACAAAGTTGAAAGCAGTCCGGTAGGGAAGAGGAACAAGGAAGAACAAATTCGGGCAGCACTCCGAATGAAAAGAAGGAGGATTGAATAAGAACTTGATAAGATGAGAAGATACTTGATGAAATCACAACACACTACCTCTGGAACTATTGAAAGAATGGAACAAGGGGTAATAAAGATCTCAGACGGCACTCCAGTTGAGAAGGGAGTCGAAATTTGATAAGATGAGAGAGCTCGAATGAAAACACGACACTCCGGTTGGATGGATAAGCAAAAGAAAGAACATGAAGTTCACAATACGAGATGATGAGTGAAGAGAGCATCACCACAACGCATTCGGAAGAAATATAAGAATGGAACCAAAATAACAGAGAAGAAGACAACAAGTTCTGCCTGAAATGAATTTGGGAGAGCATCCTTAAAAAGAAGGATTGAACAGAGTTGTTGGGAAACCAACAACGAAAAGAATAGGCTTGTTGAGGGCTTATGGAAAACATCTCAAGAACTTGAGGTGAAAACCTGCCATAAATGGAAACAAGATTTGATTGATATGAACAAGGAGACAAGAAACTTATTTCACCGGGAGGATAAAAGAACTTGGGTTAATTATAAGCACCATAATAGCAACAATCCTTAGAGAAGGCTTTAGGTGAAACATGACACCAGATAACTCCAACGAAGAGGTTGGTGGATTTAAAATACCTCATTCTTAACAACATGTAATCATGAAACATGTACTCAAATTATCAAGAATGACATAATACCATCTCCAATGATACGATTGAAAGAATAGCACTCCGGATTACAAGATGAAGAATGCTTGAGCTCCTTAGAAAAGAATCTCAATGAACACTTCGAGAATGAATTAAATCCTCGATGAACCATCATGTAGAACCTTCATGAAGAACTCCGTTAAAAAAAGAATGATCAAACGGAAGGAAAAAGAATTTGAAAGCACAAGGTGAATCCTTGTACCGATATAGATGAATCTTCACGACGATATAAAGCAGAAAAGCTTGGAACTCCGGAAAAGAAAGATGAAACAAATTTAACCGAGAATTTGATGAGCCTCCGGAATAGGGAATTGAGTTCACTCGATGAAACAAGAATAAGAATTATATTATGCTTATCCTTCACCAATTAAATTGATGACAATCAACGGATTTGGCACACTACTTATTCTCGTAGAAAGGATTAAGATAGATATAGCATAACTTGAGGACGTCTTCGACAAGTTACCGGTAGGATTGAGAAGAACGAATGAATAGATATGATAGCAGGGAAGAAAAATCCTGAATAGCCACCGTAAGAATTGGAATTGAACGAAGTAAAAGGGATGAATAACCATGAAGAATTATAAAAAGAACGAAGATACTTGGGAGGATTTAGATACAAGGGAATGGAGAGATCATGAATTGATTAGAGAATATTTGAATGATGCATCGGTAAGATTGGTGAATTATAACTGAAAGCTGAGAATGAATAAACCTAAATTGATGGACTCCAGATAGGTGAGAGGAATTCTCACAATCAAAACAATTATGAGAGGATGGCCTTGAACTAGAACCACGAATCTTGAAGAGAATGGAGCAAGATTGAGAGAAAATTCTTCTTCGGTCTTCAAAATCTGAGAATTACGACGAGAAACACCACCATGAATCGTTGAGACACTCCAGAATGATTAAAAGAGGAGAGGTTGAGCCATAGATGAAAAGAGTTTGAAAGATCTTGGAGAAAATACATGTGACTGATGACAAATCATTCTTACGTCAATCTTTGAAATGAATTTGAAAAGCTCCGAGAAAATAAGAAGAGTCAGGTAAGATCCTGGAAAAAACCTGTGGGTTAGGGCCCACTCAAAAGAAACACCGTGGAAAAGGTCTCTTGGAAGATAGATTGCACCGGTTGAATTAAAAGGCTTGAATGAGATAACATCCTCGAAAGATCTTGAACGGATCGAGAATGGAAACGTGAATCTTCTGAGATATCTTCGGCACTCCGAAACAAATGAATAGCGAGGAGTGGATGATTAAGAGGTGCACCGGCATGAGAAGGTATTTGAAACGATGAAAAATGATATGATCAACACCAAAGCTTGATTTGAATCCACCGAAGAAGAAAACGAGTGAAGAGTGACGAACTTGAAGCTCCGTTAGAATCTTCATGAGAATCAACGGATAAGAACATTGACGGAAAAGAATGGAGAGGCTTCACATCCATAAGATGGATACTTGATCAAGAAATCTGAGTCCTTGAAGAAACAAGGGGGTGGGTGGGTGGGAAAAACAAAGGCAACTTGGAGATGGATGAAACAAACGCTGTTGAGAAGAACTAAGAATTGATGTCGCTGATGTTGAAATGGTCGGATCCACTTGAAGAGAAACACGCCGATTGAAAAGAATTAACATGAAAATCTTGATTATCATGAAGGATTGGTATTCACATCGAAGTATGAGAACACCGCTTAGGAAAGGTATGAGATCAACATTTGACTTTGAAGCAACTTGAATACCACAACTCAAAACACAACAAAGGATTGGCTTGCAAAATAAGCTGGAACAAACATATGATAGAGATTTCATAAGAAGTTTTTGTGGTGGGGCCTACATGGGCTCGATCGTACAGCACCATCATGTACAAGGCAGTGCACATGACATACGAAGCGTCCCCGAGTCGGCATAGCCAAGGACTCTTTAAGACACACCGAGACCACTGTAAAACTAACCGTGGATAGGCGGACCACTAGACGTCAAACCCCAATTTCACATCATGCGTCTGTAGGAAAGATATCCTAAGAGCTACTTGAATTCCCACTTATAAACTCCCGAAACTTTCTAGTTATGCAATCAGGTGTTGGGGATACAGGGGAAGCATAATATCTCACCCAAACTAGCAATTCCTACATCCAGCTGTATCCATCCTTCAACACATAACCGAGAAACCTTCGGAAATCGTTTACCTCATCCTTCAAAAAGCATCCGTTATACAAGTTATGGAAATACTCCCGAACTCCCGCCCAAGTACTGGGTGGCATCGAGTGTCGGGGATGAACGACACCTATGGGATCACAAGAATCCCTACTATGGTTGCGAGGCGCGGGGTCGTGAGAGGAGCGGATCAAACAGATAGCACACGGTTCATTTATCCAGGTTCGGGCCGCGGGGATGCGTAAAACCCTACTCCTGCTTTGGTGGATTGTATATCAGTGTTCTTGAGCTAGCTATGGGGCGTGAGGAGCTCCAAAAAGCCGAATCCTCCTCCTGGTCGCCTCGGGCCTCCTTTTATAGGAAATGGGTGGCCACAGTAGCACCAGGAGGTGGAAAGGGAGCAGTGATGTGAGGTTATCCCTCGCATTACATGACAAGGCACATTTAATGCGTCTTGCCCAGGCGTCCTTGCTTTATCGGGGATGGGGGGAGAGCCCTGTCTCGTCCGTTGCCGCTCTCTCTCGCGTCGACACGCGCCCTGGCCAGCGGCGCCTGCGGTGCCATGTAGGCAGGCAGGTAGCTGAGGTGGCACAGTGGTGGGTCTCCATGAAGATCTGCATGCCGCCACACAGGTGCCTGCCCAGCTGGTTGGGTCGGCAGCTGCATGCGAACGGCGGTGGAGGTTTGACTGGCGTGGGCCTGAAGGTGGCCCAACGGGTGTTCTTGGCAAGGGCCTTGCTGGGGCCCCGGCAAGGGTCTTGCCGTGGCGCCTGCTTTCATCCCCGGCAAGTTGTGGTACTCCTTAGCTGGGACCCCGCCAAGGATCATCATCTTCTGAAGGGTGTATCTGATCTTGAATGTCTTCACAAAGATCTGCATGCCACCACGGGGATGTCTCCCGAATCCTTGCCCCATGGGGGCAGTGGACTCAAGGGTGACTCACTCCATAGGTGTGGGGCGAGCTGCCACGGCAAGGGTCTTGCCGGGTTTGCTAAAACCGTCTCCTGGCAAGGATCTTGCCGGGCGAGGGGTCCGCTTTGTCCCCTTTGCTCTTTGTGGTCTTGGTCTTGGCATCGTTTTGCTTCCCCTAGGCTTCGGCCTTACCTTGGCTCACCTCCCTTGCCTTGCTCAGACTGCCCGTGCACAATTATAGGGGTACAAAAAGTGTACCCCTCTTTTTGTACACCGACAGGAGCCCCCGGGCCTGGGCCACACGTAAGCGCAATCGCGTCGTTGGGCTAGGCAAAAAACGGTGCGCGGGCAGGCGGGGTGGTTTTTACCACGGTAAGTCTCTTCGCGCGCTGCGCTTCCCATGCCTCCCGTGCGTCGCGCGGCGTGGGGAGGCGTGTGTGACGTGGGCGGCATGCGTGGGGCTGAGCTCTGCATGCATGTGTCACATCGTAGTAAAGGGGGCGGTTTGTGCCTTCCCCATAAATGGAGGGAGGCGTGGAGGCGCGGCCCATTTACTGAATGGGGCCGAGGCATGGTCTTCAAGGCGTCCACTCCCCACGATCACGGGGTGGGGAGTGGTCGCCTCACCCGTCGCCTCGGTCCTACACGCCTGCCACATGGCTCTCATGCGCTTGGGGTGGTGAACGGTGGAGGCGGGAAACCAGGCCGCAGCGGGCTGGGGCGGCGGATCGGTCAGAGTTCCCTGCGCCTTCCGCGTCTTGATTGGCTGAGCGGGGCGGCCGAGCCCCCACCCCGTCCCTTTATAAAGAGCGGGAGGGGGGGATGGCGTCCCGCATTCCTTCATCTCCTCCTTCCTTCAGCTTCTACTCCCCCCTTCCATCCGTCATGGATAGAGGGAATCCTGGTCCTTCCGCAGTGGCGGCAAGGGTCGCCACTCGACAACGCGTCCCTCCTTCTCCTGCACCCGCGGTGCCAGAGCCAGCCGCGAGGGGAAGGGGGAGGGGCGAGGCCGTGGGCAAGGCCGAGGCGCTCGGGGAAGAGGAGGACGGGGCGGCGCGCCGGCCTCGCCTCCCCCAGCAGTTCTTCCCCCCGTGGAGGGCCATGTTGGGGATGACCCTTGCGAGTTCTTCGTCAGGCTACGTCGGCCGCCTCGCTGTCGCCTTCGTCTCCCGACTCCATTCGCGCGGGAGATGGAGCTGGACCCGTCGGAGTCGTTGTGGCTGCACATGAGGGGCTGCGCGATCAGTGGCACACGGGCTCGCGTCGATTTCCCCGTCCCTCACGTGATGTATCTCCGTCGGGGATGGAAGAAGTTTGCCCATATACACCGCTTGACGGAGGGGCTCACTCTCCATTTTAAGCTGATGGAGGGTGGCCTTCTCTCCGTCAAGGTCTTCGGGTGCTTTGGGACCCGTGCAAGGTGCTGCGTGGAGAGCTCTTCTGATAGTGAAGACTACTCCTCGGGCGGGAGTGACGAGGAGGACAGCGGCAGCGACGACGAGGGTAGTAGGCGACAGGATGATGGATCCGATTAGGTGTCGGGTGCCGCTCTGTGCGGCACCGGCGACCCCATCATCCGCGTCGCCGGCTCCCTGAACTTCCCGGGGTCGTCTCCTTGGGCGGCTGGCATTGGGAGGCTGCGGAAGAGGAAGAGGGTGGGCGGTAAGGCCGTCAAGTCGGAGTACGCGGGCACCGACGCCTTTGACGCGTGCTGATGTCTTGCCGCCTTCTCTTCGAGCTCTGCTTCCGGCGCCGCCATCACCATCCAACCTTCGGACGGCCACCGAGATGTTCTCTTGGTGCCTTCTGCCACCCGTAGCTCGCCTAGGCACCCCTTTTGCCCTTCTCGCCTCCTTGACCTGCCTCCTGAGGAGAGGGACAAGAAAGGGATTACGGGCACCTTATCTCTTTTTAGTTTGTAAGCCTTCGGGCCTTAGCTGAATTTAAAACTTGTAATCCCATCATTCATGTTTTTCATTCCCTATGGACTGTACCTGAGTGGAATGTTTTTAATGAAAAAGGGGTGCTTGCCGGGTCATTTGTTTGTGGGTAGCACCCACGACAAGGAGTAAATCCTTGATATCCTTAAGATAAAGATTTCCTTGCCCGGCAACAGGCCTTGCCGCCTCCCCACTTCGCTCAACCTTTCTCGCACCTTTGGCGGAGGCAGGGATGAGGTGGGTTCAGGCTCCTTGTTTCATCCTCTTGCTGTCGCGACTACTACCAAACCTGGCCCCAGGAACGAGCCCTAGGGCCTAGAGTTAGGGGAGCACAGTAGTTTTGGGAAAAAACGAGGTTTCACACACCTTAGTCCATAAGGGAATGCATGACAAGGGATGAAGAACTTATCTGAAGTTGTAGCCCCCGGCAACTCTGGTTTGCAGTGGGTGAATCTTTGCTCTTGCAGCCCCTAGCAATACTGGCTTGCCGGGGTCTAGATGTTGGTCTGTCCCTCTTCTCTTTTTCGTCCTCAAGTGATCCGGCAAGGATACCTGTGAGTCCTGCGAACCAAAGAAGACGAAAGAACGGCAAAGAGACTCACACTCGACCTCTATGTTAGGGGTTAGTCGCCGCTAAGCACTATCAACCCTAACCAAGGAGGAGACTCGACCTAGCATGCAAGCTATAACTTAGGGCGCCAGTGCTTCATTTACTTGTGCTCAGGGTCTGCGCTTGGCTTTGTACAAAGGGTTACATGCATCATCGGCAATGCTTGTACAAAAGGTGGCTTGCTGGGGGGCCCGGCAAGCCGCGCCTCACGGGTAAAACTTGCGAAGATGCTCAATGTTCCAGGAGTTACTCACTGGAACGGCATCTTCGGTCTCTAGGCGGACTGCGACGGGCCTGGTGACTCGTATTACCCGATAAGGGCCATCCCACTTCGGCGTCAACTTGTTGTAATTCTTGGCCGATTGAACGTGCCGAAGGACAAGGTCGCCTTCCTTAAGGCTTCGGGCATGAACCTTGCGGCTATGGTAGCGGCGCAAGGCTTGCTGGTAGCGTGCTGCTCTCACAGCCGCCCGAAGACGATCTTCCTCAAGGAGCATTGCGTCATCTTGCCGCAGTTGCTCTTGCTCAAGCTCATCATAAGAGAGATCTCGAGGTGACCCGTATATGAGTTCAGTGGGGAGAACTGCTTCTGCCCCATATACTAGGGCAAAGGATGTCTGGCCGGTGGCTCGATTTGGCGTCGTCCTGATCGACCAAAGAACCATCGGCAACTCATCAATCCAGCGCCTTCCACTCTTGTGCAGCCTGTCAAAGGTCTTGGTCCTTAAGCCTCGCAGTACTTCAGCGTTTGCCCTCTCAGCTTGACCATTTCTTCGTGGGTGAGCAACGGAAGCGAAACAGACTTTGCTGCCGAGGTCTTGGATATATTGCATGAAGGTGCGGCTTGTGAACTGTGTGCCATTGTCGGTGATGACCCTGTTGGGTACACCAAAACGGCACACTAGTCCCTTGAAGAACTTGACGGCTGACTAAGCTATGACCTTCCTCACTTCCTCCACCTCCAGCCACTTTGTGAACTTGTCGATTGCAACGTACAAGTACTCAAAGCCCCTGACAGCATGGGGGAAAGGGCCCAGTATGTCGAGCCCCCAGACCGAGAAGGGCCAGGAGAGAGGAATGGTTTGAAGGGCATGAGCTGGCTGATGAAGCTTCTTTGAATGGAA
This sequence comes from Triticum dicoccoides, assembly GCF_002162155.2. Lineage (NCBI taxonomy): Eukaryota > Viridiplantae > Streptophyta > Magnoliopsida > Poales > Poaceae > Triticum > Triticum dicoccoides. Next base: position 623,677,974 of record NC_041392.1, read on the forward strand.
CTGACATGCTTCACACCTGGTGACTAGTGTCATCGCATCCTGGAGGGCGGTGGGCCAGAAGAAACCTTGCCGAAATGCCTTGCCGGCAAGGGCCCTTGACGCGATGTGGGATCCACATATGCCTCCGTGTATCTCCGCCAATAGCTCCAGTCCTTCCTCCCAAGGGATACACTTCAATTTCACACCGTTCGGCCTCTTTTTGTACAGGACGTCATCGACGAACTAGTACATGGTATAGCAACATGCTACTTTTTCCGCTTCTCCCTGCTCTTCAGGAAGTTCCCCTGTCTGGAGGAATCGGACGGTATGTTATGCCCACGCTGGAGCCTGGGGCTTGATGGCAAGGACTAAAGGCATTTCCTCCACTATAGGAGTGGCTGTCTCGACGACAAGAGCTTGACGCTCCGCTGGAGCAAGCCGTCCCGTGGCGGGCTCAGTGTCCCTGGCAACATCCTTGCCGGCGGCTCCGGGGAGCTCGGTGGGAAAGTACTTGCCGGGTCCTAATTTCCTCCTCTTGTTCTGCTCTGTTGATGGATCGACGGATGGCTGAGTTAGCTAGAGCACAAAGGTACCTTGTTCCACAGGTAGCTTGAGGGCAGCGCGTTTTGACAGGTAATCGGCGATATCGTTCTCCGCTCGGGGAACATGTTCAGCCTGTATACCGTCGAAACGCTCTTCCAGCTTTCTCACTTCATCGACGTAGGCCTTCATCAATGGGCTCTGGTAGTCCTTGCTGACTTGTTTGACGACGAGCTGTGAGTCGCCCCTGACGATGAGCTTCTTGATTCCGAGGTCCACCGCGATCCTAAGACCGGCAAGCAGCCCTTCATACTCTGCTGTATTGTTTGTTGACACCTCCCTGGGGAAGTGCATCTAGATCACGTACTTGAGGTGCTCTCCGGTGGGCGCGACAAGCAGTACGCCAGCCCCGGCGCTGTGTAAGGAGAAAGCTCCATCAAAGTACATGATCCAATTGCAACTTGCCTCCTTGCCAGGGAGAGCAGTCTCTTGGGCTTCTTCGTCAGGCATTGCGGTCCATTCTGGAATGAACTCCACGAGGACTCGGCTCTGAATCGTCGAAGTACTTTCAAACTTGAGGCCAAAGCTGGATAGCTCCAGTGCACATTCCACAATTCTTCCCGTTGCATCTGGATTGTGCAATATCCGTTGCAGAGGGAGGCGAGTGACGATAGTGATCTCGTGTGCCTGGAAGTAGTGACGCAGCTTCCTCGAGGCCATAAGAAGGCCGAAGAGCAGTTTCTGCACGCTGGAGTACCTTGATCTAGCTCCCTGCAGGAGGGAACTAACAAAGTAGAACGGGTGTTGCATCATTTTCTTCTTCGGCGGCACTTCGACTGGCTGTGTTGTCTCTGCATTGGTGGTGTCAGGCTCTGTCGTTGCAATTACCTCATCGTCAACCTCTCTCTATGCCACTAGTGTGGCGCTGACCACCTGGTTCGTTGCCGCCAGGTATAGCAGCAATGGCTCCTGTGGCCTAGGCGCAACTAGTATTGGCACGGAGGAGAGGTACTTCTTCAAATCTTGCAATGCTGCTTCGGCTTCTGGCGTCCACTCCATCGGGCCCGCCTTTTTTAGGATCTTGAAAAAGGGAAGGGCATGCTCGGCAGACTTGGAAATGAATCTACCCATGGCGGCGACACAACCAGCAAGCTGACGCACATCCTTGATTCGCTTGGGTGCCTCAATTTGCTCTATAGCTTTGATGTTGTCCGGATTGGCCTCTATCCCACGCCGTGACACAAAGAACCCGAGAAGCTTGCCGGACGGGACGCCAAAGACGCACTTCTCAGGGTTCAGCTTGAGATTGATCTTGCGCAGGTGTGCAAATGTTTCTTGCAAATCCGGTATGAGGGTTGCCCTGTCCTTGGTTTTGACCACTATGTCATCCATATAAGCTTCCATATTTCTATGGAGCTCGGGTTCAAAACTAATCTGGACCACCCTTGCAAACGTCGAACCAGCACTCTTCAGCCCGAAAGGCATCCGTATGAAACAATACGTACCACATGGGGTGATGAATGCTGTTTTCTCTTCGTCTTCTCTTGTCATGAAGATCTGGTGGTAGCCGGAGTAGGCATCGAGGAATGACAACAAATCACACCCAGCTGTGGAGTCAACAATCTGGTCGATGTGCGGCAACGGGAAGGGGTCCTTAGGACAAGCCTTATTGATATCTGTGTAATCAATACACAGCCTCCACTTCCCATTAGCCTTCCTATAATGGCGGAAAACAAGCGGATAGCACCCCCAATCCTTCTAAAGGACAGCAGGTGTGCCTCGTCCCCTATCTAATAAGGGGACTGGGATTTCCAATTCACCCATTTCTCCGCGGGCTTCTGGAGTTCTACGGCCTCCATGCACAACCTCACGCCCGCCTTCGTATTGCATATTGCGGGTTTCGTCGCCCTTTGCAAGCTATTTTTAGGCGTTGAGGCTCATTTCGCGCTGTAGAACAGGTTATTCTGCCTGGTTCCCCGTTCTAAAGAGGGGTCTATATACCAAGTGGGCGGAGCCGAAGTATGGCACATCGCCGGGACCGAATACCTATCCGGAACCTCGAAGAAGGCGTCTGAGGACTGGCCTTCGGAATGGTTTTATATAGATGACGTCCCGCTACCGGACCCTATCCGGGTCGGTCTCCCTGAGTTCAACAGTGCTCCATTGAAGAAACGCTTGAGCTGGCGTCCGCGGAGCTCTCAGAGAGAAAGCGACAGAGACGTCCTTTACCTAATGGGCCGGATAAGACTGTTGGCTCATTCCGGACTAACCATGATTGGAGTCATGGCCGCATGCATTATGCGGGGGGTGCAGCCACTTCAATATAGAGGCCACCCCATGTGGGATTTCAACAGGGAGGATGACGCCACCCGTTACGGTCGTAAGGGGCCGGCTTCAGCTGCTGCCCTAGTAAAGATCTTATCCTCTTTGTACAAGGGAGAAAAGGAGGAATTCCTCTGCGTCAACCCGCAGGACGGATTTACTATGTACGATCCTCCAAGTTGGGTAAGTGAACAACGGCGCTTGCCCGTTTGTTTTGTACTCCCACGGTTAGATGTGTAGTCTAACGACTTCAATGCAGGAACTGCGACAGGTGGTAAAGGATATAAACAGCCGCCCTCCACAACCCGAGGACCCAGAACGGCCCCTCGATCCGGACTCCGAAGAGGATCCGGACATATCGGTGGAGCTTATCGACGGGGTGTTCCATCAGCTAAGCAAGGACAATACCTTGGTAGCCATCACGGCTGATTACCCAGGGTTAATCCTGGCCTCCTAGGTGACAGAAACCGGAGTCTCATTCCCTTGAGAGAGATTACACTCTCATGTATTCCGGTGTTTCTGACGACAACCGTGTTTTGCAGGGGAGATTTCCGAGGCAGGAGGCCGAACCTGCGGCGGCTAGCCAACGAGGGGCCGCAGGGCCCCGTGGGGCAAAAAGGAATGTAGTCCGGACTGAGATGCCGGCGCAAAGGTATAGCGCACCCTCTACTTCCCTGGTGTTATTCTGTCCGGGCATATTAACGTTCGTGCTATCTTTAGAACGAAGAGACCTCGCCGGACTATATCCGGAGAGGTTGCCAATCGCGCCTCCCCCAGCCAGGCTCCAACGTCTGGCCAGGAAGCGGAGGCGAGCACAAGGCGCGCACCGGACGCTCCTCCGACAGAGGATGCGGACAGGCTGTCTGCCACAAATTCTAAAGTGGAGAGTGCCATGAACCACAGGCGTCGCCGGACAGTTCTATGCGACGCTTGTTTCTCCCAAGAGGCTTTAGATGCCTTTAATTCGGGAGATGCCTACCTCCGTGCCGCTCAAAATGGTTTAGCCAGAGCCACGGAGCAGTATGTAAAAGACATACGGGTAAGAAAATTTTGGTCAAATATATATATACCCGTAGCCCCCGAGACTTGAAACAGTTAGAGCAACTGATTTAAGGATCATTTAATATTCAGGTTCTTACAGAGAAGAATATTGTACTGTCCCAGGAGCTGGAAAAGTGCAAGGTCCAACTAGAGGCCGCACTAGCGGCAGCAGGGGAGTCCAAAGAGACCCCCTCAGGTAAGATACACTTTGAAAGATTAGTATTGTGCGGTGTGGGTGCAAATCTGACAAATCATGTTGCAGATGGCGCCGGACTCGATCCGGAAAAGCAACAACTCTTACGCCGGCTAAAGGCCGGTGAGAGTATGTTGACAAAGGTGAGGCGAGAGAAGAATGATCTTCAGGATGCCAACAACAGGCTGGACGTCGAACTTAAAGATGTTCGTGGCCAGCTGTTGGACTCCACGAAGGAGAATCAGCGGCTTCGACGCGGCATATTTAGTAAGTGCTTGAACGAACTTTGAAAAAAGAGTTCGGCGAGGAAGTCGACTAACAGAGTAATGTCTGTAGGTATGCTCACAGGTCATCCTGCAGAGGAGATGCCCGGTTCTACGGGTGACATTCTTCCTGAGCTCATGCAACTGCACGAGCGAATTCGACAGGCGATGCGAGGTGTTGCCCAAGCCTTATGGCCTGCCCACTCCATGCCCGAGGGCCTTGGAGAGCTTGCAGAGAAGCTGAAGGGAGCTCTGCAGCGCTTCCGGTTGTGGAAGATATCGGCCTGCCGACAAGGCGCTAGGGAAGCCTGGGCCATGGTGAAGACCCGTTTTACGAAGTCTGACCAAAACCACATGGCCGAGGTCGGACCAGTGGGGCCTTACGGGAAGGAGATCCCTGTGAGCTTAGTATACGGCCAAGTAGAGTTGGCCGCGAAGTATTCCCAGCAGGACTGTAAATTAGACAGCCTGTTAGATGGTATAGAAGAGGAATACAATCAGTCAGAATGACTATGTAATTTTGAATTGACATGTGTAATGCCTTCTAGCCGGATTGTAGATCGTTTGTCGTTGCTGACCTTTTTGCTTCAACCTCGGGACCTGACGGTCCAGAGTGTGTCCGAATACCATAGCGGTTATATAAGAACTGTGGTATGCGTGGAGACCAGGTGTAGGGGTCATTAGTGCTTTATCAGACAAGTGCCCAACTAGTTATGTTATATTACATGGTTAGTAAGAAACATCTTCCAGAGAGAATAGTTCCGTTAGGGGTTCCTTTCGCAGGGAGGCATGCCCTAAAGTGCATGTCCGGACTGCGTAAAAAGACACAGAAAAAAGCATCTGGGGGCACATAGAATGAGTTAAAAGATCATCTTTTATCTCACCGACCAAATATTCCCTTAAGAACGCTAGCTTTCGGCTTCACCCAGTCTGAGGTACACATCCGGCTGACCCGGCAGTAACAATCGCAGAGGTGCTCCCTTTACCGCCTAGCCGAACAATCGGGAACGTAGGGGTAAGCACAGGAGCCAGGTAACACAGCTTGGCCAAAACTTAAGTCATATCGATGCATATAATGGTGAAAAAAGGGTACATGCGGAAGTTTGACGCATGTGTTGGGCGTGAAGCCCGTATAAATAAGCTTCTGTTAAAGAAGCCCCCAGGTTTAATGAGCGCGAGTGGCGCGTCACTAGATGAGCCTTTAAGGGCTATAAAAGAAAAGAGGGGAAGGAGAGAAATGTAAGACAGAAAAATGCAAAAAATGGACAGAGGAAGGAGACGAACATAGAGTCCAACGCTAGGCATAGAATCTTCGGAGATGGGTGGCGTTCCACGGGTTCGGCTCGAGTCGGTTATCCGACGCATCTCGCAGGCAGTACGCCCCGTCAGTCAGGACATGGTCGATTATGAATGGACCTTCCCACTTGGGCTTGAGTTTGTCCTTTTTCTTATCTGGCAGGCGTAGAACTAGTTCGCCAACATTGTAATTTTTGGCCTGTACTTCTCTGCTTTGATATCTTCGGGCCTGCTATTGATAAAATGCGGAACAGGCTTTTGCCACGTCACGCTCCTCCTCTAGGGCGTCCAATTTGTCCTGCCAATCGAGCTCGGCTTCTCTTTCTTCGTACATGCGCACTCTAGGTGAGTCATGAATTATGTCGCAGGGCAGAACTGCCTCTGCGCCGTACACCATAAAAAATGGTGTGTATCCGGTGGTGCGATTTGGCGTGGTCCGCAGCCCCCATAGCACGGAGTCGAGCTCCTCTACCCAGTGCGTGTTAGATTCCTTGAGGGACTGCACCAGTCTGGGTTTAATGCCGCTCATGATAAGACCATTTGCACGTTCGACATGGCCGTTGGTTTGTGGGTGATAGACGGAAGCATAATCGAGCTTGATGCCCATGTTTTTGCACCAGAGTTTTACCTCGTCGGCGGTAAAGTTTGTACCGTTATCGGTTATGATGCTGTGGGGGACGCCATAACGGTGTACAACCCCGGATATGAAGTCTATCACAGGTCCGGATTCGGCCGTTTTAACAGGCTTGGCTTCTATCCATTTGGTAAATTTATCCACCATGACCAGTAAGTATTTTTTTCCTATCGGTCCCACCTTTAAGGGGTCTGACCATGTCAAGTCCCCAGACCGCAAAAGGCAAGGTGATGGGTATAGTTTGGAGTGCGGTGGGTGGCATATGGCTTTGGTTGGCAAAAAGTTGGCAACCAGCGCATCGTTGGACTAGGTCCTGAGCGTCTGCCCGGGCCGTCAGCCAATAAAAGCCTGTACGGAAAGCCTTGCTAACAAGGGACCGAGCAGCGGCGTGGTGACCACCGAGTCCAGCATGAATTTCAGCCAGAAGGTTCCGCCCTTCCTCTTCAGTGATGCACCTTTGAAGGACTCCGATAGTGCTTTTCTTATTAAGCTCTCCCTCATGGACTCTATAGGCTTTAGATCGCCGCACTACGCAGCGGGCCTCGTTTTGGTCCTCCGGGAGTTCCTGCCTAGTAAGGTAGGCTAGGAATGGTTCTGTCCACGGGGCGATGACCGCCATTATTACGTGGGCTGAAGGTGTAATTTCATTGGCAGAGCCTCCAATTGTGTCAGATTGTTTGGCATCGAGTGGTGCGGCTGGGTCCGGGCTGTTATTTGCGGGTTCCCCCTCCCATGCTACGGATGGCTTGAACAATCTTTCCAAAAAGATGTTGGGGGGGACTGCATCGCATCTTGCTCCAATGCGTGTCAGGACGTCCGCTGCTTGATTGTTTTCTCGGGCTATATGGTGAAACTCCAGCCCTTCGAACCGAGCTGACATTTTTAGGACAGCATTGCGGTAAGCTGCCATTTTTGGGTCTTTGGCGTCGAAGTCTCCATTTATTTGGGATATCGCGAGGTTTGAATCCCCGCATAGCTCTAGGCGCTGGATACCCATGGATACTGCTATCCGGAGGCCATGTAGGAGGGCCTCATATTCGGCTGCATTGTTAGAATCCATGTACATGATCTGGAGCACATATTGGACTGCGTCTCCTGTGGGGGACGTCAGGACGACGCCGGCCCCCAGTCCGGCCAACATTTTGGAGCCGTCGAAATGCATAATCCAGTTTGAATATGTGCCGTACTCTTTAGGGCGCTCGACCTCCGTCCATTCTGCAACGAAGTCGGCCAAAACTTGCAATTTAATAGCTCGCCGTGGCTTATAGGTTATATTGAACGGGAGAAGCTCGATGGCCCATTTTGCAATCCGTCCCGTTGCGTCGCGGTTGTTGATAATATCGTTGAGTGGTACTTCTGAGGCTACTGTTATTGAACACTCTTGTAAGTAGTGTCGTAGCTTCCGGGATGCCATGAATACCGCGTATGCAATTTTTTAATAATGCGAGTACTGTGATTTGCATGGAGTGAGGACGGTGGATACGTAGTAGACCGGCCTTTGAAGGGGGAATTTGTGTCCATCCATTTCCCGCTCGACAACGAGTACTGCGCTGACAACTTGATGTGTTGCTGCAATGTACAATAACATTGGTTCGCCAGTGTTCGGCGCGGCCAGGACTGGGTTTGTTGCCAATATGGATTTTATTTCATCAAGTCCGGCAGTCATGCGGGTACCGACTAGGGTTCTTTGATAAGTTGTTACTGCGAGCTAGCCAGCTGTCTTCTCCCGCGCAAAAGCGGGTCATGAGTGTCGTGAGGGCTACCATGGATTTCGGCTTTTCCTGTACCAGGTGCCGGGCAAGCCACTCGTCGCAGATGTTATGCTTGAAGGCTGCTAGGGCCCCTGCGTCCGGACAATCGACTATTTGGTTTTTCTTTGTTAGGAACCGTGTCTAGAATTGTCTGGTCGATTCCTCTGGCTGCTGAATTATGTGGCTTAAGTCGTCGGCATCCGGCGGTCGCACGTAAGTGCCCTGGAAGTTGTCGAGGAATGCGGCTTCCAGGTTCTCCCAAGAACTGATTGAGTCTGCTGGCAAGCTGTTAAGCCAATGCCGGGCCGGTCCTTTAGGTTTGAGCGGGAGCTATTTGATGGCGTGTAGATCATCGCCGCGTGCCATGTGGATGTGAAAGAGATAATCCTCGATCCATACCGCCAGGTCTGTTGTGCCATCATATGATTCGATGTTTACAGGTTGGAAACCCTCTGGGATTTTATGATCCATTACTTCATTCATGAAGCATAGCGGGTGTGCGGCGCTTCTGTACTGGGCTATATCACGACGTAGCTCGGAAGCGCTATGTCTATTGTGTTCGGCCTGGCCGGATTTGTTGTATCCGGAGTGAAGATCACTGTCACATGCCGTAGGGCGCCTGCGCGATCCGTAGATCGATCTTGTTTGTCTTGCCTTATCCTCCAGTATGTCTCGCAGGTCGGGCGCATTTTCCCGTGCCTTAGTTGAGCGGCGTCGGGGCATGGCTTGGGTGGAGGGCCGAGGGGCCTCTCTGTCGCGGCCGCGAGGTGGCCGGTCTGACATGTCATGCGCTGGTGATGTAGGTGCTTCCTCCTCTGATCGGGGTAGCGGCCTGCGCTTCGGGTAACTCTTGGAGGGGTGTTCGAGTTCATACTCTTCAGCCGTAAGGACTTCAGTCCATCTGTCAGCTAGCAAGTCTTGGGCAGCTTTAAGCTGTTGCTGCTTTTTCTTGAGGCTGCTTCCCGTGGCTAAAAGCATGCGTTTAAAACGCTCTTGTTCGGCGGGGTCTGATGGTATGATGAATTTGTCGTCATCGAGGCTTGCCTCGTCTTCGGAGGGAGGCGTATAGTTATCATCCTCGACCTCTCGGTCTGCCGCTCTCTCATGAGGGTTGGCTTCTCCATCTTCCTGTGCCGAATCTTGCTGAGGTGGGTGTTTTTTGGCGTTATCCGGGGTAGTATTATCTCCCGTGCCGGAATCACCGTTTTTGCTTTGGCGGGATTTAGAGCGGCGCCGTTGACGCTGGCGCTTTGGCTGTTTCTTGGGGGCGTCATCCCCCACTGTTCCATCGCCATCTCCATGTTTTGGAGTATCCACCATATATATGTCATATGACGAGGTGGCCTTCCAGCACCCTACAGGTGCTGGTTCCTGTTCGTCTCCTACATCGTCGTCCATGCCGTCGATATCTTCGGAGCTGAAGTCAAGCATGTCGGTTAGATCGTCGACAGTGGCTACAAAGTGGGTGGTGGGTGGGCTTTGAATTTCCTTATCGTCCGTATCCCACCCTCACTGACCGTAGTCCGGCCAGGGCTCTCCTGATAAAGAGAGAGACTTAAGAGAGTTCAGGATGTCGCCAAAAGGCGAATGCTGAAAGATGTCTGCAGCGGTGAACTCCATTATCGGCGCCCAATCGGATTTGATTGGCAGGGGCGCGGGGGGTTTGGAGTCCGGGGAGGAGTCCGGATCCTCGGAGTCACGGGCCATGCGGAGTGCGGGGCTGGAGTTCGGCTTGGCCCGCAGAGCGAAGCCGCCGAAGACGAAGATCTGTCCGGGGAGACAAGTTTCACCCTGGTCCGTATCGTCGTTGATGATCAAAGGAGCCATCGGGCATAAAGGTGATGACACAGAGTAACTCTCAATGAAAGCACCAATGTCGGTGTCAAAACCGGCGGATCTCGGGTAGGGGGTCCCGAACTGTGCGTCAAGGCCGGATGGTAACAGGAGACAAGGGACAAGATGTTTTTTTACCCAGGTTCGGGCCCTCTCGATGTAGGTAATACCCTACTCCTGCTTGATTAATATTGATGATATGGGTAGTACAAGACTAGATCTACCACGAGATCAAGGAAGCTAAACCCTAGAAGCTAGCCTATGGTATGATTGTTGTGTATGGAGTTGATTACCTACGGACTACAACCCTCCGGTTTATATAGACACCGGATAGGGTTAGGGTTACATAGAGTCGGTTACAATGGTAGGAGATCTTGAATATCCGCATCGCCAAGCTTGCCTTCCACGCCAAGGAAAGTCCCATCCGGACACGGGACGAAGTCTTCAATCTTGTATCTTCATAGTCCAGGAGTCCGGCTACCCGAACACCCCCTAATCCAGGACTCCCTCACTTGCCGCTGTACTTTTCGCCCACGTCAGGTTTGAAGGCGCGGTGAGTGGGCCACCGGAACTGCCGCAGCTCATGGCTAAAAGCCGGACAGCCTACCTCGTAAGGTAGGCCTCCAGGGTTCTCCGGTCCCGGGTGGTTCACAGTAGGCCCTGCTCGCCTATCTGACTGGTGGCGCACTCCGCGCCGGCGCTTGATAGTGGTTCGAGCGTCTTCATGTTCTTGTTCCCGAAGGACTTGGCACTGGTCACAGTGGGTCCATGGGTCGGATGACGCTATGGAGATTTCGTCGACCACGACGTCGCGACGGGCTGGCGTCCGCGGTACCGGGCGAGGAGGAGGCGAGTGCACCATGGTCGCGGCGCCGCCGGCTTTCCTGCCACTGGTGTGTGGGACTCCGTCGGAGCATTGACCCAGGGTCTCCACCGGACTTGGTTCGTCTTTGATGGCCACCGCAACAAGGCTTCGGATAGTGGCTCTCCATTCGTCAAGTTTCCCCGTAGTGGGAGGAAAATCGAGGAGCAACTGCGCGCGCGCCAGGGCTTCTGCTGGCGTCGGTGGCAGCAAAACCTGCACAGATCGCAACGCGCTTCGACTTCTGACGATGTCAGAAGGGGCTCTATCATGACCCCGCGGTCGCATGCCATCTTCACCAGCGCCTCGGTGAGCGGGCAGGTCTTCTACCTCCCGGGAGTGGCCCTCGGGGCTCTTCCCGCGGCGACGCCCGGGGTCTTCGGCGTTGTTGTGCCGTTCGTCGCGTGCCGCTTGAGAGGAGCGCGCCGTCGAAGCCGGCGTGGGAGTCTTGGAGGCCCTCGCATCGCCTTTGGGCGGGGCGCTAGCGATCTTGGAAGGCCCCGTGCCACCCGCGGAGGGCCTGGCTCCGTCTTTGGATTTGGCGGCGTGCGGCCCGCTACCAGGCGCACGAACATCGCCGCCTCCCAAACTCCGGCTGCTAGGACGGTGTTGGTGTTCGCGAACGGCGCCCCGGGTCCTTTCTGCGACCGGTCCGCTGCTCGCCCGCGTCGGGACGGGATGTCCGGCTTCCGACGGGCCAACCGCCACCGTCGTCTTCTTCTTGGGCGCCATGACGATGAAGAAGCGTCGAACTAACTGCTAAAGCCGATTCTCACAAGCCCGCAGAGCGAAGCCGCCGAAGACGAAGATCTGTCCGGGGAGACAAGTTTCACCCTGGTCCGTATCGTCGTTGATGATCAAAGGAGCCATCGGGCATAAAGGTGATGACACAGAGTAACTCTCAATGAAAGCACCAATGTCGGTGTCAAAACCGGCGGATCTCGGGTAGGGGGTCCCGAACTGTGCGTCAAGGCCGGATGGTAACAGGAGACAAGGGACAAGATGTTTTTTTACCCAGGTTCGGGCCCTCTCGATGTAGGTAATACCCTACTCCTGCTTGATTAATATTGATGATATGGGTAGTACAAGACTAGATCTACCACGAGATCAAGGAAGCTAAACCCTAGAAGCTAGCCTATGGTATGATTGTTGTGTATGGAGTTGATTACCTACGGACTACAACCCTCCGGTTTATATAGACACCGGATAGGGTTAGGGTTACATAGAGTCGGTTACAATGGTAGGAGATCTTGAATATCCGCATCGCCAAGCTTGCCTTCCACGCCAAGGAAAGTCCCATCCGGACACGGGACGAAGTCTTCAATCTTGTATCTTCATAGTCCAGGAGTCCGGCTACCCGAACACCCCCTAATCCAGGACTCCCTCACTTGCCGCTATACTTTTCGCCCACGTCAGGTTTGAAGGCGCGGTGAGTGGGCCACCGGAACTGCCGCAGCTCATGGCTAAAAGCCGGACAGCCTACCTCGTAAGGTAGGCCTCCAGGGTTCTCCGGTCCCGGGTGGTTCACAGTAGGCCCTGCTCGCCTATCTGACTGGTGGCGCACTCCGCGCCGGCGCTTGATAGTGGTTCGAGCGTCTTCATGTTCTTGTTCCCGAAGGACTTGGCACTGGTCACAGTGGGTCCATGGGTCGGATGACGCTATGGAGATTTCGTCGGCCACGACGTCGCGACGGGCTGGCGTCTGCGGTACCGGGCGAGGAGGAGGCGAGTGCACCATGGTCGCGGCGCCGCCGGCTTTCCTGCCACTGGTGTGTGGGACTCCGTCGGAGCATTGACCCAGGGTCTCCACCGGACTTGGTTCGTCTTTGATGGCCACCGCAACAAGGCTTCGGATAGTGGCTCTCCATTCGTCAAGTTTCCCCGTAGTGGGAGGAAAATCGAGGAGCAACTGCGCGCGCGCCAGGGCTTCTGCTGGCGTCGGTGGCAGCAAAACCTGCACAGATCGCAACGCGCTTCGACTTCTGACGATGTCAGAAGGGGCTCTATCATGACCCCGCGGTCGCATGCCATCTTCACCAGCGCCTCGGTGAGCGGGCAGGTCTTCTACCTCCCGGGAGTGGCCCTCGGGGCTCTTCCCGCGGCGACGCCCGGGGTCTTCGGCGTTGTTGTGCCGTTCGTCGCGTGCCGCTTGAGAGGAGCGCGCCGTCGAAGCCGGCGTGGGAGTCTTGGAGGCCCTCGCATCGCCTTTGGGCGGGGCGGTAGCGATCTTGGAAGGCCCCGTGCCACCCGCGGAGGGCCTGGCTCCGTCTTTGGATTTGGCGGCGTGCGGCCCGCTACCAGGCGCACGAACATCGCCGCCTCCCAAACTCCGGCTGCTAGGACGGTGTTGGTGTTCGCGAACGGCGCCCCGGGTCCTTTCTGCGACCGGTCCGCTGCTCGCCCGCGTCGGGACGGGATGTCCGGCTTCCGACGGGCCAACCGCCACCGTCGTCTTCTTCTTGGGCGCCATGACGATGAAGAAGCGTCGAACTAACTGCTAAAGCCGATTCTCACAACTGCGCCTCCTACCTGGCGCGCCAAAGATGTCGGGGATGAACGACACCTATGGGATCACAAGAATCCCTACTACGGTTGTGGGGCGCGGGGTCGTGAGAAGAGCGGATCAAACAGATAGCACACGGTTCGTTTATCCAGGTTCAGGCCGCGGGGATGCGTAAAACCCTACTCCTTCTTTGGTGGATTGTATATCAGTGTTGTTGAGCTATCTATGGGGCGTGAGGAGCTCCAAAAAGCCGAATCCTCCTCCTGGTCGCCTCGGGCCTCCTTTTATAGGAAACGGGTGGCCACAGTAGCACGAGGAGGTGGAAAGGGAGCAGTGATGTGAGGTTAGGCGCATTTAATGCGTCTTGTCCAGGTGTCCTTACTTTATTGGGGACGGGGGAGAGCCCTGTCTCGTCCGTCGCCGCTCCCTCTCGCGTTGACACGCGCCCTGGCCAGCGGCGCCATGTAGGCAGGCAGGTAGCTGCGGTGGCGCAGTGGTGGGTCTCCACGAAGATCTGCATGCCGCCACGCAGGTTCCTGCCCAGCTAGTTGGGTCGGCAGCTGCATGCGAACGGCGGTGGAGGTTTGACTGGCGTGGGCCTGAAGGTGGCCCAACAGGTGTTCTTGGCAAGGGCCTTGCCGGGGCCCCGGCAAGGGTCTTGCCGTGGCGCATGCTGTCATCCCCGGCAAGGCTCTTACCGACGGCCTTGTGGTCCTTCTTAGCTGGGACCCCGCCAAGGATCATCATCTTCTGAAGGGTGTATCTGATCTTGAATGTCTTCACAAAGATCTGCATGCCACCACGGGGGTGTCTCCCGAATCCTTGCCCCATGGGGGCAGTGGACTCGAGGGTGACTGACTCCGTAGGTGTGGGGCGAGCTGCCACGGCAAGGGTCTTGTCGGGTTTGCTAAAACCGTCTCCCGGCAAGGATCTTGCCGGGGGAGGGGTCCGCTTCGTCCCCTTTGCTCTTTGTGGTCTTGGTCTTGGCGTCGTTTTGCTTCCCCTGGGCTTCGGCCTTACCTTGGCTCACCTCCCTTGCCTTGCTCAGTGTGGTGGTGCCCGTGGCTCAGACTACCCGTGCACAGTTATAGGGGTACAAAAAGTGTACCCCTCTTTTTGTACACCGACATCGAGGTTATCTCACCAACAACTGCATAAAAGAGATTTTTGATGTCGGCGATACTAAACTCAGTTATTCCAGAACTGCAGCGATAAATTTGTGACGACAACACCTCGGAGCTCAACTCCCCGGGACACTGCTACAACCCCTAAATGTGAGGAGGCACCGAGAACAATGTTCTCATCACAAAACCATCGGAAAGATTCCAAGATACCCGCGTGATCCTAAAAAAAATTAGTGAAATTTGAGAAGAGAAGAGTCAAAACTCTACGTCAAGATGCCTCACCAGAGCGACGAAGGGACTGAGGAGTTAAAAGAATCCTACTCTCCGATATATATAATCCTAAATGACTCAAAACATTTTTCCAGACTCAAAAACGCCAGCGATTCGATCAAGCAGGGGGCTCCTAAGTCGGGGAAGGCTCTGATTACCAACTTGTAACGCCCTCGATGCGGCTATATCTCCCACGTGTCGAAGCACAACTTAGAGGCATAACTGCATTGAAAGCAATGTCGCAAGTGAGGTAATTTTCACACAACCCATGTAATACATAAGGGAAAGAGATACATAGTTGGCTTACAATCGCCACTTCACACAATACATGAATAAAACATTACATCATCCAGATACAATCAAGGTCCGACTATGGAACCAAAATAAAAGAAGACTACCCCAAAAGCTACACAGATCCCTGATCGTCCCAACTGGGCTCCACTACTAATCAACTAGAAAAGGAACAACCTAGCGAACACCATCTTCATCGAGCTCCTCCTTGAGCTTGGTTGCGTCACCTGCACGGTTCAATGACACCTACAAGCTGATTTTGGAAGTATCTGTGAGTCACAGGGACTCAGGAATCTCACACCCTCGCGATCAAGACTATTTAAGCTTATAGGAAGGGTACAAGGTATGAGGTGGAGCTGCGGCAAGCGACTAGCATATATGGTGGCTAACATACGCAAATGAGAGCGAGAAGAGAAGGCAAAGCACATTCGAGAAACTATGATCAAGAAGTGATCCTAGAACAACCTACGTCAAGCATTACTCCAACACCGTGTTCACTTCCCGGAATCCGCCGAGAAGAGACCATCATGGTAACACACGCGGTAGATGTATTTTAATTAAGGTGAACTTCAGGTTTTCTACAACCGGACATTAACAAATTCCCATCTACCCATAACCGCGGGCACGGCTTTCGAAAGTTCAAAACCCTGCAGGGGTGTCCCAACTTAGCCCATCACAAGCTCTCACGGTCAACGAAGGATATTCCTTCTCCCAAGACAATCCGATCAGGCTCGGCATCCAGGTTACAAGACATCCTCGACAATGGTAAAACACGTCCAGCAACACCGCCCGAATGTGTCGACAAATCCCGATAGGAGCTACACATATCTCGTTCTCAGGGCACACTCAGATTGTCCAAACTTCTGGTAGGCCAGCCCAGAGTTGCACCTGGTGGCCACTGGCGGCTGACAGGTTGGACCAACACTCAGAGGAGCACTAGCCCGGGGGGTTAAAATAAAGATGACCCTTGAGTCTGCAGAACCCAAGGGAAAGAAAAGGCTAGGTGGCAAATGGTAAAACCAAGGTTGGGCATTGCTGGAGGAGTTTTATTCAAGGCGAACTGTTAAGGGGTTCCCATTATAACCCAACCGCGTAAGGAACGCAAAATCCGGGAAGATAACACCGATATGACGGAAACTAGGGTGGCAAGAGTGGAACAAAACACCAGGCATAAGGCCGAGCCTTCCACGCTTTACCAAGTATATAGATGCATTAATTAAATAAGAGATATTGTGATATCCCAACAAAATATCCATGTTCCAACAAGGAACAACTCCAATCTTCACCTGCAACTAACAACGCTATAAGAGGAGCTAAGCAAAGCAGTAACATAGCCAAACAATGGTTTGCTAGGACAAGGCAGGTTAGAGGCTTGTCTTAACAATATGGGAGGCATGATAAGCAAGTGGTAGGTATCGCAGCGTAGGCATAGCAAAAGAGCGAGCAACTAGCAAGCAAAGATAGAAGTGATTTCGAGGGTATGGTCATCTTGCTTGAGATCCCGCAAGGAAGAAAAACGAGTCCATGAAGAAGACAAACGGACGTAGTCGAACGAATCCTCACGACACGACGTTACCGGATTACCGAGAAGAAGTACACCGAAAAGAAAGCAAACAACATAGTAAATAGCCATCACATAATCATGGCATGATGCACAATCAAGTATGATGCATGTCCGGTTTAAATAGGCATGACATGGCAAAAATTGCAACAAATAACACTACAAATTAAGTGGAGCTCAATATGCAACGGAGTTGCATATTAAAGAAAACACCACATGACTTATTTAGTTCTCTCCCGTTTATATACCCAACAAGATTAAATGTTCTTAGCATGGCAAGAAGTGAAGCATAATGAAACTACCTATCTAGGCAAGTTTACATGAGGCCGGAACAACAAAACAACAAGTCCGGAAACTCCTCATGTGCATATTTTAGGTTTGGTACTGATCTGCCCTAAACACAATTTTAGAGTTGTTAAACATGTAAAGTGAAGCCGCCATGTTAAACTAGGCATTTTTCCACCCCATTTACATATAAAGTTTATTAAATTCCGAGTTATGGTTATTTAGTTATGAAATAAATCATTTTAACATGGCATAGGAGCAAATTTATCCAAACAACATTTTAAACATTTTAAACATAGATGAGAATGACATAATATGAAACTACACACAATTCTAAGCAACTTTCATGTTAAGTTTGTTTAACTCCGATGCACGGTTTGTGAGATATGATATGCATGATGTATGAGGGCTTTTTTGTAAAACTGGCAAAATCGGGATAATAGCTAAAATCGCAGCATAGGAAAAAAAGATAACACGGGCCACATCTGACTGGGCCAACAGTGCACAGGAGGACTAGGGGGTTTCTCACCATGGGCCTTGGCCCGGAACTGTGGAGAGAGGGAGGCAGGCCGGGACGCTGGGCCTTGGGGAGGCGCTGGTGAGTGGCTGGGCCGGCTGGCCTGGCTGCGGCCCACGTGCTCAGGAGACAGGCGCCTGGAGATGGGCTTCGCGTGGTCTACGCTGGAGGTCAACGCGCGGAGGTCGAGCGGATCAGGCAGAGGTTTGCAGGCGCTGACCTCCTCTGCTCTAGAAGAAGCAAAGCAGAGCGCGGCGTCAGGGAAGTCCGGCGCGGCGGCGAAGGATGGAGGGCGCAGAACCGGGTGCGCTACGGATCTGGGTCGTGGGATGGCCGGTCCTCGCCGGAAGCATGGCCGGATGCGGGCGACTGGTTCTCATAGATGGACTTGGCGCGGGCGAGCAGGAACTTGGAGCTTGGTTCCCATGGCGGCGATGAAGCAGCGGAACGGCGCCACGGCGCGCAGAAGGGAGCTCGTGTTCTTCCTGTACAGGCACTAGACTGAGAGAGAGAGTAGAATTCGAGAGGAAGGAGGGGACCAAGGCGAGGGTCAGCTGAGCATGGCCTGCTAGACCTTCAGATGAGCGGCACGGGGACGAGGTGAGATGGCTCTCAGCAACTTCCTGCTGGATCGAAGGCTCGAGGAGCTGCTCTCCTTTGGTGCTGGACCCGCACGGGGGCCGGGAAGGGAGGCAGCTGCTAGCAGAGGATGTCGAGGAGCAGGGACGCGCGAGGAGCTGCTTCTAGGCTTGGTCGACGGTCATGACGCGAGAAGACGAGTTCGGGTGGCTGCGGCTGTAGGGGTGGATTGAGCAGAGGCCGGTGAGGTTGGTCGGGGATGGATTGGATCGGCTTGGTGGTTGGTTGGGCACTAAAAACAAGGAGAGTGGTGGCGGGGATGGATTGGATGGATGGAAGGATGGGACATGATCCCTAATTTCTAGGGTTGCCCATTATATACGCTGGTGGGTTAAGTTAGGGGCTAACGGAACCCTCCGACCATAAATGGACGACTCAGAATTAAAGGTTAGAGGAGTCCAAATAAGAAAACGGTGATGTTTTGTAGACGTTTGGGGGTGATCCGGATCCAATGGTGACGATAGCCCGGTTCGGGTCCGGGACAGAATCGGACGTGCGCGCGAGGAGGGCCGCGGGCTGACAAGAGAGGTTAGGTTGGTCCTGGTGGTGGGTAGAGGATTGTGCAGAAGGTCTCGAGTCGAGAGAAGAGAAGAGAGGGAGGCCCGACGACTGTTTCCGGAGACCGAAAACGTCCGACGTTAGACCGACTATATTGCCGCTATAGTTAACCGTTGGGGCTTCAAACGAACTCCGAATGCGACGAAAATTCACAGGCGGCCTACCTAGAACATTGAAACACCGCACGCCAACTTTCATCCCATTCTGAGAACATTTTCTAGACACTTATAAAATAATATTTCGGACAAGCTGCGGGGGCGTGCAAGTGTTTCTCGGCTCAGAACGGACAACGGAGAGAACGAGGAGGCCGGGACAGATGCAAGTTTTGAAAACATGATGATGCAATGCACATGATGACATGATAAGATGCAACACGCAAGCAAATGACAAGCCAACAACATCAAATAAGCTAAGGACACCTGGCACATCGGTCTCGGGGCGTTACATCGAGTTCCATCTGCAAGGAGTTCCTGCTGAAGTCTCCAGTATGGTCCCAAACAATCTGTGCAGGGTTCCCAAGCCCACCATCCGGGTGCCACTTGGTACACCATGCCACGGTGCCTAGTCTGTCCCAAGCCCGTCACGTCAAACACCACCCGGTAGACAACTAGCACTACCTACAAACGCCAGAAACTAGTTGCAACTCCTGGACAGAGATCAAGTAGATTAATAAGCTGAGAGGGGCCGGATAACCGGAACCCAATGTGTGGTAGTAACTGGACTTGGATAACATACACAGAACTCAGTGCTTAGGGACGGTTCCAATGAAACAACCCACCATGTACTCCTACATGGCCTCTCATCGCTACCTTTACCAAAATGTGTTCACACACTTAGCCTTTATCCGTAGGACATGTTCACCACTCTGATTCATTCCCGATGAATCAGACCTGACACAACTCTAAGCATAGCTGGCATAACGAAAACAAGCATGGATGAGTAGGCAAATAAAGGCTCAAGCAACTCCTACTCATGCTAGTGGGTTTCAACTATTTACGGTGGCAATGACAGGTCATGCAGAGGAATGAGTTCAACTACCGCAGTAGAAAGTGGCAGTTGAATCGTTTTTGTCCTAATGCAGTATAAGGAGCAGGAGCGAGAGAGTGGGATTTTATCAAAATGCTCAAGGGGGATTGCTTGCCTAATAGATCAACGAAGGGGCACTGCTCCTCTGATAGGTACTCGAGAACACCTTCCGGAGTGGAACCTATCAAGAAGAAACGGTGCCGGCGATCAATACACAAACAAATGCAACAATATGATGCATGAACATGACATGTGCAAATGCTAGTGTTTGGGCTAATGCCAGATGCTACCAAGTTGGTTGAAGCCCATTTGAATCAAAGATTTAAATGCAAATTCAAAATGAAGCATTTAAAATGCCCATATTATGTTTTCACTTATACAGCATGTATAAGTTTGTTTTTCATGCATGGAACTGGCATAAATGGATTCCTTGCATTTTTCTGATCATTTTTCATATATAAATTATTTCATTCTGAGCTACGGTTGAATTCCTATGAATTTTAGAAGTTTATATCATTTTCTGGATTTTCCTAATTTATTTTAATACCAAAAAATGAATAATTGCGTCAGCATGACAGTGGTATGACATCAGTGAGTCAAGCGGGGCTGACTAGGTCAAACCTGACCGGTGGGTCCCACTTGTCAGTGACCCAGTCAACTAACTAAGTTAGTTAACCCTAACTAACTAGGCAGGGCCCACTAGTCAGTGACTGAAGTAACTAACCTAACTAGTTAATTAGTGATAACTAGAGTAATTAGTTGGGCAGGGCCCGCAAGTCAGTGAGAGAGAGAGGGGGAGGTCAACGGGTCAACGGTCACCGGTGTTTAGCCGCCGGCAAGTCCAGACGCGGTGGTGCGCTGCGGGATTCGCCTATAGAGCGTCGTTTGGCACGCGGAGCACAGCCACGGGATGCGTACGCTCGTCCGGGTCCAACCGTGGTGGTGGCACGGACGGGGGTTGGCCGGAGTGGCGCTGGCGACGAGACGGGCGGCGGCCGGAGCTCGGGTGTCGGTGGTTTTGTTGCTGCGGCGTGCTAGCGGGCGAGCCGATGCACTAGCAAGGCGCTACGGGTGCGGTGAGTGCGTTAGGCACAAGTGCGTGACCAAATGGTCACCGGAGCTATGTCGGCGACGAGCTCAAGCGGCGGCAGGTGCCGGCAAGCAAGGTGCGGTAGCCACGGTGCATAGGAAGGCAAACGGAGAATGGGGAGAGGGTCAGCAGCTCAAGGCGATTTCCGTGGAGTGGACGGCGAGCTCGGGGACGGTCTGGAGTGGGCAGTGCGGCGAAGGCAATCTCGGGCAGCCGGAGGTGAAGACGATGATGGTGGCAGCGATGCAGCATGTCCCTGGTCGCTTGGCTCGTCAAGGATGATGTAGGCGACGAGGCGGAGCACCCGGACACGAAGAGAGGGCGAGGGGAAGGCGGTGGCTGCGCGGGCAGTGAGCGGCGGTGACGAGCTCTGCTCGGGCGGGTCGAGAGAGAGGGATCCAGGGGAGGAGGGAGAACAAGAGAGAGTGAGAGAGGCCTGGGGGGTCGCGTGGCGCTCGTAGCAGCCTCCAGCAGCAGCGGCAAGCAGGAGCTGGCCGAGCGCGTGCGCGCGCGCAGCGAGCACACGCCCCTGTCCTCCTGGCAAGAGGAGAGGGACGACTGGTAGGGCCAGCTAGCTGGGCCGGTCAGCTGGTCCGCACAGTGCCAGGCCTCAGGTGAGCACAGGTAAGTTTTCCCATATTGTTGTTCTCTTTTCTATTTCTGACATTTGTTTTTGACTTAAAATAAATACTAGCACAATTCTAAAAATGTTGAGATTCCTTGCGACCACTAGTTATAATATACCAGAGGCCCTCACCAATTTCCAACATTTTTGGAGCCTTTAAAATATTTATATTATTTAAACAGCTCCAATTCAAATACATATGGGTTCATTCAAAAATCCAAAATGTTTAGCAAAAATGTGCATCACCTCTGGTTGTTGTTTCCAACATTTTCCAAAGACCATGAACATTTTTTAAGGGCATTTTGGGCTCATTGAAATTCCATTTTTAATCTGAATCTATTTGAATTTGCTTTGGTGCTAGGGTTTGAAACATTCCCCATTTCAATTTCATTTGAAACTTAACCATGATGCACAAAGCAAGCCTAGATCATACCAGAACTAGGGATGTGACAGTTCGGCCCCCGGACGCTGATGACCTTAGCCACATAATCCAGCAACCCGATGAATTGGCCCGACAGCTTGGGACAAGGTTCCTAATAAAAAAGAACCAGATTGTGGACTGTCCGACGCAGAAGCCCTCACGGCCTTCAAACATAGCATCCGAGACGAGTGGCTCACCCGACACCTCGGCCAAGAAAAGCCGAAGTCCATGGCATCCCTCACCGCACTTATGAGCCGTTTCTGCGTGGGAGAAGACAGCTGGCTCGCTCGCAGAAGCAATGACACTAGTGAACCTGGTACCTCCAAAGCCAGGGACGGCAATGGCAAGCCACGACGCGACAAGCACAAGCGTCGAAACAATAATGAAGGAACGCAAAACACGGCGGTTAACGCCAGATTAAGTGGCTCCAAACCCGGTCAATGGAAAAAGTCATTCAAGGCAAACAGAGATGGCCCATCCAATCTAGATAGAATACTTGATCAGCCTTGCCAGATTCATGGCACCCCTAATAAACCCACCAACCACACCAACATAAATTGTTGGCTCTTCAAACAAGCCGGCAAGCTTAATGCCGAACACAAGGGAAAGGGGTCGCCAAGCGATGATGACGACCAAGAACTCCGTCAGCCGAACACATGGGGGCAGAAGCAATTTCCCCCCAAAGTAAAGACAGTGAATACGATATATGTCACACATATCCCCAGGAGGGAGCATAAACGCGCACTATGGGAAGGCTACGCCAAGGAGCCGGCTACCCTCAAATTTAACCCATGGTCGGCTTGTCCGATCACCTTCGATCGGAAGGACCACCCAACCAGTATCCATCACGGAGGTTCAGCATCCTTGGTCCTCGATCCAATCATCAACGGATTCCATCTTATGCGAGTCCTCATGGATGGCAGCAACAGTCTCAATCTACTTTATCAGGACACTGTCTGCAAAATGAGTATTGATCCATCAAGAATCAAACCCACTAGAACTACCTTCAAAGGAGTAATACATGGAATAGAGGCCCACCGTACGGGCTCAATCACGCTGGGAGTAGTATTCGGCTCGCCAGACAACTTTCGAAGTGAAGACTTCATATTTAACATCGACGCCTTCCGCGACAGCTTTCACGCACTGCTCAGACGAACTGCTTTTGCCCGCTTCAACGTGATCCCACATTACGCCTATTTGAAGCTCAAGATGCCCGGTCCACGTGGCATCATTACAACCAATGGAAATAGGGAGCGCTCCCCCCACACCAAGGAGCATATAGCGGCCATCACGATCGAAGTACAAAGCGGCCCTATCGAGCTGCACAACGCTACCTCTTGAGAATGCGTTGGTTTTCCCTTGAAGAGGAAAGGGTGATGCAGCAAAATAACGTAAGTATTTCCCTCAGTTTTGAGAACCAAGGTATCAATTAGTAGGAGACTAAACGCAAGCCCCTCATACCTGCATAAACAACCAGGAACCTTGCAACCAACGCGATAAAGGGGTTGTCAATCCCTTCACGGACACTTGCAAAAGTGAGATCTGATAAAGGTAATAAGATAAATATTTTTGGTATTTTTGTTGTATAGATTGAAAATTAAAGATTGCAAAATAAATGGCGACATGAAAATAATATAATGGAGAATAGACCCCGGGGCCATAGGTTTCACTAGTGGCTTCTCTCAAGATAGCATATTCTACGGTAGGTGAACAAATTACTGTCGAGCAATTGATAGAAAAGCGCATAGTTATGAGAATATCTAGGCATGATCATGTATATAGGCATCACGTACATGACAAGTAGACCGAAATGATTCTGCATCTACTACTATTACTCCACACATCAACCGCTATCCAACATGCGTCTAGAGTATTAAGTTCATAAGAACATAGTAAAGCATTAGGCAAGATGATATGATGTAGAGGGATAAACCCAGGCAATATGATATAAACCCCATATTTTTATCCTCGATGGAAACAATACAATACGTGCCTTGCTGCCCCTGCTGTCACTGCGAAAGGAGACCGCAAGATTGAACCCAAAGCTAAGCACTTCTCCCATTGCAAGAAAGATCAATCTAGTAGGCCAAACCAAACTGATAATTCGAAGAGACTTGCAAAGATATTTAAATCATGCATATAAGAATTCAGAGAAGAATCAAATATTGTTCATAGATAATCTTGATCATAAACCCACAATTCATCAAATCTCGACAAACACATCGCAAAAAGAATTACATCGAATAGATCTCCAAGAGAATCAAGGAGAAATTTGTATTGAGATCCAAAGAGAGAGAAGAAGCCATCTAGCTAATAACTATGGACCTGAAGGTTTGTGGTAAACTACTTACACATCATCGGAGAGGCTATGGTGTTGATGTAGAAGCCCTCCATGATCGATTCCCCCTCCGGAACAAACATGATCCAGGAGACTTGGAGTGGACGTCAAGAAAGAAGAGAGGAGACCACAAGGCAGGTGGGTGCGCCCAGGGGGTAGGCACGCCCCCACCCTCGTGGGCCACTCGCAGCTCCACCAACGTACTTCTTCCTCCTATATATACCCATGTACCCCGAAAACATCCAGGACCACCATGAAACTCTATTTCCGACGCTCCGACGGAGGGGGAATCAATCACGAAGGGCTTCTACATCAACACCATAGCCTCTCCAATGATGTGTGAGTAGTTTACCATAGACGTTCAGGTCCATAGTTATTAGCTAGATGGCTTCTTATCTCTCTTTGGATCTCAATACAAAGTTCTCCTCGATTCTCTTGGAGATCTATTTGATGTAATTCTTTTTGCGGTGTGTTTATTAAGATCCGATGAATTTTGGGTTTATGATCAAGATTATCTACGAACAATATTTGATTCTTCTCTAAATTCTTTTATGAATGATTTAAATATCTTTGCAAGTCTCTTCGAATTATCAGTTTGGTTTGGCCTACTAGATTGATCTTTCTTGCAATGGGAGAAGTGCTTAGCTTTGGGTTCAATCTTGCGGTGTCCTTTCCCAGTGACAGCAGGGGCATCAAGGCATGTATTGTATTGTTGCCATCGAGGATAAAAAGATGGGGTTTATGTCATATTGTTTGAGTTTATCCCTCTACATCATGTCATCTTACCTAATGCGTTACTATTTTCTTATGAACTTAATACTCTAGATGCATGCTCGATAGCAGGCGATGTGTGGAGTAATAGTAGTAGATGAAGAATCGTTTCGGTCTACTTGCCTATATACATGATCATGCCAAGATATTCTCATAACTATTCGCTTTTCTATCAATTGCTCGCCAGTAATTTGTTCACCCACCGTAGAATTTGCTATCTTGAGAGAAGCCAGTAGTGAAACCTATGGCCCCCGGGTCTATCTTCCATCATATTATTTTCCTATCAATTTGCTATTTCTATCGTAGTTTATTTTGCTCTTTATTTTCCAATCTATACAACAAAAATACCAAAAATATTTATCATATTATCTCTATCAGATCTCACTTTCGTAAGTGACCGTGAAGGGATTGACAACCCCTTTATCACGTTGGTTGCGAGGTTCTTGTTTGTTTGTGCAGGTACTAGGCGACTTGCGTGTTACCTCCTACAGGATTGATACCTTGGTTCTCAAAACTGAGGGAAATACTTACGCTACTTTGCTGCATCACCCTTTCCTCTTCAAGGGAAAACCAACGCATGCTCAAGAGGTAGCAAGAAGGATTTCTGGCGCTTTGCTGAGGAGATCTACTCACAAGTCAAGACATACCAAGTACCCATCACAAACTCTTATCCCTCGCATTACATTACTTGCCATTTGCCTCTCGTTTTCCTCTCCCCCACTTTACCTTTGCCTTTTCTTCGCCTTCTTCCCGTATGTTTTTTTTGTGATTCCATGTGCCTTCTATTTGGTTGCATCTTTGCTTGCTAAAAATCTATTGATATGGATCCACTTAAAGTGTTCTACTTGGATAATCTTCGATCCTTATGCGCTCGTGCTAAAACCCCAACTAGCTTAGTTGATGGGAAATCTTTAGATGAGCATGCTCATTTTGTGCGTCATCATTTATCTGAAAAGGGGAAGCTCTTATGGTATCAAATAAATAGTTTTCTATGCTATGCTTGGAATCTTTGTGAAATTTATGACTTTACTTGTTGCTCTAAAACCCTAAAAAACACCTTCCCTACCTATGTGAGTTTAATGATAATGAAATCTTATCTTCTTATGGAAAGGGTGTTTATAGTTACTATGATATCGAACAAATTGAATAATTTGTCGTTTTTAAGGGTGCTCATGAAGTTGCTTCTTTGATTGAAAAGTATGATATTACTGTCTACAAATCTGAAAATTCCGACATACTTAAATATTGCTATGAAATCTATGCTCACAATGCCTATGTTAAGGAATTTATTGAGAGAATGACTGTTGCTTTGGAAGAAATAATGATATGCCTTAATCTATAGATAATTATGATTCCGATGATTTGATTTAAATATCCGTTGATGAACATGATGCTTGCTATTCTTCTGGCCATGATGCCAATATTTATGAAGATGAGTTTGCTATAGTTCCTTATGTTGAACATGAGATGATTGCTATTTCACCCATACTTGATAGTTCCTTCGATGAAAAGCATGATTGCAATGATGTTATCATAAATTCTCTTAATGTCAATTGTGTTAATGATATGCAAAACCTCAAGCTTGGGGATGCTAGTTTTGCTATGACTACTATTTGTTGCAATGATCATGATTGGGGTGATTCTTCTTATGATCTTGAAAATTTATTTAAGCCCCATGGTGAATATGAGATTGATAATAGTGTTTGCAATAATATTAAAAGTGGGTATGGAGAGGTCATGACTTTAGTTAATGCTAATCCCACTAGTTTGGAAGAGTGTCAACTTTGTATGCATGTGGATCATGTTGAAAATATTTTATGTGATAGCTATTTTGTTGAATTTTCTTATGATCCCACATGTAATTATTACGAGAGTGGAAAATATGGTTGTAGAAATTTTCATGTTACTAAATTACCTCTCGTTATGTTGAGATTGCTATTATTTCTTTCCGCTTCCTTGCATATGCTAGTTTTTGCTTGCCTTGATAATTTGTTTTCCTATAATATGCCTATGCATAGGAAGTATGTTAGACTTAGATATGTTTGTCACGTGTTTTATGATACTCTCTTTGTGCTTTGATTCTTGTCTTTCATGTGAGCATCATTGAAATCTCTTTGCCTAGCTAGGGGCGTTAAACGATAGCGCTTGTTGGGAGGCAACCCAATTTTATTTTTGTTTCTTGTTTTTTGTTCCTGTTTAGTAATGAATAATTCATATAGCCTCTGTTTAGATGTGTTTTTATGATTTAAATTAGTGTTTGTGCCAAGTAGAACCTTTGGGAAGACTTGGGGGTAGTTTTTGCGATCTTGCTGTAAAAACAGAAACTTTAGCGCTCACGAGATTTGCTTCCATTTTTTACTAGAGAGCGAGATTAGGTTGATTCTTTTTGAATATGATTAATAGACAAATTACTCACGTGCACAAATTTATTTCAGAATTTTTGGGGTTACATAAGTATTCGAAACCTACAGATTGCTCCAGACTGTTCTGTTTTCGACAGATTCTATTTTTCGTGTGTTGTTTTCTTATTTTGATGAATCTATGGCTAGTATCGGGGGATATTAACCATAGAGAAGTTGGAATACAGTAGGTTTAACACCAACATAAATAAATAATGAGTTCATTACAGTACCTTGAAGTGGTGGTTTGTTTTCTTATACTAACGGAGCTCCTGAGATTTTCTGTTGAGTTTTGTGTTGTGAAGTTTTCAAGTTTTGGGTAAAGATTTGATGGATTTTGGAATAAGTAGTGGCAATATCCTAAGCTTGGGGATGCCCAAGGCACCCCAAGGTAAAATTCAAGGACAACCAAAAGCCTAAGCTTTGGTATCCTCAGGAAGGCATCCCCTCTTTCGTCTTCGTCTATCAGTAACTTTACTTGAGGCTATATTTTTATTCACCACATGATATGTGTTTTGCTTGGAGCGTCTTGTTTCATTTGAGTCTTTGCTTTATAGTTTACCAAAATCATCCTTGCTGTAAGAAACTTTTGGAGAGACACACATGAATTGGAATTTATTAGAATACTCTATGTGCTTCACTTATATCTTTTGAGCTAGATAATTTTGCTCTAGTGCTTCACTTATATCATTTAAGAGCACGGTGGTGGTTTTATTCTATAGAAATTATTGATCTCTCATGCTTCAATTATATCATTTTGAGACTCTTATAGAACATCATGGTAATTTTCTTTGGCTATAAAATTAGTCCTAATATGATAGGCATCCAAGACGGGTATAATAAAAACTATCATAAAAGTGCATTGAATACTATGAGAAGTTTGATACTTGATGATTGTTTTGAGATATGAAGATGGTGATATTAGAGTCATGCTAGTTGAGTAGTTGTTAATTTGATAAATACTTGTTCTAAAGTTTGTGATTCCCATAGCATGCACGTATGGTGAACCGTTATGTGATGAAGTCGGAGCATGATTTATTTATTGTTGTCTTCCTCATGAGTGGCGGTCGGAGACGAGCGATGGTCTTTTCCTACCAATCTATCCCCCTAGGAGCATGCGCGTAGTACTTTCTTTTGATAACTAATAGATTTTTTCAATAAGTATGTGAGTTCTTTATGACTAATGTTGAGTCCATGGATTATACGCACTCTCACCCTTCCACCATTGCTAGCCTCTCTAATACCGCACACCTTTCGCCGGTATCATACACCCACCATATACCTTCCTCAAAATAGCCACCATACCTACCTATTATGGCATTTCCATAGCCATTAGGAGATATATTGCCATGCAACTTACCACCATCCCGTTCGTTATGAGACGTTTCATCATTGTCATATTGCTTTGCATGATCATGTAGTTGACATCGTATTTGTGGCAAAGACACCATTATAATTATTTCGTACATGTCACTCTCAATTCATTGCACATCTCGGTACACCTCCGGAGGCATTCACATAGAGTCATATTTTTTCTAGTATCGAGTTGTAATTTTTGAGTTGTAAGTAAATAAAAGTGTGATGATAATCATTATTAGAGCATTGTCCCATGTGAGGAAAGGATGATGGAGACTATTATTCCCCCACAAGTCGGGATGAGACTCCGGATGAACAATAAAAAAAGAAGAAAAATGAGAGAAAAAGAGAGAAGGGGCAATTCTACTATCCTTTTACCACACTTGTGCTACAAAGTAGCACCATGATCTTCATGATAGAGAGTCTCCTATGTTGTCACTTTCATATTCTAGTGGGAATCTTTCATTATAGAACTTGGCTTGTATATTCCAATGATGGGCTTCCTCAAAATGCCTTAGGTCTTCCTGAGCAAGCGAGTTGGATGCACACCCACTTAGTTTCTTTTTGAGCTTTCATACACTTATAGCTCTAGTGCATCCGTTGCATGGCAATCCCTACTCACTCACATTGATATCTATTGATGGGCATCTCCATAGCCTGTTGATACGCCTATTTGATGTGAGACTATCTTCTCCTTTTTTGTCTTCTCCACAACCACCATTCTATTCCACTTATAGTGCTATGTCCATGGATCACGCTCATATATTGCGTGAAGATTGAAAAAGTTTGAGAACATCAAAAGTATGAAAGAATTGCTAGGCTTGTCATCGGGGTTGTGCATGATTTAAATACTTTGTGTCATCGGGCTGCAATGGGCTTTAATATACTTTTTTATATTATTTTTTGGACTAACCTACTAACCAAAGGCCCAACGCAAATTGCTATTTTTTTTGCCTATTTCAGCGTTTCGCAGAAAAGGAATATCAAACAGAATCCAAATGGAATGAAACCTTCGGGAGAGTTACTTTTGGAACAAACGTGATCCTGGAGACTTGGAGTGGACGTCAAGAAAGAAGCATGGAGGCCACGAGGCGGGAGGGCGTGCCTAGGGGGGTAGGCGCACCCGCCACCCGCGTGGGCCCCTCGCAGCTCCACCGACGTACTTCTTCCTCTTATATATACCAATATACCCCGAAAACAACCAAGAGCACCACAAAATCCTATTTCCACCGCCGCAACCTTCTGTACCCATGAGATTCCATCTTGGGGCCTTTTTCGGCGCTTCGCCGGAGGGGGAATCGATCATGGAGGGCTTCTACATCAACACCATAGCCTCTCCGATGATGTGTGAGTAGTTTACCACAGACCTTCGTGTCCATAGTTATTAGCTAGATTGCTTCTTCTCTCTCTTTGCATCTCAATTCAAAGTTCTCCTCGATTCTCTTGGAGATCTATTCGATGTAATTCTTTTTGCGGTGTGTTTGTCGAGATCCGTTGAATTATGGGTTTATGATCAAGATTATCTATGAACAATATTTGATTCTTCTCTGAATTCTTTTATGCATGATTTAAATATCTTTGCAAGTCTCTTTGAATTATCAGTTTGGTTTGGCCTACTAGATTGATGTTTCTTACAATGGGAGAAGTGCTTAGCTTTGGGTTCAATCTTGCGGTGTCCTTTCCAAGTGACAGCAGGGGTAACAAGGCACGTATTGTATTGTTGCCATCGAGGATAAAAGATGGGATTTATATCATATTGTTTGAGTTTATCCCTCTACATCATGTCATCTTGCCTAATGCGTTACTCTGTTCTTATGAACTTAATACTCTAGATGCATGCTGGATAGCGGTCGATGTGTGGAGTAATAGTAGTAGATGCAGAATCGTTTTGGTCTACTTGTCGCAGACGTGATGCCTATGCCTAGATATTCTTATAAATATTCTCTTTTCTATCAATTGCTCAACAGTAATTTGTTCACCCACTATAGAATTTGCTATCTTGAGAGAAGCCACGAGTGAAACCTATGGCCCCCGGGTCTATCTTCCATCATATTATTTTCCTATCAATTTGCTATTTCTACCATAGTTTATTTTTCTATCTTCATTTTCCAATCTATACAACGAAAATACCAAAAATATTTATCTTATTATCTCTATCAGATCTCACTTTCATAAGTGACCGTGAAGGGATTGACAACCCCTTTATCGCGTTGGTTGCGAGGTTCTTGTTTGTTTGTGCAGGTACTAGGCGACTTGCGTGTTACCTCCTACTACATTGATACCTTGGTTCTCAAAACTGAGGGAAATACTTACGCTACTTTGCTGCATCACCCTTTCCTCTTCAAGGGAAAACCAACGCATGCTCTAGAGGTAGCAGTAGCACCATCTACAGTCACACATATCACATTGTATCGTTTTCAGCTTCGTGCTCATGTTATTATACATGCGAAATCGGGTGGTCCCAAAACATACCTTGTGCCTCATCGAGCCGCCTGTTAATATGGGTAATGTCTTCATCAGCTAATTCAAGTTTCTGCTTTAAATCTACAATTTTCGTGGCTTGGGCAGTCGCCTTGGACATCACAACCTGTTTTCAAATTCGTCATGTTACTTCCTGAGCAAATCCTTTTCGATCCTCTGATCGCCTCCGTGTGGAAGCCGACCAGTGTCTTAGGGGCTACTATCTATACACAGGTGCATTTTTGCATGAAAAGAGCACTTATTATATTGCGTACCTCGAAGCCTCTCAGCAGGCTCGTGAAGGCTTCATTCAATCCGCTTCTCACGGAAAGAATCCTCTCAACTACCGTACCCATCAAGGTACGATGTTCCTCTGCGATGAGTGCACTTTGCAAGGTACCCATCAGTGTATCCGGCACCTCCAGATTCCCGGAGGCTGCTGTGGGAGTGCAAACCCCCTCCAAAAGGGTACGCTTACTCGACCCTAGAGTCCTCTCCGGCCGTAAGCCGGATAGTTCGGGGCCCTTATTGTTGGTCCCCGCGGGGGCCGCCTCCTCTGGACCCCTGACGGAGGAGATATCACCTTCGAGCATTGTTTCCTCTGTCCCCCGCGCCGCCGAATGATCAGGGGAGATCCTCTGGGACGACACGTCAAAGTTGTCCACCCTTAGGGGTGGTGAAGCTTGTGGAGGCATCTCACTTTCCATCATCTCCGGAAGCAAGTCCCCCAATGAGGAGGACTGTGGAGGTAGATAATGGGTCGACCTGCGAACATATGGTTTAAATGTTACCCTTGCAAAACCAAAAAAAGAACGGGATATGTCTAGAGCATCCTTGTTCACTTACGATTCGGCAATGGGCTTGTCCCTAAAAAGGAGCTCTGCGTCAACATCGTCCTCCGAACCTGAACCATCTGATAGAGATATCTTCCCTCTCTTGGGTGCTTCCACCTCCACGCCTTCGGAGGAAGTCCTTTTCTTCCCATGGGGGAAAAGATATCCCTTTCTTCCTCTTCCCCTTTGTCTTCAGAAAAAGGAGCTTCAGCCTCCCCGGATATAGCATCCAGTACACCTTTAGAGCAGAGGACATCTTTAGCCCTCTTGCTCTTCTTCTTGTCCTCCCTCACCGGCATTTGATACGGCGTCGGGGCCAGCCCTGCTTGAAGATAGGTTTCTCAATACATCGTTATGGGATAATTAACCGAACTGTGTTTGGGAGTTGGGTACTAACCGGGGTATCCGAATGATTGCAGTCACGGCCGATGTCCTCGGATGTGTCCGACCATTACTTTCGAGCCTTGAAGAATAGTTTCCACATCCCTCTGTGCGTTGTGTTAAAAAAAATGTTGAAGGGTCCGCGGTCCTTCTAGGTTGAACTCCCACATACGGAGAGGTCATTGCTGACACAGGAGGACCCGGTGGACTAGCATCACCTGGATCACGGTAATAAGGCAATTGTCCTTTTCAAGGATGCTCTAGATACGACTTTGTATCGTCTGCACTTCATCTGTTGATCCCCAGTCAAGCCCCTTATTAATCCATGATGCGAGTTGCAATGGAGGACCAGATCAGAATGCAGGCATGGTTGCCCATTTGGTACCACGAGGTTCGGTGATGTAAAACCATTCCCGCTGCCATAAGTCGGAGGTTTCCGAGAAGGTGCCCTTTGGCCAGACAGTATTGGCAAGCTTCCTCACCATAGCGCCGCCGCACTCCGCCTGCTCCCCGTCAATTATCTTCAGCTTCACACTGAAGGTCTTAAGCCATAGGCCGAAGTGCGGGGGGATGCGGAGAAAGGCTTCACACAAAATGATGAACACCGAGATGTGGAGAAAGGAGTCCGGAGCTAGGTCATGAAAATCTAGCACGTAATAGAACGTAAGGCCATGAATAAAGGGGTGCACAGCAAACCCTAGCCCACGGAGGAAGTGGGAGATGAACACAACTCTCTCATCAGGCCTTGGTGTGGGGATAACCTGCTCCTTTGCAAGAAGCCTGTGGGGGATTTCCACAGTCAGGTACCTCACCTCCTGGAGCTTCGTGATATCTTCCTCGGTGACCGAGGAGACCGTCCACCTGCTTGGGGAGCTAGATTCGGACATGACTAGAAAGGCTTGGTAGCAATGAAAGAAATCGAGACCTGGGTGCTGGAGCTTGGGGCTGGAAAGGCTGAGGAAGAGGTAGGCGTGGGGGAGAAAGTTGGGTTTGTAACTCTTTACAAATGCGATGAATATCGAACGCCTCCCCATAGGCCTTAAAGCTCTCCTATTCCCATAGGATCATGCAAACGGCATGGTTGGATTGCCCACACCCATATTGATAGGGATCCCGTGATAAACGGGCACGATCTCTGC
This sequence comes from Triticum dicoccoides, assembly GCF_002162155.2. Classification (NCBI taxonomy): domain Eukaryota; kingdom Viridiplantae; phylum Streptophyta; class Magnoliopsida; order Poales; family Poaceae; genus Triticum; species Triticum dicoccoides. The sequence goes on from NC_041392.1 coordinate 623,711,275, forward strand.
TTTAACATGGAACGAGAGATTGAAAGACAGTTCGAAATAATAACCGTCCAGGGGACGTCACGTCTCGCCTCGAAAGTCGTCCGTAGATGGGACTTATAATATGTTATATCCTGTTGTGGTTGTATGTGGAGTTTGTTTCACAGAGCCGGACACGTTCTCTATTCAAGGACTACTTTGAAGTATTCGGAGTAGGAACCTGCCTTTCAATGCCGAAGACAATCTGCACGCCGGACACCTCATCATTGAAGCCTGGTACGGGACTACAGCTAAGCCTCCAAGTGGGAGGATTGCTCTCCACTCGGTAGGATTTTAGAAACTTAGGTGAGTACGGGACTGCAGCTAAGCCTCCGAGTGGGAGGATTGCTCCCCACTCGGTAAGATTTCAGAAACTTAGGCGAGTACGGGACTGCAGCTAAGCCTCCGAGTGGGAGGATTGCCCTCCACTTGGTAGGATTTTAGAAACTTAGGCGAGTACGGGACTGCAGCTAAGCCTCCGAGTGGGAGGATTGCTCTCCACTCGGTAGGATTTTAGAAACTTAGGCGAGTACGGGACTACAGCTAAGCCTCCGAGTGGGAGGATTGCTCTCCACTCGGTAGGATTTTAGAAAGTTAGGTGAGTACGTGACTGCATCTAAGCCCCCGAGTGGGAGGATTGCTCTCCACTCGGTAGGATTTTTAGAAACTTAGGTGAGTTAGGTTTGTGGCTAAGCCCCTGAGGTAGTCCTGGTTAAGGGGTCCTCGGGCGTCCGGACTATATGACATGGGCTAGACTAATGGGCCATGAAGATACAAGACAGAAGATTTCATCCCGTGTCCGGATGGGACTCTCCTTGGCGTGGAAGGTGAGCTTAATGTGTGGATATGAATATTCCTTTCTCTGTAAATAGACTCTTTACAACCCTAGCCCCCTCCGATGTCTATATAAACCGGAGGGTTTAGTCAGTAGAGACAATCATAATCATACAAGCTACACAATTAGGGTTTAGCCATTATGATCTCGTGGTAGATCAACTCTTGTACCCCCTATACTCATCAAAGTCAATCAAGAAGGACGTAGGGTATTACCTCCATTGAGAGGGCCCAAACCTGGGTAAAACATCGTGTCCCTTGTCTCCTGTTACCATCAATCCTTAGACACACAGTTCAGGACCCCCTACCTGACATCTGCTGGTTTTGACACCGACAGCCCCCGAGTGGGAGGATTTCTCACCACTCGGAGTAGTTTTTGAAATTTAGGCGAATCAAGTTCACAACTAAGCCCCCCGAGTGGGGGGATTGCTCTCCACTTGGTAGGATTTTAGAAACTTAGGCGAATCAGGTTCGCGGCTAAGCCCCCGAGTGGGAGGATTGCTCACCACTCGGAGTAGTTTTTGAAACTGAGGCGAATCAGGTTCGCGGCTAAGCCACCCACTGGGGGATTTGAGCATGCATCCTGACAGGACAACAATTATTAAGGTACTACAAAAATCTTGTCTTTGATAAGCAAGCTAAACGATTCTTATTACAACTCATCGACCTGAGTGCTTAAGTGTAAAATGGCGGAGAAGGTCCGCGTTCCAAGTGTGTGGCTCGTCTTTCTTATGTTCTACATTGTAAAGGTGATACAATCTGTTGTGGAGCACCTTGGTGATGATGAAGGGACCTTCCCAAGCAGGAGCAAGATTGTGAGGCCTTTGTTGATCCACTCGGAGCACCAGGTCTCCTTCCTGAAATGCTCGACCTCTCACGTTTCTAGCATGGAATCGACGGAGGTCTTGCTGATTGATGGTCGATTGGATCAAGTCCATCTCTCTCTCTCTCTTCTTCCAGGAGGTCATATGCATCTTGCTGAGCCTGCTCTGCTTCAGCTTCTAAGAAAAGTTCCACTCGGGGCGCATTGTGAAGCAAATCACTTGGCAGCATGGCTTCAGCCCCATAGACCATGAAGAAGGGATTCCGGCCAGTCAATCGAGTTGGCGTTGTTCTCAACCCCCAAAGGACTAATGGAAACTTGTCTACTCAAGCACCTGCCGCATGCTTGAGGTCACGCATCAACCGGGGTTTCAGCCCTTGGAGGATCAAACCATTTAATCTCTCTGCCTGCCCATTCGACTGTGGAAGCGCGACAAATGCGTAGTCGACCCGAGTTCCTTGGGAGGCGCAGAATGCTCTGAACTCATCAGAATCAAAGTTGGATCCATTATCTGTGATAATACTGTGAGGGACTCCATATCAGAATGTCAGCTTCCTGATGAAACTGATGGCAGTGCTTGAATCGAGACTATTGATAGGCTTGGCTTCGATCTATTTAGTGAACTTGTCGACGACTACAAGCAAATGAGTGAAACCACTTCTGTCGTTCCTCAGGGGTCCAATATTATGACATGCTCCATCATTGTCATATTGTTTTGCATGATCATGTAGTTGGCATCATATTTGTGTCAAAGCCACCTTCATAATTTTTCATACATCTCACTCTTGATTCATTGCACATCCCGGTACACTGCTGGAGGCATTCACATATGTTCATATTTTGTTCTAAGTATCGAGTTGTAATTCTTGACTTGTAAGTAAATAAAAGTGTGATAATCATCATTATTAGAGCACTGTCCCGGTGAGGAAAGGATGATGGAGACTATGATTCCCCCACAAGTCGGGATGAGACTCCGGACGAAAATAAAAAAAGATAAAAAATAGAGGCCATAAAAAAAATGAGAAAATGCCGAAAAAATGAGAGAAAAAGAGAGAAGGGGCGATGCTACTATCCTTTTACCACACTTGTGCTTCAAGGTAGCACAATGATCTTCATAATAGAGAGTCTCCTATTTTGTCACTTTCATATACTAGTGGGATTTTTTCATTATAGAACTTGGCTTATATATTCCAATGATGGGCTTCCTAAAAATGCCCTAGGTCTTCCTGAGCAAGCAAGTTGGATGCACACCCACTTTGTTTATTTTTGAGCTTTCATACACTTATAGCTCTAGTGCATCCGTTGCATGGAAATCCCTACTCACTCACATTTATATCTATTGATGGGCATCTTCATAGCCCATTGATACACCTAGTTGATGTGAGACTATCTTCTCCTTTTTGTATTCTCCACAACCACCATTCTATTCCACCTATAATGCTATGTCCATGGCTCACGCTCATGTATTGCATAAAGATTGAAAAAGTTTGAGAACATCAAAAGTATGAAACAATTGCTTGGCCTGTCATCGGGGTTGTGCATGATTTAAATATTTTGTGTGATGAAGATAGAGCATAGCCAGACTATATGACTTTGTAGGGATAGCTTTCTTTGGCCATGTTATTTTGAGAAGACATGATTGCTTTATTAGTATGCTTGAAGTATTATTATTTTATTTCAATATTAAACTTTTGTTTTGAATCTTACGGATCAGAACATTCATGCCACAATAAATAAAATTACATTCATAATTATGTTAGGTAGCATTCCACATCAAAAATTTTGTTTTTATCATTTACCTACTTGAGGATGAGCTGGAATTAAGCTTGGGGATGCTTGATACGTCTCCAACGTATCTATAATTTTTTATTGTTCCATGCTATTATATTATCTGTTTTGGATGTTTAATGGGCTTTATTATGCTCTTTTATATTATCTTTGGGACTAACCTATTAACCGAAGACCCAGTGCCAGTTTCTGCTTTTTGCCTATTTTAGTGTTTCACAAAAAAGAAATACCAAACGGAGTCCGAATGGAATGAAACCTTTGCGATGATCTTTCTTGGACCAAAAGCAAACCAGGAGACTTGGAGTAGACGTCTGGAACTCTGCGAGGTGGCCACGAGGCAGGAGGGTGCGCCCAGGGGGTAGGTGCACCCCCACCCTCGTGGACCCCACGTATCTTCACCGACGTACTTCTTTCGCCTATATATACTCTTATACCCTAGATCGATCGTAGAGAGCCACAAAACCACTTTTCCACCACCGCAACCTTCTGTACCCGTGAGATCCCATCTTGGGGCCTTTTCCGGTGATCTTCCGGTGGGGGAATCGATCACAGAGGGCTTCTACGTCAACACCATAGCCTCTTCGATGAAGCGTGAGTAGTTTACCACAGACCTTCGGGTCCATAGTTATTAGCTAGATGGCTTCTTCTCTCTCTTTGATTCTCAATACAAAGTTCTCCTCGATGTTCTTGGAGATCTATTCAATGTAATACTCTTTTGCGGTGTGTTTGCCGAGATCCGATGAATTGTGGGTTTATGAACAAGATTATCTATGAAAATTATTTGGTTCTTCTCTGAATTCTTATATGCATGATTTGATATCTTTGTAAGTCTCTTCGAATTATCGGTTCAGTTTTGCCTACTAGATTGATCTTTCTTGCAATGGGAGAAGTGCTTAGCTTTGGTTCAATCTTGCGATGTCCTTTCCCAGTGAAAGTAGGGGCAGCAAGGCACGTATTGTATTGTTGCCATCGAGGATAATAAGATGGGGTTTATATCATATTGTTTGAGTTTATCCCTCTACATCATGTCATCTTGCTTAATGCGTTACTCTGTTCTTATGAACTTAATACTCTAGATGCATGCTGGATAGCGGTCGATGTGTGGAGTAATAGTAGTAGATGCAGAATCGTTTTGATCTACTTGACACAGACGTGATGCCTATATTCATGATCATTGCCTAGATATTCTTGTAACTATGCACTTTTCTATCAATTGCTCGGCAGTACTTTGTTCACCCATCATAATACATGCTATCCTGAGAGAAGCCTCTAGTGAAACCTATGGCCCCCGGGTCTCTTTCTTATTATATTGCATCTCTCTTATTTACATCACATCTCGTTTACTATTTTTCAATCTTTACTTTCCAATCTATACAACAAAAATACCAAAAATATTTTCTTTACTATCTTTATCAGATCTCACTTTTGCGAGTGACTGTGAAGGGATTGACAACCCCTTTATCGCGTTGGTTGCGAGGTTCTTGATTGTTTGTTCGGGTACTAGGTGACTTGTGTGTTGTCTCCTATTGGATTGATACCTTGGTTCTCAAAAACTGAGGGAAATACTTACGCTACTTTGTTGCATCACCCTTTCCTCTTCAAGGGGAAACCAATGCATGCTCAAGAGGTAGCATACATGCAACAGTAACCATAATGTTTGAAAATCATATTTGTGTACTTGTGTGCAATTTAATTCCATGTGCAGTAATTTGGAAGGAATTTTCAAATATATTGATCTAACGGCTATGACACAATTAAACACAGAGTGTCATGGCATTTAAATTCCAAAAAATTAAAAAAGACCAGAAACACATGAAACCTTACTTGATGTAATGTCATGCCACCAAGATGATGTGGTAAATAATTTGGCATGTTTGACGAAAGTTTGGACACACACCCCTCACAACCCGTAGCAACTCACTAGAAGGCTCGTGGTTCCGAGAGGGAACAATGCATATTTGATGACAGACAGGAGATAGCTTGCTCTTACGGCCTTAAGATTTTTTTTCTACGTGTAACATGCAGTAATACAACTGTCATGTCAAATTTTGGAAAATTTCAGGGGTCATTTGACCTTTTGAAGACCTTTAACTGATTTTCTAGCCATTTAATGACCGTAATTCAACTTAGACCAAGATGTACATGCAACAGCTAACCATAATGGTTTGAAAATCATATTTGTGTACTTGTGTGCGATTTAATTCCATGTACAGTAAATTGGAAGGAATTTTCAAACATATTGATCTAACGGCTATGACACAATTAAGTATGGAGTGCCATGGCAATTAAATTCCAAAAAATTAAAAAAAATATCAGAAACACATGAAACCTTGGTTGATGTAATGTCATTCAACAAATATTATGTGGTAAAAAATTTGGCATGTTTGACGAAAGTTTGGACACACACCCCTCACAAACCGGAGCAACTCACTAGAAGGCTCGTGGTTCTGAGAGAGAACAATGCATGTTTAATGACGAACGGGAGATGGCTTCCTCTTACGACATTCAAATTTCTTCTATGTCTAACATGCACTAATACAACTACCATGTAAAATTTTGGAAAATTTCAGGGGTCATTTGACCTTTTGAAGATATTTAAGTGATTTTCTATCCATTTAATGACCATAATTCAAATTAGAACTAGATGTACATGCAACGGCTAACCATAACAGTTTGAAAAATCATATTCGTGTAATTGCGTGCGATTTAATTCCATATGCAGTAAATTGGAAGGAATTTTCAAACATATTGATCTAACGGCTATGACACAATTAAGTATGGAGTGCCATGGCATTTAAATTCCAAAAAATTAAAAAGAGATCAGAAACACATGAAACCTTGGTTGATATAATACCATGCCACCAAGATGATGTGGTAAAAAATTTGGCATGTTTGACGAAAGTTTGGACACACACCCCTCACAAAATGTAGCAACTCACTAGAAGGCTCGTGGTTTCGAGAGGGAACAATGCATGTTTGATGACAAACGGGAGATAGCTTCCTCTTACGACCTTCTGATTTTTTTTCTATGTGTAATGTGCACTAATACAACTGTTATGTCAAATTTTGGAAAATTTCAGGGGTCATTTGACCTTTTGAAGACATTTAAGTGATGTTATATCCATTTAATGACCGTAATTCAAATTAGAACTAGATGTACATGCAACGGCTAACCATATCGATTTGAAAAATCATTTTTATGTACTTGTGTGCGATTTAATTCCATGTGTAGTAAATTGCAAGGAATTTTCAAACATATTGATCTAACAGCTATGACACAATTAAGCATGGAGTGCCATGGCATTTAAATTCCAAAAAAATTGAAAAAGATCAGAAACACATGAAACCTTGGTTGTTGTAATGTCATGCCACCAAGACGATGTGGTGAAATTTTTGGCATGTTTGAGAAAAGTTTGGACACACACCCCTCACAAACCGGAGCAACTCACTAGAAGGCTCGTGGTTCTGAGAGAGAACAATGCATGTTTAATGACGAACGGGAGATGGCTTCCTCTTACGACATTCAAATTTCTTCTATGTCTAACATGCACTAATACAACTATCATGTAAAATTTTGGAAAATTTCAGGGGTCATTTGACCTTTTGAAGATATTTAAGTGATTTTCTATCCATTTAATGACCATAATTCAAATTAGAACTAGATGTACATGCAACGGCTAACCATAACAGTTTGAAAAATCATATTCGTGTAATTGCGTGCGATTTAATTCCATATGCAGTAAATTGGAAGGAATTTTCAAACATATTGATCTAACGGCTATGACACAATTAAGTATGGAGTGCCATGGCATTTAAATTCCAAAAAATTAAAAAGAGATCAGAAACACATGAAACCTTGGTTGATATAATACCATGCCACCAAGATGATGTGGTAAAAAATTTGGCATGTTTGACGAAAGTTTGGACACACACCCCTCACAAAATGTAGCAACTCACTAGAAGGCTCGTGGTTCCGAGAGGGAACAATGCATGTTTGATGACAAACGGGAGATAGCTTCCTCTTACGACCTTCTGATTTTTTTTTCTATGTGTAATGTGCACTAATACAACTGTCATGTCAAATTTTGGAAAATTTCAGGGGTCATTTGACCTTTTGAAGACATTTAAGTGATTTTATATCCATTTAATGACGGTAATTCAAATTAGAACTAGATGTACATGCAACGGCTAACCATATCGCTTTGAAAAATCATTTTTATGTACTTGTGTGCGATTTAATTCCATGTGTAGTAAATTGGAAGGAATTTTCAAACATATTGATCTAACAGCTATGACACAATTAAGCATTGAGTGCCATGGCATTTAAATTCCAAAAAAATTGAAAAAGATCAGAAACACATGAAACCTTGGTTGTTGTAATGTCATGCCACCAAGACGATGTGGTGAAATTTTTGGCATGTTTGAGAAAAGTTTGGACACACACCCCTCACAAACCGGAGCAACTCACTAGAAGGCTCGTGGTTCCGAGAGGGAACAATGCATGTTTGATGACAAACAAGAGATAGCTTCCTCTTACGGCCTTCAAATGTTTTCTATATGTAACATGCACTAATACAATTGTCATGTCAGATTTTGGAAAATTTCAGGGGTCATTTGACCTTTTGAAGACATTTAAGTGATTTTCTAGCCATTTAATGATCGTAAATGAAATTAGAGCTAGATGTGCATGCAACGGCTAACCATAACGGTTGGAAAAATCATATTTGTGTACTTGTGTGCGATTTAATTCCACGTGCAGTAAATTGGAAGGAATTTTTAAACATATTGGGTCTAACGGCTATGACACAACTAAGCATGGAGTGCCATGGCATTTAAATTCTAGAAAAATTAAAAAATATCAGAAACACATGAAACCTTGGTTGACGTAATGTCATGCCACCAAGATGACGTCGTAAAAAAATTGGCCTGTTTCACGAAAGTTTGGACACACACCCCTCACAAACCGGAGCAACTCACTAGAAGGCTCGTGGTCCGAGAGGGAACAATGCATGTTTGATGACGAACGGGAGATAGCTTCCTCTTACGGCCTTCAAAATTTTTCTACATATAACATGCACTAATACAACTATCATGTGAAAATTTGGAAAATTTCAGGAGTCATTTGACCTTTTGAAGACATTTAAGTGATTTTCTAGCGATTTAATGACCGTAATTCAAATTTGAACTACATCTACATGCAACCTCTAACCATAACGGTTTGAAAAATCATATGTGCATACTTGTGTGTGATTTAACTCCATGTGCAGTCAATTAGAAGGAATTTTCAAACCTATTGGTCTGACGACATGGACACATATATATGCATGGAGTGCCATGGCATTTTAATTCCAAAAAATTAAAAAATGATCAGAAAATCATGAAACTTGCTTGATGTAATGTCATGCCACCAAGATGATGTGGTAAAAAATCGGCATGTTTTACGAAAGTTTGGACATGCACCCCTCACAAACCGGAGCAACTCACTAGAAGGCTACTGGTTTCGAGAGGGAACAATGCATGTTTGATGACGAATGGGAGATAGCTTCCCCTCACGGCCTTCAAATTTTGTTCCTATGTTTAACCTGCACTAATACAACTGTCATGTGAAAATTAGAAAAATTTATGGGGTCATTTGACCTTTTAAAGACATTTAAGTGATTTTCTAGCCATTTATTGACCGTAATTCAAATTTGAACTACATCTACATGCAACGGCTAAACATAACGGTTTGAAACATCATATTTGCGTACTTGTGTGCGAGTTAATTCCATGTGCTGTAAAGGAATTGTCAAACAGATTGGTCTCACGGCATGAACACATGTACATGCATGGAGTGCCATGGCATTTAAATTCCAAAAAATTAAAAAATTATCAGAAAAACATGAAACCTTGCTTGATGTAATGTCATGCCACCAAGATGATGTGGTAAGAAAATTGGCCTGTTTGACGAAAGTTTGGACACACACCCCTCACAAACCGGAGCAACTCACTAGAAGGCTAGTGGTTCCGAGAGGGAACAATGCATATTTGATGACGAATGGGAGATAGCTTCCCCTTACGGCCTTAAAATTGTTTCTACGTTTAACATGCACTAATACAACTATCATGTGAAAATTTGGAACATTTCAGGGGTCATTTGTAACACCCAGGATGCGGCTATATCTCCCATGTGTCGGAGCACGACTTAGAGGCATAACCGCATAGTAGGCTTGTCGCAAGAGGGGTAAGCTTTACACATCCCATGTACTGAATAAGAAGGGATAAAGAGTTGGCTTACAATCGCCACTTCACACAATACATAAATATAGCATTACATCATTCAGAATACAAACAAGGTCCGACTACGGAACCAAATAAAGAAAGACAACCCCTAATGCATAGATCCCCGATCTCCCCGACTGGTCTCCTCTACTAATCAACTAGAAAGCGAAACAACACAAGAACATGATCTTCATCGAGCTCCCAACTGAGCTGGGTTGCGTCACCTGCACTGGTTATTATCGCATCTGCAACTGGTTTTGGAAGTAATCTGTGAGCCACGGGGACTCAGCAATCTCACACCCGCGAGATCAAGACTATTTAAGCTTATGGGTAGGAAAAGGTAGTGAGGTGGAGCTGCAGCAAGCACTAGCATATATGGTGGCTAACATACGCAAAAAAGAGCGAGAAGCGAAGCAAAGCAACGGTCTTGAACTAGAAGTGATCTAGAAACTACTTACGTCCAAGCATAACACAAGAACCGTGTTCACTTCCCGGACTCCGCCGAGAAGTGACCATCACGGCTACACACGTGGTTGATGCATTTCAATTAAGTTGAGTGTCAAGTTCTCTACAACCGGACATTAAAAGATTCCCATCTGCCCATAACCGCGGGCACGGCTTTTGAAATTTCAAAACCCTGCAGGGGTGTCCCAACTTGGCCCATCACAAGCTCTCACGGTCAACGAAGGATATTCCTTCTAGCGGGAAGACCCGATCAGTCTCGGAATCCCGGTTACAAGACTTTTCGACAATGGTAAAACAAGACCAACAAGACCGCCCGATGTGCCGACATCCTGATAGCAGCTGCACATATCTCGTTTTCTAGGCAACACTGAATGAGCGCTCCGTACAACTAAAACCAGCCCTCAAGTTTCCCCGAGGTGGCGCTATAAAGGACTCTAGTTCAGACCAACACTTCGACAAGCACTGGCCCGGGGGGTCTTAAAATAAAGATGACCCTCGAGAGAGGGACTCCCAAGGGAAAAGTAGGTGGTGGTGAGGCAAATGGTAAAACCAAGGTTGGGCCTTGCTGGTGGAGTTTTATTCAAAGAGAACTGTCAAGGGGTCCCCATAACAGCCAACCGTGTAAGGAATGCAAAATCAAGGAACATAACACTGGTATGACGGAAACTAGGGCGGAAAGAGTGGAACAAAACACCAGGCATAAGGCCGAGCCTTCCACCCTTTACCAAGTATATAGGTGCATTAAGTAAATAAGATATATTGTGATATCCCAACAAAATTTCGAAGTTCCAACAAGGAACAAACTCCAATCTTCACCTGCAACTAACAACGCTATAAGAGGGCTGAGCAAAAGCGGTAACATAGCCAAAAAGGTGGGTTAGAGGCTTGACATGGAAATATGGGAGGCATGATATAGCAAGTGGTAGGTATCGCAGCATAGCAATAGAGCGAGCAACTAGCAAGCAAAGATAGAAGTGATTTCGAGGGTATGGTCATCTTGCCTGAGATCCCGCAAGGAAGAATAACGAGTCCATGAAGAAGACAAAAGGGCGTAGATGAACAGATCCTCACAACTCCGGAACGAAACCGAAGCTAACGCGAGAAGTAACCCGGAAAGAAGCAAACAACATAGTAAACAACCACCACATAAACATGTAATGATGCACAACCAAGTATGATGCACAACCAAGTATGAGGCATGGCATGGCAAAATGCACAAACTACCCTACAAATTAAGTGGAACTCAACATGCAAATCCGTTGCATATTGACGAAACACCACATTCAAGTTATTTAGTTCGATCTCGTTTATGTATCCAACAATATTAAATGTTGATTAACATGGCAAGAGGTGAAGCAAATGAAAACTACCTATCTAGGCAAGTTTAAATGAGGCCGGAACAACAAAACAACAAGTTCGGAAACTCCTCATGTACATATATTAGATTTGGTACTGTTCTGCCCTAAACATAAATTTAGAGTTGTTGAACATGCAAAGTAAGGTCACCATGTTAATCTAGGCATTTTTCTACCCCATTTACATATAAAGTTTATTAAAATTCGAGCTACGGTTATTAAGTTATGGATTAAGGCATTTTAACATGGCATAAGGATAAAATTGGATATTATTAAACTAGACAAAATTCTAGATATTTTACATATAAAGTTTATTTTAATCCGATGCACGGTTAATTAGTTAGGATATGCATGAAGTGCAAGGGTGTTCCTGCAAAACTAGCAATTCTCAGGATAAATAGCAAATTTGGTCGCGGAAAAAAACAGGCACTCAGGCCGAATCTAGTTGGCCCAACAATGGCAAAAAGGGGCTCAGGGGTGGCCTCACCATGGGCCGAGCCCAGTCAGTGAGGAGGGCAAGGCAGGCCGGGCCTTGGAGTAGGCGCGGCAGGATCCCGCGAGCGG
>NC_041392.1:623723655-623725202 GCF_002162155.2 Triticum dicoccoides
CAGGGGAAGGGTCAACACCGGATGCATGACTACAGCCTCCTCCTCTCGACAAAAAGGCAGGAGCGGGACTTGGCGGCGCCAGGCGACGGGGATCCGATCGGGACGACGTTCTCCGGCGAGGCAAGGTCCGGCGGGAGTCGCGGGCTCCAGATCCAGCGCTTCGGCGAGCTACAGAAGGTTAGCGCGGTGGGGCGCTGCACTTGCCGATGCGGATGGCAGAAGCACGGCGCCGCTGGCATCTAGTACATGGCGCGGCGGGGCGGCGACGAGTCTTGGCGGGAACGGTTCGAGGAGCTCAAGGACGACGTTGTCCGGGCGCGGGAGGCGAGGATGGCCAGCGCAAACTCCTCTAGGGATCCCTGTTGCACGACCAGCAGTGCAGGTGAGAGAGGGAGGAGAGAAAGAATAGGAAGGGAGAGGCAGGGGCGCAGGGGTCCTGCTACAGGTGGTCGCCGGCGACGGGAAGGTCCTCGCCTGATGACGGCGGGGCTGCTGCTTGCTCTGGGTGAGCGGCTGGATGTGGGCATGTGGCTGGAGGTGACGCTGGATGCCTGGGCCTGGGGTTCGAGCATAGGAGTTCAGTGGGGGGGTGGATCGATGGGTGGATCGCGAAGGCAGGGGAGCATCCTGATTGGAGCGACGGGGAAAACGAGGTGGATCTCGCGGCTGGCGGCGGGAATGATGGGACAAGCTCCCTAGGATCTAGGGTTGTCCACTATATAAAGCAAATAGGTTTTTGACTAGGGACTAATCTGTCCCTTCGATCGTAATCGAATGGAAAAGAAAAGTAGGTTAGGGAGTCCAATAAAGAAAATGGTGACATTTTGTAGATGTTTGGGGATGATCCGGATCCAACGGTGACGACTGCCCGAGTTGGGTCCGGGGAAGTTTCGGACGCACACGAGAGGGGGTTTGTGCACTGAGCAAAGAGGGGTTTTCGGACCGTGCAATCGCATCGGACGGCTCCGGATGCGAAGAGGGGTAGGTGGATGGACTAGGTGGGCTGTGGCTTGGCTGAGAGGAGAGAAGAGAGAGACACTACAAAAAAGACACATACGTGACATTTTGGGCCGAACGAATTTTTTTTCTGTCATACATATGACACTTCTTTGACGATAATTGTGACAAAACCCGGTATCATCATAGATGTGGTGGGCTCCTACTTCTATGACAAAAAATCATGACAGAAAATGGGCTTTCTTCCTGGGCGGGCCGGAGACGCAGCTGCATGACATTCTTTGGGCCGTCCATGACAGAAAAAACCATGGTAGAAGCGAGGGGGAGGAAAATTTTGGGGAGTTCCCGGTTACGGTGGGAGGCCGAGAAATACACGTTTCTCTTGTACACGCACGCGTGTGTGCGAGGCGTTGGCTCTAACTGAACCCAAGCGAGGCGTTGGGCTCTAACTGAACCCGAGCGATTGCACTGCAGGCTACGCGTTACTGAACCCGAGCGATCGATCGATGGCTGTTAACTGAACCTGATCGAGCGATTCCTTTGCTACTGCTGCTAACTGAAGCCGATCGATGCTGCCTCTGGATGAACAG
>NC_041392.1:623725514-623746453 GCF_002162155.2 Triticum dicoccoides
GGGGGGGGTGGATGAAAAGTTCCCGATGGGGGTGGATGAATAGGACCCCGTGGTGTTGCCTCTGGATGAACAGGACCCCGATCCATTGAGCCGGATGGGGCTGGATGAACAGGACCCCGTGGAGGGCTGGATGAACAGGACCACCCCGTGGAGGGTGGGATGAACAGTAGCCCGTGGAGGGGTGGTTGAACAGGAGCCCGTGGAGAGGGGTGCTTGAACAGTAGCCAGTGGAGTAGCGCGCGGTGGAGGCTGGATGAACAGGAGCCCGTGGATCAACAGTCGTAGGTGGAGGCTGGAGGAGGTCGACGGTGGATGAACAGTAGCTCGTGGAGGCTGGAGGGGGTCGACGGTGGAGATGAACAGTATCCCGTGGAGTCCCGTTTTGCGGTACGTCACACCCCTCCTGATGAACACGACCGCCGTTTCGACCATAGCGCTCCAACACAAGTCCGTTTCGTCTGTTTTGCGGTACGCCACACCCCTCCCGATCAACAGGAGTACGTCAGACCCCTCCCAATGAACAGGATCCCGTTTCGAACGTGGCCGGTCAAACACAAGGCTGTTTCCTCTGTTCCGCGGTACGCCAGGCCTCGTTTCCATCGCCTGTTTCGTCCAATCCCTCCCGATGAACACGACGCATTCCGTTGCCTCCCCATGAACAAGACGCATTCCGTTGCCTCCCCATGAACACGACGATGGCGCCATTTCTCCGTTCCGACCCAGCCATGTACACGAGCCCAGGCCGTATGTATGCGCGAGTAGGCGTTCAAGACCCCGCCCGTATGTACACATACGTGGCCGTATTTTCTTTCTTGCACCCTGGCCACTGTACGTACGTGTACATGCTACATGCGCGCCTCTACTACGACACCTGCACGCCTCTACATCGACTAGTATATGTGTACGTACACGTTCGCGACCAGAATGACAACGCTATGTACGCTTCGACCAGGTGGGTCCCGACCGTCACGCACTTCCTTGCGTGCGAAGATGTAGTTGGTGGGTCCCAGCAGTCAGGGGGGCGAATTGTTTTGTTTTTTTGCCCGGACGCACTTCCTTGTGTGCGAAGGTGTAGCTGGTGGGTCCCAGCAGTCAGGGGGGAATGTTTTTTTTGCGAAATACGGTGGCCTGTCTGGTGGGTCCCCGCTGTCAGGTGGAGCAATAATTATTTTGCACGTAATAAGGAGGCACTTCCTTGCTGCGGCCGTGGACCCAGTTGTCAGCCTCTTCACGTACAATCCACGTCCGATGGAAGTTGTTCCTTGACCATGTTGACCACGCCGCGCCGAGAGCACCAGGGCGGTGGACGACAGCGAGGCCTAGGAAGGGGACGACAGGGAGCTAGGGAAGACGCAGCAGTGGAAGCCCGCGCGAAGAGGAGTACGAGGGTTCACCGGTTCGGCTGCGGTGTGAGGCTTCCATCCCTGTAGGGCCTGGCCAGCAGTGGGAATAGTAGGGGGCGGTGAGGCCTCCGCGGCAGCACAGCCGGCCACGGGAGGTAGGAGCATGCGACACGACCGGCGCTGCTTTGGGCGGCTGGAGCAAGAAGACCAGGGTTGAAGAAGCACTACGACCGTTGGATGGACATCGTACGGTCACTTGAGCTAGAATTGTTCATATTGACTAAAGTTGACAAAGGCCCCCGTCCCAGTCAACTTAGTAGGCCCACAAGTCAGCCTCCCACCATGGTGGGTCCCAGCTAGCAGGGGGAGTATTCATTTTTTTGTGCGTAATAAGGAGGCACTTCTGGTGGGTCCGAGCTGACAGCGGGGGAATGTTTTTTTCATGAAATACGCTCGCCCGTCCGGTGGGTCCGAGCAGTCAGGGGGGAAACGTTGTTTTCGCGAAATAAGGTGGCCCATCCGGTGGGTCCCTGCTGTAAGGTGGAGGAATAATTATTTTGCACGTAATAAGGAGGTACTTCCTTGCGGCCGCCTGGACCCAGCTGTCAGCCTCTCCAAGTACAGTACTCTTCTGATGGAAGTCGGTCGTTGACCATGTTGACCACGCCGCACTGAGAGCACCAGGGCGGTGGTCTGGACGACGGTGAGGCCTAGGAAGGGGACGACGCGGAGCCGGAGAAGACGTAGTAGTGGAAGCCTGCGTGGAGAGGAGTACGAGGGTTCACTGGTTTGGCTCTGGTGTGAGGCTGCCGTCGCTGCAGAATAACAGGGGGTGTGGGTGAGTGGAGGGATGGCCTGGCCAGCGGTGGGAGTAGTATGGGGGCGGTGAGGCCTCCGCGGCAACACAGCCAGCCACGGGAGGCAGGAGCAGGCGGCACGCCCAGCGCTGCTTTGGGAGGCTGGACCAAGAAGACCAGAGGTTGAAGAAGCACTACGGCCGTTGGATGCACATCGTACGGTCACTGAAGCTAGAAACATTTATTATTGACTAAGTTGACAAAGCCCTTGGTACGCTCCAACTTAGTAGGCCCACAGGTCAGCCTCTGAAACGGTGCACCCCAGATGTCAGGGGGAGGAATCATTTTTTGGGCGCCCGAAGCTAAGAATATCCGAGATTGAAGAAGAAGCACGACATCCTTTGGATAGACATCCAACGGCCACTGCTGCTAGAACCGTGTGTTGACTATAATAAGTTGGCAAAGCATTGCATACGCGTCAACTTATTTTTTTAGGGGACGCGTCACTTAGTAGGCCCAAAGTGTGTGGCAGAGAACTTATAGCCCATTTGCGTTTTATAAGAATGTACATCCCATTTTGGAATTCTAATGGAATTTACAACAACCCATTTACAGTTTGTTAAAAGTACAACCCATTTTATAGCTAGGACAATGATTAATAATTTCAACCAACCGTTGAAGACGGAATTCAATAAAATTTCCCACATTTTGATGGGCTTCAAAATATTTTTATCCCGAAATTTCTAGTCAGGTTAAATATAAATTTGTATTACGTGAAAATCCAACGAAACATTGCGCGTGCAACAATGAAAATTTAAGATTTTAAAAATCCATAAATAATATTTTATAAACTAATTTCGTGTTTGGTGCATTTTTTTATAGTTACTGCCCAGTTTTATAATTACATCCCATTTATTATGTTTTAAAGCCCTTTTTCCTGTTAAGCCTAATGCATCCCTCCTAGGATAGATTTGCAGCCCAGCGGGGCGGAGAATAACAAGTTGACCTTGCCTGGGTATTCCTCAAAAAGACGTATAGCTGGGCTAGCCATTTTCATCTTAAAAAAATGAGTATCTGGGCTGGATATCTGGCCTGGGCTAGATGGGCCACCGCCCGCGCAGTTAATACCCTGCTCTCCTCTGAACAACAACGAAATCATCGCCAAGCAGAAAAACTCAGCAGTGCTCACGCCTCTAAAACACAAATACTGCTCGAGCTGCTTGGTCCCAGCTGTCGGCCACACCTTGTGCAATTCTCTCGTTTACATTGACTACATAGGTTGACAATGGTGTGTGACCATGATGTCACAAAACTAGGAGAAAGCAAAAAAATAGTTGTACATAATAAGGAGGCAATTGCGTACGTACGGCTATGGCCCTAGTGGGTCCCTAGTGTCATCCAGTCGAAATAAAGTCATCTCTTGAATCCTCATGTTCGTTGATGATGTTAACACTGCTCGGCGCCACGGCGAGCGCAACAACTCGAAGGACAATGGAGAGGGCCTTGCGGGCCCTACGGATGGTCTGATACAGCGCCCGCTACTCATTCAGGAAGCCAGGATCATCGGACACCTATGAGCACCTTCGAGAAACTGAGACGGCATGAAACGGTAAGGCCGCGCTTGGAAGCTCTGGTTTATTTCAAACCTGTAGTAACATACAAGTGTAATTTACTCGTCATTGAAAACAACGCATAAAATACAGGCGTAATGAAACTGAGGGCCCGAGGTCTGTAAGTAAAACCGGCGGGTTACGCGTGTAATTTCAGAGACCAGTGTATATTTTATGAGCACTGCTATATGGACGACATTACCAGACGATACATGCACGACGTGCGTATCATGCCATCCATGGGCAAGGCTGAAACAGCAGCTAACGGCTGGATTAGCAATCGTCCGAGTGTCGTTCAGCGTTTTTATCGTGTGTCAAGTACTTCCGACATTTTACTAGTCGAAATCGACCAACCAAGCGCCTTCGCCCGAGACCATCTCCTTTAATTTAGAAGCGTCAGTGTTACAAGCAGTTTTGGTTGGAAAATGACGATCCAATCACGACCTAATATCATGAGTTGGTCGGAAGATCATATGGTTTCACGTCTAACCTACTCGACTTGTCGTATAGGCTATGAATGAAACATCAGATAATGAACTTCTTAAGCATGGAAACAACAAAAGAGGATGATCTTCTTAACAAGCAAATCACTGGCATTAGATCGACATGCAAAACAATACGAAGCATTATTCTCAGGAGGCACGGTGAACAGCTTGTGATGCCACATGCCACAAAATTCCAAGCTCAACTTTGCAATCAAACACAAGGCCTGGCATTATATAGACAATATTCAGAACAAACTCTTAACGTAGGAATATCTCAGCAGAGTAACTATTTACTTCTAAACTGAACACAGGAATAGGAAAAAACACTCGACGCTGCTCACAGCATGGGCGTCCCACTCAAAAATATCAAATGCATGTCTTCTGGCTAACATCAATGAGCAAATTTTGACAAGGTTTTCCACTTCCAATATATTAAACTAACGTCTTCTTGCTAACATCAATGATTAAACTTTGACAAGCTTTTCCCATTCAAAATATGTAATGCCTATGATCATGGAGTCCTGTCGTAGCTTTCATACTTGTTTGGGCACTTTTTGCCTAGGGCACTCCACGTATTGTTAAATTGCCAATGGTCTCTGCATACTAGTCATGTCACCGGTGTCTAATAATACTCTGTAAAGCTCTCGGTCATTCCTTCGGTAATGTAGCGCAAACAGTGACTGCTTCTTTCTGCAAAGTGGAATGACCAACTAGACCCAATAATGCAGCAGTTTGCCTTACACATTGGCTCCTTTTGTGCAGTTCAACTAAAATCGAAGTCGGAGTAAAACCGAGCTTCAATTTTGATATCCCTATAAGCAACACTAGGTATAAGGGAAACAATTACTAAGAAATAACGGTTGATGACTTGTACTCCCAGAAGAAAAGCATCTACTGATCTAGTTTATCTTAATGGGAAACAAAGCAGGAAACTAGTAATTCTCCATCAGTGTGATTCATTCATGTTGACTGATACATTATCTTAACAATGCCTTGTTTCAACATGTATAAAGAACGACAAAACTTATAAAGGGGGTGATGCTCAATTTGTTGTAACCAAGCCACAAGCATCATGTTTGGGTTGGTCCCATTTTTGTTCACTACTTAATGGGAAAAGACAGCAATACAATAGCTTCAATTCATCATTTTTATTTAAAACGGTACCAATACAAGTAGCACAACATCTCAAAACACACTGCACGATCATGTGGATGAAGGCAAGTACCAACCTGTCATGACACACACAAGATCACGTACGAATCTGCCAACACGAATAGGAAATCCAATCTCGTTTTGTGCAGTTGCACTGAAATCAAGGAAAGTGTTTCACGTAGTGAAGCAAAATGTCACAATAGCAACAAGTTGAATAGATATCCCTGTATAAACAGAGGCAAAAAAGGAATCAATTACTGGCTAATAAAGGAGGATGAAACATGCGGCCACAAAAATGGTAATCCCGCCAATCCCTAACAAGTGTTGCAGTTTTGAAATAAGATTCAGTAGTTAATTCTGAGAGTGGCATCAATTACTGGCTTATAAAGGGGGTGATGCTGAATTTGTTGTAACAAAGCAACAAGCATCATGTCTGGGTTGGTCCCATTTTTGTTCACTACTTAATGGGAAAAGATAGCAATGCAATAGCTTCAATTCATCATCTATTTAAAACAATACCAATACAAGTAGCACATCATCTCAAAGCACACTGCACAATCGTGTGGATGAAGGCCTGTACTGACCTTTCATGAGATGACCAACATAAAATATGAATCTACCAACACGAAGAGGAAATCCAATCAAGTTTTGTGTAGTTGCACTGAAATCAAGCAAAGTTGCCGATGTGACATTTAAGTTTTCTATAGCAACAAGTTGAATAGATATCCCTGTTTTAAGAGGCAAAAAAGAAAACAATTACTGGCCAATAAAGGAGGATGAAACATGCGGCCACAAAAAGAAGCATCTACCTTATCTTGATGGAAAACAAAGTGTTGGACAGTGGCATTTCTAAAATGGTTGCATTGATTCATATTAACAGAGAAATTCTTTTAAAACAGATCAGTAGTTAATCTTGAGATTAACAACAGCAAAATAGCTGCATGGGACATGCCAGCACCATGTGCATCCACACGTATGAATGGGTGATGCATAGTATGTAGCCAAGCAGCATATATGCGCTGGTCCCATATTTGTTCTCTTTAAACCTTCTTCCTATGTGAGGGCAGCAAATCTAGTCATGCACAAACTACCCGACCCCCAATTTCTTTCCCTTTTCAACAAAGAGATCGGTTTGTTACAGATGTGTGTACTGGGTTACCCCCTTTTTCCCTTTTCGACCTACAAAGCGGCTGGATAGCCAGTCTATACTACTTTCCACCCTTCCTTTCCTCATTGAACCACGTCCTAGATTCTTGCTCCAGCCCACCGCACCCTTCATTCCTCTTTGAACCAGGACCTAGATTCGACTACAGATCGAAAAAGATCCACATGCAGCTAGAGCAACGACGGTTTCAAAGAAACTTATACCTTAGGGTCGTCGGGATGAAGCAAGGCGTGCGGAGGGAGGCCGGATCTGCCCACACTAAGTACGGTAGCGAGGAAGAAGGGGTCGGTGGCCCTCCCGCACAAGCGCTGGGTGAAAGAGAACAGCGCAGTCGACAGTGGATTGCCTCCCTCACCGAAGGCGATAGAGTGAACGCTGCACCTCCTCCCCTTCCCGGTGCGACGAGATATGGACGCCTCCTTCACCAGCTATGAGGGGGGAGAGAGAGACAAGAGGCCAACACAGTCGTGTTTAGATCTGGTGAAGAGAGGGTGAGAGAATGTGAATATAGCAAACCCTAGCAAATGTATCTAGACTCATTTTAGTGCTAGATACCTCCATATCTAGACAAATCTAAGACACGTAATTCAGAATGGAGGGAGTAACATAATGTAGTGCGGCGAGCGTGTGGAGAGTGCAACCCTAGCAAACAAGCGCTGAGGCTCCCACTTATATATATACTACTATAGTACGGACTGAGCTCCGGTGCCTTCATTGCACCTACTTTTGGCTGTATGACAGGTGAGCCAGCCACATTTTGGGCCCACCTATCGTAAAACCCTAGCGAAAATTGCACCAACGTGAAAGAAGACTGTGTCTCCAACGCAACCAAGGTGAACTGACGAAGGATATCATCTTTGTGTGTAACAAGCAAAGAGCACTGATGGAAGACAGCTTGTTTTTGTCGAAAATCGATCAGCTTCACCAGCCAATGCAACCATGAGGTGCAACCATGAGCATCGATAGGTCATCATGGTGATGCATCATCCATTTGGCATCAAGTTTGGGTGAGGCACCTAAGAAGTTCGACAAATCCTCACTGTGGTCTGTTTCTTCTCAGTAATCAAGCTCGAGGAAGGAAGAACCACATGGCAGAGGACAGTGAGGCGGAACAACAATGGCCATCCAATTTTGTACAGTTCCACTAAAATTGAGGAAGACATGCCCGGGTATGGAGACACGCATCGCTATTTCCAAAAATATAAAAAAGGGTTAGCAACGACATCTCAATTGTCAATAAGAATTAATGAAAAGTACACCAACAAACAGAAGCATCATAATTATCTTGATGGGAACTAAACCAGGATACCCGAGAAAAAAAGCATTTGTTCATTTAACCAGTGATAGTACTACCACCATATGGACAATGACCGCACAACCACCATGTAATTTTTTGTCGAAACAACATGTATACCTCCACCGAGGCATAAATTAGGACAACTTTTTGAGTGGCATTTCCTCTATAATAGTACTAGTAGGTGATGTTGGACCAGCTGACGAACCCTAGCTACTATGCATGGGGAGCTGGGGAGTAGTCGCATAGAAGAAAACCCGCACGCAGCAACCTGGGGAGCTGGACCAGTAAGAAGTTATACCTCAGGTGGGCGAGATGTCGTTTAGGCGGGCGGGCGGGATCTTCCCACACGACGGCAGCAAACAAGGGCGCGGAGGATCTTCGTCCGCGCCATCGCCGGCTCCGAGAGGACGGTGCGCATCGGCTTCCTCTGTTGCTGACGGCGACAACGTCAACACTGCACCTCCTCACCTCCTCCAGCGGATGGGATTCGGCCGGATCTGTGACCACCGGTGAGGAGAGAGATAGAGTGGACACTGTCATCTTGTTTTGATATGGAGAGGGTGAGAGAGCGAGATGCGAGAAACTCTATCAAACAAGAGGCTATAATGGAGTAAAAATTCTCTCCATAGCAGTGGTTTTAAATAGAATACGCGCGTTCCTGGAAAAAAGAAACGAAAACTGGCGGACAATTTTTTAAGCGTCTGTCTAGGACACATCTAGATGTGACATAGTTATGTCACATATAAGTTGATGTCCACTCTGTTTGTGGTCTTTTCCTACTTTTTTTGTTTCTTGTTGCTACATTATATACTTGTGGGAGCTTAGATGTGATATCCTTAAATAACATCTAGATGTGAATTAGAGAAACTGATTTTCTAACGTACCAAGAAAGAAAACTCGATCAAAAACACGCCCCCGCTTCCAGGTCGCGAGAGTCATCGCGCACACACACATAGACATAGACATGCATATCCGTGTATACGTAAAATTCCATTTCCATCTCCATCTCCAATCATATTTGTCCAACTGGCACATTATTTATGTTGTTAATTATATACGCAACAATATTAACGTACAACATCTCTTGTTTGCGCACGTCCGGACCACTGCCACGGCCGGTCTTGACCAACCCGAACCCTCTTCTGTTGGAAATATGCCCTAGAGGCAATAATAAATTGGTTATTATTATATTTCCTTGTTCATGATAATCGTTTATTATCCATGCTAGAATTGTATTGATAGGAAACTCAGATACATGTGTGGATACATAGACAACACCATGTCCCTAGTAAGCCTCTAGTTGACTAGCTCGTTGATCAATAGATGGTTACGGTTTCCTGACCATGGACATTGGATGTCGTTGATAACGGGATCACATCATTAGGAGAATGATGTGATGGACAAGACCCAATCCTAAGCCTAGCACAAGATCATGTAGTTCGTATGCTAAAGCTTTTCTAATGTCAAGTATCATTTCCTTAGACCATGAGATTGTGCAACTCCCGGACACCGTAGCAGTGCTTTGGGTGTGCCAAACGTCACAACGTAACTGGGTGCCAAACGTCACACCGTAGGAGTGCTTTGGGTATCTCCGAAAGTGTCTATTGGGTTGGCACGAATCGAGACTGGGATTCGTCACTCCGTGTAAACGAAGAGGTATCTCTGGGCCCACTCGGTAGGACATCATCATAATGTGCACAATGTGATCAAGGAGTTGATCACGGGATGATGTGTTACGGAACGAGTAAAGAGACTTGCCGATAACAAGATTGAACAAGGTATCGGGATACCGACGATCGAATCTCGGGCAAGTATCGTATCGA
Source organism: Triticum dicoccoides (assembly GCF_002162155.2). Classification (NCBI taxonomy): domain Eukaryota; kingdom Viridiplantae; phylum Streptophyta; class Magnoliopsida; order Poales; family Poaceae; genus Triticum; species Triticum dicoccoides. The sequence goes on from NC_041392.1 coordinate 623,735,187, forward strand.
TAGACAAAGGGAATTGTATACGGGATTGATTGAATCCTCGACATCATGGTTCATCCAATGAGATCATCGTGGAACATGTGGGAGCCAACATGGGTATCCAGATCCCGCTGTTGGTTATTGGCCGGAGAGTTGTCTCGGCCATGTCTGCATGACTCCCGAACCCGTAGGGTCTACACACTTAATGTTCGATGATGCTAGGGTTATAGGGAATAGATATACGTGGTTACCGAATGTTGTTTGGAGTCCCGGATGAGATCCCGGACGTCACGAGGAGTTCCGGAATGGTCCGAAGGTAAAGATTTATATATGGGAAGTCCTGTTTTGGTCGCCGGAAAAGTTTCGGGTTTATCGGTAATGTACCAGGACCACCGGGAGGGTCCCGGTGGTCCACAAAGTGGGGCCACCAGCCCCGGAGGGCTGCATGGGCCAAGTGTGGGAGGGGACCAGCCCCAGGTGGGCTGGTGCGCCCCCCCACCAAGGCCCAAGGTGCAAGGGAAAGTGGAAGGGGGCAAACCCTAGGCTCAGATGGGCCTAAGGCCCACCTAGTGGTGCGCCCCCCTCTCTCCCCCCTTGGCCGCCCCCCTAGATGGGATCTAGGGCTGGCCTCCACCCCTAGGGGTGGAAACCTAGGTGGGGGCGCAGCCCCTCCCCTCCCCTATATATACTTGAGGTTTTGGGCTGCCATAGACACAATTCAATCTCCTTCTTGGCGCAGCCCTACCCCTCTCCCTCCTCGTCTCCTGCTTGGCAAAGACACCATTATAATTATTTCGTACATGTCACTCTCGATTCATTGCACATCTCGGTACACCGCCGGAGGCATTCACATAGAGTCATAGTTTTTTCTAGTATCGAGTTGTAATTTTTGAGTTGTAAGTAAATAAAAGTGTGATGATCATCATTATTAGAGCATTGTCCCATGTGAGGAAAGGATGATGGAGACTATGATTCCCCCACAAGTCGGGATGAGACTCCGGAAGAACAATAAAAAAATAAGAAAAATGAGAGAAAAAGAGAGAAGGGGCAATTCTACTAACCTTTTACCACACTTGTGCTACAAAGTAACACCATGATCTTCATGATAGAGAGTCTCCTATGTTGTCACTTTCATATACTAGTGGGAATCTTTCATTATAGAACTTGGCTTGTATATTCCAATGATGGGCTTCCTCAAAATGCCTTAGGTCTTCATGAGCAAGCGAGTTGGATGCACACCCACTTAGTTTCTTTTTGAGCTTTCATACACTTATTGCTCTAGTGCATCCGTTGCATGGCAATCCCTACTCACTCACATTGATATCTATTGATGGGCATCTCCATAGCCCGTTGATACGCCTAGTTGATGTGAGACTGTCTTCTCCTTTTTTGTCTTCTCCACAACCACCATTCTATTCCACTTATAGTGCTATGTCCAAGGATCACGCTCATATATTGCTCTCCACTTGGTAGGATTTTAGAAACTTAGGCGAATCAGGTTCGCGGCTAAGCCCCCGAGTGGGAGGATTGCTCACCACTCGGAGTAGTTTTTGAAACTGAGGCGAATCAGGTTCGCGGCTAAGCCACCCACTGGGGGATTTGAACATCCATCCTGACAGGACAACAATTATTAAGGTACTACAAAAATCTTGTCTTTGATAAGCAAGCTGAACGATTCTTATTACAACTCATCGACCTGAGTGCTTAAGTGTAAAATGGCGGAGAAGGTCCGCGTTCCAAGTGTGTGGCTCGTCTTTCTTGTGTTCTACATTGTAAAGGTGATACACTCTCTTGTGGAGAACCTTGGTGATGATGAAGGGACCTTCCCAAGCAGGAGCAAGATTGTGAGGCCTTTGTTGATCCACTCAGAGCACCAGGTCTCCTTCCTGAAATGCTCGACCTCTCACGTTTCTAGCATGGAATCGGCGGAGGTCTTGCTGATTAATGGTCGATTGGATCAAGTCCATCTCTCTCTCTCTCTTCTTCCAGGAGGTCATATGCATCTTGCCGAGCCTGCTCTGCATCAGCTTCTAAGAAAAGTTCCACTCGGGGCGCATTGTGAAGCAAATCACTTGGCAGCATGGCTTCAGCCCCATAGACCATGAAGAAGGGATTCCGGCCAGTCAACCGATTTGGCGTTGTTCTCAACCCCCAAAGGACTAATGGAAACTTGTCTACTCAAGCACCTGCCGCATGCTTGAGGTCACGCATCAACCAGGGTTTCAGCCCTTGGAGGATCAAACCATTTAATCTCTCTGCCTGCCCATTCAACTGTGGATGCGCGATAGATGCGTAGTCGACCCGAGTTCCTTGGGAGGCGCAGAATGCTCTGAACTCATCAGAATCAAAGTTGGAGCCATTATCTGTGATAATACTGTGAGGGACTCCATATCTGAATGTCAGCTCTCTGATGAAACTGTTGGCAGTGGTTGAATCGAGACTATTTATAGGCTTGGCTTCGATCTATTTAGTGAACTTGTCGACGACTACAAGCAAATGAGTGAAACCACTTCTGTCGTTCCTCAGGGGTCCAATATTATGACATGCTCCATCATTGTCATATTGTTTTGCATGATCATGTAGTTGGCATCATATTTGTGTCAAAGCCACCTTCATAATTTTTCATACATCTCACTCTTGATTCATTGCACATCCCGGTACACTGCTGGAGGCATTCACATATATTCATATTTTGTTCTAAGTATCGAGTTGTAATTCTTGAGTTGTAAGTAAATAAAAGTGTGATGATCATCATTATTAGAGCATTGTCCCAGTGAGGAAAGGATGATGGAGACTATGATTCCCCCACAAGTCGGGATGAGACACCGGACGAAAATAAAAAAAGATAAAAAATAGAGGCCATAAAAAAAGAGAAAATGCCGAAAAATGAGAGAAAAAGAGAGAAGGGGCGATGCTACTATCCTTTTACTACACTTGTGCTTCAAGGTAGCACAATGATCTTCATAATAGAGTCTCCTATTTTGTCACTTTCATATACTAGTGGGATTTTTTCATTATAGAACTTGGCTTATATATTCAAATGATGGGCTTCCTAAAAATGCCCTAGGTCTTCGTGAGAAAGAAAGTTGGATGCACACCCACTTTGTTTATTTTTGAGCTTTCATACACTTATAGCTCTAGTGCATCCGTTGCATGGAAATCCCTACTCACTCACATTGATATCTATTGATGGGCATCTTCATAGCCCATTGATACACCTAGTTGATGTGAGACTATCTTCTCCTTTTTGTCTTCTCCACAACCACCATTCTATTCCACCTATAATGCTATGTCCATGGCTCACGCTCATGTATTGCATAAAGATTGAAAAAGTTTGAGAACATCAAAAGTATGAAACAATTGCTTGGCTTGTCATCGGGGTTGTGCATGATTTAAATATTTTGTGTGATGAAGATAGAGCATAGCCAGACTATATGACTTTGTAGGGATAGCTTTCTTTGGCCATGTTATTTTGAGAAGACATGATTGCTTTATTAGTATGCTTGAAGTATTATTATTTTATGTCAATATTAAACTTTTGTTTTGAATCTTTCGGATCAGAACATTAATGCCACAATAAAGAAAATTACATTGATAATTATGTTAGGTAGCATTCCACATCAAAAAATTTGTTTTTATCATTTACCTACTTGAGGACAAGATGGAATTAAGCTTGGGGATGCTTGATACGTCTCCAACGTATCTATAATTTTTATTGTTCCATGCTATTATATTATCTGTTGTGGATGTTTAATGGGCTTTAATATGCTCTTTTATATTATCTTTGGGACTAACCTGTTAACCGGAGACCCAGTGCCAGTTTCTGTTTTTTTGCCTATTTTAGTGTTTCACAAAAAAGAAATACCAAACGGAGTCCGAATGGAATGAAACCTTTGCGATGATCTTTCTTGGACCAAAAGCAAACCAGGAGACTTGGAGTAGAAGTATGGAACTCTGCGAGGTGGCCACGAGGCAGGAGGGTGTGCCCAGGGGGTAGGCGCACCCCCACCCTCGTGGACCCCACATATCTCCACCGACGTACTTCTTTTGCCTATATATACTCTTATACCCTAGATCGATCGTAGAGAGCCACAAAACCACTTTTCCACCACCGCAACCTTCTGTACCCATGAGATCCCATCTTGGGGCCTTTCCCGGTGATCTTCCGGAGGGGGAATCGATCACAGAGGGCTTCTACGTCAACACCATAGCCTCTTCAATGAAGCGTGTGTAGTTTACCACAGACCTTCGGGTCCATAGTTATTATCTAGATGGCTTCTTCTCTCTCTTTGATTCTCAATACAAAGTTCTCCTCGATGTTCTTGGAGATCTATTCAATGTAATACTCTTTTGCGGTGTGTTTGCCGAGATCCGATGAATTGTGGGTTTATGAACAAGATTATCTATGAAAATTATTTGGTTCTTCTCTGAATTCTTATATGCATGATTTGATATCTTTGTAAGTCTCTTCGAATTATCGGTTAAGTTTTGCCTACTAGATTGATCTTTCTTGCAATGGGAGAAGTGCTTAGCTTTGGGTTCAATCTTGCGATGTCATTTCCCAGTGAAAGTAGGGGCAGCAAGGCACGCATTGTATTGTTGCCATCGAGGATAATAAGATGGGGTTTATATCATATTGTTTGAGTTTATCCCTCTACATCATGTCATCTTGCTTAATGCGTTACTCTGTTCTTATGAACTTAATACTCTAGATGCATGCTAGATAGCGGTCGATGTGTGGAGTAATAGTAGTAGATGCAGAATCGTTTTGATCTACTTGACACAGACGTGATGCCTATATTCATGATCATTGCCTATATATTCTCGTAACTATGCATTTTTCTATCAATTGCTCGGCAGTAATTTGTTCACCCATCATAATACATGCTATCTTGAGAGAAGCCTCTAGTGAAACCTATGGCCCCCGGGTCTCTTTCTTATTATATTGCATCTCTCTTATTTACATCACATCTCGTTTACTATTTTTCAATCTTTACTTTCCAATCTATACAACAAAAATACCAAAAATATTTTCTTTACTATCTTTATCAGATCTCACTTTTGCGAGTCACTGTGAAGGGATTGACAACCCCTTTATCGCGTTGGTTGCGAGGTTCTTGATTGTTTGTTCAGGTACTAGGTGACTTGTGTGTTGTCTCCTATTGGATTGATACCTTGGTTCTCAAAAACTGAGGGAAATACTTACGCTACTTTGTTGCATCACCCTTTCCTCTTCAAGGGGAAACCAATGCATGCTCAAGAGGTAGCATACATGGAACAGTAACCATAATGTTTGAAAATCATATTTGTGTACTTGTGTGCAATTTAATTCCATGTGCAGTAATTTGGAAGGAATTTTCAAAAATATTGATCTAACGGCTATGACACAATGAAACACAGAGTGTCATGGCATTTAAATTCCAAAAAATTAAAAAAGACCAGAAACACATGAAACCTTGCTTGATGTAATGTCATGCCACCAAGATGATGTGGTAAATAATTTGGCATGTTTGACGAAAGTTTGGACACACACCCCTCACAACCCGTAGCAACTCACTAGAAGGCTCGTGGTTCCGAGAGGGAACAATGCATATTTGATGACAGACAGGAGATAGCTTGCTCTTACGGCCTTAAGATTTTTTTCTACGTGTAACATGCAGTAATACAACTGTCATGTCAAATTTTGGAAAATTTCAGGGGTCATTTGACCTTTTGAAGACCATTAACTGATTTTCTAGCTATTTAATTACCGTAATTAAACTTAGACCAAGATGTACATGCAACGGCTAACCATAATGGTTTGAAAATCATATTTGTGTACTTGTGTGCGATTTAATTCCATGTGCAGTAAATTGGAAGGAATTTTCAAACATATTGATCTAACGGCTATGACACAATTAAGTATGGAGTGCCATGGCAATTAAATTCCAAAAAATGAAAAAAAATCAGAAACACATGAAACCTTGGTTGCTGTAATGTCATTCAACCAATATTATGTGGTAAAAAAATTGGCATGTTTGACGAAAGTTTGGACACACACCCCTCACAAACCGGAGCAACTGACTAGAAGGCTCGTGGTTCCGAGAGAGAACAGTGATGTTTAATGACGAACGGGAGATGGCTTCCTCTTACGACATTCAAATTTCTTCTATGTCTAACGTGCACTAATACAACTATCATGTAAAATTTTGGAAAATTTCAGGGGTCATTTGACCTTTTGAAGATATTTAAGTGATTTTCTATCCATTTAATGACCATAATTCAAATTAGAACTAGATGTACATGCAACGGCTAACCATAACAGTTTGAAAAATCATATTCATGTAATTGCGTGCGATTTAATTCCATATGCAGTAAATTGGAAGGAATTATCAAACATATTGATCTAACGGCTATGACACAATTAAGTATGGAGTACCATGGCATTTAAATTCCAAAAAATTAAAAAGAGATCAAAAACACATGAAACCTTGGTTGATATAATACCATGCCACCAAGATGATGTGGTAAAAAATTTGGCATGTTTGACGAAAGTTTGGACACACACCCCTCACAAAATGTAGCAACTCACTAGAAGGCTCGTGGTTCCGAGAGGGAACAATGCATGTTTGATGACAAACGGGAGATAGCTTCCTCTTACGACCTTCTGATTTTTTTCTATGTGTAATGTGCACTAATACAACTGTCATGTCAAATTTTGGAAAATTTCAGGGGTCATTTGACCTTTTGAAGACATTTAAGTGATTTTATATACATTTAATGACCGTAATTCAAATTATAACTAGATGTACATGCAACGGCTAACCATATCGCTTTGAAAAATCATTTTTGTGTACTTGTGTGCGATTTAATTCCATGTGTAGTAAATTGGAAGGAATTTTCAAACATATTGATCTAACAGCTATGACACAATTAAGCATGGAGTGCCATGGCATTTAAATTCCAAAAAAATTGAAAAAGATCAGAAACACATGAAACCTTGGTTGTTGTAATGTCATGCCACCAAGACGATGTGGTGAAATTTTTGGCATGTTTGAGAAAAGTTTGGACACACACCCATCACAAACCAAAGCAACTCACTGGAAGGCTCATGGTTCCGAGAGGGAACAATGCATGTTTGATGACAAACAGGAGATAGCTTCCTCTTACGGCCTTCAAATGTTTTCTATATGTAACATGCCCTAATACAATTGTCATGTCAGATTTTGGAAAATTCCAGGGGTCATTTGACCTTTTGAAGACATTTAAGTGATTTTCTAGCCATTTAATGATCGTAAATGAAATTAGAACTAGATGTGCTTGCAACGGCTAACCATAACGGTTGGAAAAATCATATTTGTGTACTTGTGTGCGATTTAATTCCACGTGCAGTAAATTGGAAGGAATTTTTAAACATATTGGGTCTAACGGCTATGACACAACTAAGCATGGAGTGCCATGGCATTTAAATTCTAGAAAAAATAAAAATTATCAGAAACACATGAAACCTTGGTTGACGTAATGTCATGCCACCAAGATGACGTCGTAAAAAAATTGGCCTGTTTCACGAAAGTTTGGACACACACCCCTCACAAACCGGAGCAACTCACTAGAAGGCTCGTGGTTTGAGAGGGAACACTGCATGTTTGATGACGAACGGGAGATAGCTTCCTCTTACGGCCTTCAAAATTTTTCTACATATAACATGCACTAATACAACTATCATGTGAAAATTTGGAAAATTTCAGGAGTCATTTGACCTTTTGAAGACATTTAAGTGATTTTCTAGCGATTTAATGACCGTAATTCAAATTTGAACTACATCTACATGCAACCTCTAACCATAACGGTTTGAAAAATCATATGTGCATACTTGTGTGTGATTTAACTCCATGTGCAGTAAATTAGAAGGAATTTTCAAACCTATTGGTCTGACGACATGGACACATATATATGCATGGAGTGCCATGGCATTTTAATTCCAAAAAATAAAAAAATGATCAGAAAATCATGAAACTTGCTTGATGTAATGTCATGCCACCAAGATGATGTGGTAAAAAATCGGCATGTTTGACGAAAGTTTGGACTTGCACCCCTCACAAACCGGAGCAACTCACTAGAAGGCTACTGGTTTCGAGAGGGAACAATGCATGTTTGATGACGAATGGGAGATAGCTTCCCCTCACGGCCTTCATTTTTTTTCCTATGTTTAACGTGCACTAATACAACTGTCATGTGAAAATTAGAAAAATTTATGGGGTCATTTGACCTTTTAAAGACATTTAATTGATTTTCTAGCCATTTATTGACCGTAATTCAAATTTGAACTACATCTACATGCAACGGCTAAACATAACGGTTTGAAACATCATATTTGCGTACTTGTGTGCGAGTTAATTCCATGTGCTGTAAATTAGAAGGAATTGTCAAACAGATTGGTCTCACGGCATGAACACATGTACATGCATGGAGTGCCATGGCATTTAAATTCCAAAAAATTAAAAAATTATCAGAAAAACATGAAACCTTGCTTGATGTAATGTCATGCCACCAAGATGATGTGGTAAGAAAATTGGCCTGTTTGAGGAAAGTTTGGACACACACCCCTCACAAACCGGAGCAACTCACTAGAAGGCTAGTGGTTCTGAGAGGGAACAATGCATATTTGATGACGAACGGGAGATAGCTTCCCCTTACGGCCTTAAAATTGTTTCTACATTTAACATGCACTAATACAACTGTCATGTGAAAATTTGGAACATTTCAGGGGTCATTTGTAACCCCACGATGCGGCTATATCTCCCATGTGTCGGAGCACGACTTAGAGGCATAACCGCATAGTAGGCTTGTCGCAAGAGGGGTAAGCTTTACACATCCCATGTACTGAATAAGAAGGGATAAAGAGTTGGCTTACAATCGCCACTTCACACAATACATAAATATAGCATTACATCATTCAGAATACAAACAAGGTCCGACTACGGAACCAAATAAAGAAAGACAACCCCTAATGCATAGATCCCCGATCGCCCCGACTGGGCTCCTCTACTAATCAACTAGAAAGCGAAACGACACAAGAACACGATCTTCATCGAGCTCCCAACTGAGCTGGGTTGCGTCACCTGCACTGGTTATTATCGCACCTGCAACTGGTTTTGGAAGTAATCTGTGAGCCACGGGGACTCAGCAATCTCACACCCGCGAGATCAAGACTATTTAAGCTTATGGGTAGGAAAAGGTAGTGAGGTGGAGCTGCAGCAAGCACTAGCATATATGGTGGCTAACATACGCAAAAAAGAGCGAGAAGCGAAGCAAAGCAACGGTCTTGAACTAGAAGTGATCTAGAAACTACTTACGTCCAAGCATAACACAAGAACCGTGTTCACTTCCCGGACTCCGCCGAGAAGTGACCATCACGGCTACACACGCGGTTGATGCATTTTAATTAATTTGAGTGTCAAGTTCTCTACAACCGGACATTAACAAATTCCCATCTGCCCATAACCGCTGGAACGGCTTTTGAAATTTCAAAACCCTGCAGGGGTGTCCCAACTTGGCCCATCACAAGCTCTCACGGTCAATGAAGGATATTCCTTCTAGCGGGAAGACCCGATCAGTCTCGGAATCCCGGTTATAAGACTTTTCGACAATGGTAAAACAAGACCAACAAGACCGCCCGATGTGCCGACATCCTGATAGCAGCTTCACATATCTCGTTTTCTGGGTAACACTGAATGAGCACTTCGTACAACTAAAACCAGCCCTCAAGTTTCCCCGAGGTGGCGCTATAAAGGACTCTAGTCCAGACCAACACTTCGACAAGCACTGGCCCGGGGGGTCTTAAAATAAAGATGACCCTCGAGAGAGCGACTCCCAAGGGAAAAGTAGGTGGTGGTGAGGCAAATGGTAAAACCAAGGTTGGGCCTTGCTGGTGGAGTTTTATTCAAAGCGAACTATCATGGGGTCCCCATAACAGCCAACCGTGTAAGGAATGCAAAATCAAGGAACATAACACTGGTATGACAGAAACTAGGGCGGAAAGAGTGGAACAAAACACCAGGCATAAGGCCGAGCCTTCCACCCTTTACCAAGTATATAGGTGCATTAAGTAAATAAGATATATTGTGATATCCCAACAAAATTTCGAAGTTCCAACAAGGAACAAACTCTAATCTTCACCTGCAACTAACAACGCTATAAGAGGGGCTGAGCAAAAGCGGTAACATAGCCAAACAACGGTTTGCTAGGAAAGGTGGGTTAGAGGCTTGACATGGAAATATGGGAGGCATGATATAGCAAGTGGTAGGTATCGCAGCATAGCAATAGAGCGAGCAACTAGCAAGCAAAGATAGAAGTGATTTCGAGGGTATGGTTATCTTGCCTGAGATCCCGCAAGGAAGAATAACGAGTCCATGAAGAAGACAAAAGGACGTAGATGAACGGATCCTCACAACTCCGGAATGAAAACGAAGCTAACGCGAGAAGTAACCCGGAAAGAAGCAAACAACATAGTAAACAACCACCACATAAACATGTAATGATGCACAACCAAGTATGATGCATGTCCGGTTTAATGAGGCATGGCATGGCAAAATGCACAAACAACCCTACAAATTAAGTGGAACTCAACATGCAACTCCGTTGCATATTGACGAAACACCACATTCAAGTTATTTAGTTCGATCTCGTTTATGTACCCAACAATATTAAATGTTGATTAACATGGCAAGAGGTGAAGCAAATGAAAACTACCTATCTAGGCAAGTTTAAATGAGGCCGGAACAACAAAACAACAAGTTCGGAAACTCCTCATGTGCATATATTAGATTTGGTACTGTTCTGCCCTAAACATAAATTTAGAGTTGTTGAACATGCAAAGTAAGGTCACCATGTTAATCTAGGCATTTTTCTACCCCATTTACATATAAAGTTTATTAAAATTCGAGCTACGGTTATTAAGTTATGGATTAAGGCATTTTAACATGGCATAAGGACAAAATTGGATATTATTAAACTAGACAAAGTTCTAGATATTTTACATATAAAGTTTGTTTTAATCCGATGCACGGTTAATTAGTTAGGATATGCATGAAGTGCAAGGGTGTTCCTCCAAAACTGGGAATTCTCAGCATAAATAGCAAATTTGGTCGCGGAAAAAAACAGGCACTCAGGCCGAATCTAGTTGGCCCAACAATGGCAAAAAGGGGCTCAGAGGTGGCCTCACCATGGGCCGAGCCCAGTCAGTGAGGAGGCCAAGGTAGGCCGGGCCTTGGAGCGGGCGCGGCAGGATACCGCGAGCGAACACACTCCTC
>NC_041392.1:623746691-623748189 GCF_002162155.2 Triticum dicoccoides
CTCGACAAAAAGGCAGGAGCGGGACTTGGCGGCGCCAGGCAACGGGGATCCGATCGGGACGATGTTCTCCGGCGAGGCAAGGTCCGGCGGGAGTCGCGGGCTCCAGATCCAACGCTTGGGCGAGCTACAGAAGGTCAGCGCGGCGGGGCGCTGCACTTGCGGATGCGGATGGCAGAAGCACGGCGGCGCTGGCATCTAGTACATGGCGCGGCAGGGCGGCGACGAGTCTTGGCGGGAACGGTTAGAGGATCTCAAGGACGACGTTGTCCGGGCGCGGGAGGCGAGGATGGCCGGCGCAAACTCCTCTAGGGATCCCTGTTGCACGACCAGCAGCGCAGGTGAGAGAAGGAGGAGAGAAAGAAGAGGAAGGAAGAGGCAGGGGCGCAGGGGTCCTGCTACAGGTGGTCGCCGGCGACGGGAAGGTCCTCGCCTGACGACGGCGGGGCTGCTGCTTGCTCTGGGTGAGCGGCTGGATGTGGGCATGTGGCTGGAGGCGACGCTGGATGCCTGGGCCTGGGGTTCGAGCAGAGGAGTTCAGTGGGGGGGTGGATCGATGGGTGGATCAGGAAGGCAGGGGAGCATCCTGATTGGAGCGACGGGGAAAACGAGGTGGATCTCGCGGCTAGCAGCGGGAATGATGGGACAAGCTCCCTAGGATCTAGGGTTGTCCACTATATAAAGCAAATAGGTTTTTGACTAGGGACTAATCTGTCCCTTCGATCGTAATCGAATGGACAAGAAAAGTAGGTTAGGGAGTCAAATAAAGAAAATGGTGACATTTTGTAGATGTTTGGGGATGATCCGGATCCAACGGTGACGACTGCCCGAGTTGGGTCCGGGGAAGTTTCGGACGCGCACGAGAGGGGGTTTGTGCACTGAGCAAAGAGGGGTTTTTGGACCGTGCGATTGCATCGGACGGCTCCGGATGCGAAGAGGGGTAGGTGGATGGACTAGGTGGGCTGTGGCTTGGCTGAGAGGAGAGAAGAGAGAGACACTACAAAAAAAGAAACATACGTGACATTTTGGGCCGAACGAAATTTTTTTCTGTCATACATATGACACTTCTTTGACGATAATTGTGACAAAACCTGGTATCATCATAGATGTGGTGGGCTCCTACTTCTATGACAAAAAATCATGACAGAAAATGGGCTTTCTTCCTGGGCAGGCCAGAGACGCAGCTGCATGACATTCTTTGGGCCATCCATGACGGAAAAAACCATGGTAGAAACGAGGGGGAGGAAAATTTTGGGGAGTTCCCGGTTACGGCGGGAGGCCGAGAAATGCGTGTTTCTCTCGTACACGCACGCGCGTGTGTGCGAGGCGTTGGGCTCTAACTGAACCCGAGCGAGGCGTTGGGCTCTAACTGAACCCGAGCGATTGCACTGCGGGCTACGCGTTACTGAACCCGAGCGATCGATCGATGGCTATTAACTGAACCCGATCGAGCGATTCCTTCGCTACTGCTGCTAACTGAAGCCGATCGATGCTGCCTCTG
>NC_041392.1:623748529-623785289 GCF_002162155.2 Triticum dicoccoides
AACATGACCCCGATCGATCGAGCCGGATGGGGCTGGATGAACAGGACTCCGTGGAGGGCTGGATGAACAGGACCACCCCGTGGAGGGCAGGATGAACAGTAGATGGTGGAGGGCAGGATGAACAGTAGCCCATGGAGGGGTGGTTGAACAGGAGCCCGTGGAGAGGGGTGGTTGAACAGTAGCCAGTGGAGTAGCGCGCGGTGGAGGCTGGATGAACAGGAGCCCGTGGATCAACAGTCGCAGGTGGAGGCTGGAGGAGGTCGACGGTGGATGAACAGTAGCTCGTGGAGGCTGGAGGGGGTCGATGGTGGAGATGAACAGTATCCCGTGGAGTCCCATTTTGCGGTACGTCACACCCCTCCAACACAAGTCCGTTTCGTCCGTTTTGCGGTACGCCACACCCCTCCCGATCAACAGGACTCCCGTTTTGACCATAGGAGGTCCGTTTCCTCCGTTTTGCGGTACGTCAGACCCCTCCCAATGAATAGGATCCTGTTTCGAACGTGATTGGTCAAACACAAGGCTGTTTCCTTCGTTCCGCGGTACGCTAGGCCTCGTTTCCATCGCCTGTTCCGTCCAAGCCCTCCCGATGAATACGACGCATTCCGTTGCCTCCCCATGAACAAGACGCATTCCGTTGCCTCCCCATGAACACGACCATGGCGCCATTTCTCCGTTCCGACCCAGCCATGTACACGAGCCCTGGCCGTACGTATGCGCGAGTAGGCGTTCAAGACCCCGCCCGTATGTACACATACGTGGCCGTATTTTCTTTCTTGCACCCTGGCCGCTGTACGTACGTGTACATGCTACATGCGTGCCTCTACTACGACACGTGCGCGCCTCTACATCGACTAGTATATATGTACGTACACGTTCACGACCAGAATGACAACGCTATGTACGCTTCGACCAGGTGGGTCCCGACCGTCAGACACTTCCTTGCGTGCGGAGATGTAGTTGGTGGGTCCCAGCAGTCAGGGGGGCGAATCGTTTTGTTTTTTTTCCCGGACGCACTTCCTCGCATGCGAAGGTGTAGCTGGTGGGTCCCAGCAGTCAGGGGGGAATGTTTTTTTGCGAAATACGGTGGCCTGTCTGGTGGGTCCCTGCTGTCAGGTGGAGGAATAATTATTTTGTACGTAATAAGGAGGAACTTCCTTGCTGCGGCCGTGGACCCAGTTGTCAGCCTCTTCACGTACAATCCATGTCCGATGGAAGTCGTTCCTTGACCACGTTGACCACGCCGCGCCGAGAGCACTAGGGCGGTGGACGACAGCGAGGCCTAGGAAGGGGACGACAGGGAGCCAGGGAAGACGCGGCACTGGAAGCCCGCGTGAAGAGGAGTACGAGGGTTCACCGGTTCGGCTGCGGTGTGAGGCTGCCATCGCCGTAGGTCCTGGCCAGCAGTGGGAATAGTAGGGGGCGGTGAGGCCTCCGCGGCAGCACAGCCGGCCACGGGAGGCAGGAGCATGCGGCACGACCGGCGCTGCTTTGGGCGGCTGGAGCAAGAAGACCAGGGTTGAAGAAGCACTACGACCGTTGGATGGACATCGTATGGTCACTTGAGCTAGAATTGTTCATATTGACTAAAGTTGACAAAGGCCCCCGTCCCAGTCAACTTAGTAGGCCCACAAGTCAGCCTCCCACCATGGTGGGTCCCAGCTAGCAGGGGGAGTATTCATTTTTTTGTGCGTAATAAGGAGGCACTTCCGATGGGTCCGAGCTGACAGCGGGGGAACGTTTTTTCACGAAATACGCTCGCTCGTCCGGTGGGTCCGAGCAGTCAGGGGGGAAACATTGTTTTCGCGAAATAAGGTGGCCCATCCGTTGGGTCCCCGCTGTAAGGTGGAGGAATAATTATTTTGCACGTAATAAGGAGGTACTTCCTTGCGGCCGCCCGGACCCAGCTGTCAGCCTCTCCACGTATAGTACTCTTCTGATGGAAGTCGGTCGTTGACCACGTTGACCACGCCGCACCGAGAGCACCAGGGCGGTGGTCTGGACGACAGTGAGGCCTAGGAAGGGGACGACGCGGAGCCGGGGAAGACGGAGTAGTGGAAGCCCGCGCGGAGAGTACGAGGGTTCACTGGTTTGGCTCTGGTGTGAGGCTGCCATCGCTGCAGAATAACAGGGGGTGTGGGTGAGTGGAGGGATGGCCTGGCCAGCGGTGGGAGTAGTATGGGGGCGGTGAGGCCTCCGCGGCAGCACAGCCGGCCACGGGAGGCAGGAGCAGGCGGCACGACCAGCGCTGCTTTGGGCGGCTGGACCAAGAAGACTAGAGGTTGAAGAAGCACTACGGCCTTTGGATGGACATCGTACGGTCACTGAAGCTAGAAACGTTTATTATTGACTAAGTTGACAAAGCCCTTGGTATGCTCCAACTTAGTAGGCCCACAGGTCAGCCTCTGAAACGGTGCACCCCAGATGTCAGGGGGAGGAATCATTTTTTGGGCGCCCGAAGATAAGAATATCCGAGATTGAAGCAGAAGCACGACATCCTTTGGATAGACATCCAGCGGCCACTGCTGCTAGAACCGTGTGTTGACTATAATAAGTTGGCAAAGCCTTGCATACGCGTCAACTTATTTTTTTAGGGGACGCATCACTTAGTAGGCCCACAAGTGTGTGGAAGAGAACTTATAGCCCATTTGCGTTTTATAAGAATGTACATCCCATTTTGGAATTCTAATGGAATTTACAACAACCCATTTACAGTTTGTTAAAAGTACAACCCATTTTATAGCTAGGACAATGATTAATAATTTCAACCAACCGTTGAAGACAGAATTCAATAAAATTTCCCACATTTTGATGGGCTCCAAAATATTTTTATCCCGAAATTTCTAGTCAGGTTAAATATAAATTTGTATTACGTAAAAATCCAACGAAACATTGCGCGTGCAACAATGAAAATTTAAGATTTTAAAAAACCATAAATAATATTTTATAAACTAATTTCGTGTTTGGTGCATTTTTTTATAGTTACTTCCCAGTTTTATAATTACATCCCATTTATTATGTTTTAAAGCCCTTTTTCCTGTTAAGCCTAATGCATCCCTCCTAGGAAAGATTTGCAGCCCAGCGGGGCGGAGAATAACAAGTTGACCTTGCCTGGGTATTCCTCAAAAAGACGTATAGCTGGGCTAGCCATTTTCATCTTAAAAAAATGAGTACCTGGGCTGGATATCTGGCCTGGGCTAGATGGGCCACAGCCCGCCCAGTTAATACCCTGCTCTCCTCTGCACAACAATGAAATCATCGCCAAGCAGAAAAACTCAGCAGTGCTCACGCCTCAAAAACACAAATACTGCTCGAGCTGCTTGGTCCCAGCTGTCGGCCACACCTTGTGCAATTCTCTCGTTTACATTAACTACATAGGTTGAAAATGGTGTGGGACCATGATGTCACAAAACTAGGAGAAAGCAAAAAAATAGTTGTACATAATAAGGAGGCAATTGCGTACGTACGGCTATGGCCCTAGTGGGTCCCTAGTGTCATCCAGTCGAAATAAAGTCATCTCCTGAATCCTCATGTTCGTTGACGATGTTAACACTGCTCGGCGCCACGGCAAGCGCAACAACTCGAAGGACAATGGAGAGGGCCTCGCGGGCCCTATGGATGGTCTGATACAGCGCCCGCTACTCATTCAGGAAGCTAGGATCATCGGACACCTATGAGCACCTTCGAGAAACTGAGACGGCATGAAATGGTAAGGCCGCGCTTGGGAGCTCTGGTTTATTTCGAACCTGTAGTAACATACAAGTGTAATTTAATCGTCATCGAAAACAACGCGTAAAATACAGGCATAATGAAACTGAGGGCCCGAGGTCTGTAAGTAAAACCGGCGGGTTACGCGTGTAATTTCAGAGACCAGTGTATATTTTATGAGCACTGCTATATGGACGACATTACCAGATGATACATGCATGACGTGCGTATCATGCCATCCATGGGCAAGGCTGAAACAGCAGCTAACGGCTGGATTAGCAATCATCCGAGTGTCGTTCAGCGTTTTTATCGTGTGTCAAGTACTTCCGATATTTTACTAGTCGAAATCGACCAACCAAGCGCCTTCGTTCGAGACCATCTGCTTTAATTTAGAAGCGTCAGTTTTACAAGCAGTTTTGGTTGGAAAATGACGATCCAATCATGACCTAATATCATGAGTTGGTCGGAAGATCATATGGTTTCACGTCTAACCTACTCGACTTGTCGTATAGGCTATGAATGAAACATCAGACGATGAACTTCTTAAGCATGGAAACAACAAAAGAGGATGATCTTCTTAACAAGCAAATCACTGGCATTAGATCGATATGCAAAACAATACGAAGCATTATTCTCAGGAGGCATGGTGAACAGCTTGTGATGCCACATGCCACAAAATTCCAAGCTCAACTTTGCAATCAAACACAAGGCCTGGCATTATATAGACAATATTCAGAACAAACTCTTAACATAGGAATATCTCAGCAGAGTAACTATTTACTTCTAAACTGAACACAGGAATAGGAAAAAACACTCGACGCTGCTCACAGCAAGGGCGTCCCACTCAAAAATATCAAATGCATGTCTTCTGGCTAACATCAATGAGCAAATTTTGACAAGGTTTTCCACTTCCAATATATTAAACTAACGTCTTCTTGCTAACATCAATGATTAAACTTTGACAAGCTTTTCCCATTCAAAATATGTAATGCCTATGATCATGGAGTCCTGTTGTAGCTTTTATACTTGTTTGGGCACTTTTTGCCTAGGGCACTCCACGTATTGTTAAATTGCCAATGGTCTCTACATACTAGTCATGTCACCGGTGTCTAATAATACTCTGTAAAGCTCTCGGTCATTCCTTCGGTAATGTAGCGCAAACAGTGACTGCTTCTTTCTGCAAAGTGGAATGACCAACTAGACCCAATAATGCAGCAGTTTGCCTTACACATTGGCTCCTTTTGTGCAGTTCAACTAAAATCGAAGTCGGAGTAAAACCGAGCTTCAATTTTGATATCCCTATAAGCAACACTAGGTATAAGGGAAACAATTACTAAGAAATAACGGTTCATGACTTGTACTCCCAGAAGAAAAGCATCTACTGATCTAGTTTATCTTAATGGGAAACAAAGCAGGAGACTAGCAATTCTCCATCAGTGTGATTCATTCATGTTGACTGATACATTATCTTAACAATGCCTTGTTTCAACATGTATAAAGAACGACAAAACTTATAAAGGGGGTGATGCTGAATTTGTTGTAACCAAGCAACAAGCATCATGTCTGGGTTGGTCCCATTTTTGTTCACTACTTAATGGGAAAAGACAGCAATACAATAGCTTCAATTCATCATTTTTATTTAAAACAGTACCAATACAAGTAACACAACATCTCAAAACACATTGCATGATCATGTGGATGAAGGCAAGTACCAACCTGTCATGACGCACACAAGATCACGTACGAATCTGCCAACACGAATAGGAAATCCAATCTCGTTTTGTGCAGTTGCACTGAAATCAAGCAAAGTGTTTCACGTAGCGAAGCAAAATGTCACAATAGCAACAAGTTGAATAGATATCCCTGTATAAACAGAGGCAAAAAAGGAATCAATTACTGGCTAATAAAGGAGGATGAAACATGCGGCCACAAAAATGGTAATCCCGCCAATCCCTAACAAGTGTTGCAGTTTTGAAATAAGATTCAGTAGTTAATTCTGAGAGTGGCATCAATTACTGGCTTATAAAGGGGGTGATGCTGAATTTGTTGTAACAAAGCAACAAGCATCATGTCTGGGTTGGTCCCATTTTTGTTCACTACTTAATGGGAAAAGACAGCAATACAATAGCTTCAATTCATCATCTATTTAAAACAATACCAATACAAGTAGCACATCATCTCAAAGCACACTGCACAATCGTGTGGATGAAGGCTTGTACTGACCTTTCATGAGACGACCAATATAAAATATGAATCTACCAACACGAATAGGAAATCCAATCAAGTTTTGTGCAGTTGCACTGAAATCAAGCAAAGTTGCCGATGTGACATTTAAGTTTTCTATAGCAACAAGTTGAATAGATATCCCTGTTTTAAGAGGCAAAAAAAATTACTGGCCAATAAAGGAGGATGAAACATGCGGCCACAAAAAGAAGCATCTACCTTATCTTGATGGAAAACAAAGTATTGGACAGTGGCATTTCTAAAATGGTTGCATTGATTCATATTAACAGAGAAATTCTTTTAAAACAGATCAGTAGTTAATCCTGAGATTAACAACAGCAAAATAGCTGCATGGGACATGCCAACACCATGTGCATCCACACGTATAAATGGGTGATGCAGAGTACGTAGCCAAGTAGCATATATGCGCTGGTCCCATATTTGTTCTCTTTGAACCTTCTTCCTATGTGAGGGCAGCAAATCTAGTCATGTACAAACTACCCAACCCCCCAGTTTATTTCCCTTTTCAACAAAGAGATCGGTTTGTTACAGATGTGTGTACTGGGTTACCCCCTTTTTCCCTTTTCGACCTACAAAGCGGCTGGATAGCTAGTATATACTACTTTCCACCCTTCCTGTCCTCATTGAACCACGTCCTAGATTCTTGCTCCAGCCCACCGCACCCTTCATTCCTCTTTGAACCAGGACCTAGATTAGACTACAGATCGAAAAAGATCCACATGCAGCTAGAGCAACGACGGTTTCAAAGAAACTTATACCTTAGGGTCGTCGGGATGTGGCAAGGCGTGCGGAGGGAGGCCGGATCTGCCCACACTAAATACGGCAGCGAGGAAGAAGGGGTCGGTGGCCCTCCCGCACAAGCGCTGGGTGAAAGAGAACAGCGCAGTCGACAGTGGATTGCCTCCCTCGCTGAAGGCGATAGAGTGAACGCTGCACCTCCTCCCCTTCCCAGTGCGACGAGATACGGACGCCTCCTTCACCAGCTATGAGGGGGGAGAGAGAGACAAGAGGCCAACACAGTTGTGTTTAGATCTGGTGAAGAGAGGGTGAGAGACTGTGAATATAGCAAACCCTAGCAAATGTATCTAGACTCATTTTTGTGCTAGATACCTCCGTATCTAGACAAATCTAAGACAAGTAATTCAGAATGGAGGGAGTAACATAATGTAGTGCGGCGAGCGTGTGGAGAGTGCAACCCTAGCGAACAAGCGCTGAGGCTCCCACTTATATATATACTACTATAGTACGGACTGAGCTCCGGTGCCTTCATTGCACCTACTTTTGGCTGTATGACAGGTGAGCCAGCCACATTTTGGGCCCACCTATCATAAAATCCTAGCGAAAATTGCACCAACGTGAAAGACGACTGTGTCTCCAACGCAACCAAGGTGAACTGATGAAGGATATCATCTTTGTGTGTAACAAGCAAAGAGCACTGATGGAAGACAACTTGTTTTTCGTCGAAAATCGATCAGCTTCACCAGCCGACGCAACCATGAGGTGCAACCATGAGCATCGATAGGTCATCGTGGTGATGCATCATCCATTTGGCATCAAGTTTGGGTGAGGCACCTAAGAAGTTCGACAAATCCTCACTATGGTCTGTTTCTTCTCAGTAATCAAGCTCGAGGAAGGAAGAACCCCATGGTAGAGGACAGTGAGGCGGAACAACAATGGCCATCCAATTTTGTGCAGTTCCACTAAAATTGAGGAAGACATGCCCGGGTATGGAGACACGCATCGCTATTTCCAAAAATATAAAAAAGGGTTAGCAACGACATCTCAATTGTCAATAAGAATTAATGAAAAGTACAC
The DNA here is from genome assembly GCF_002162155.2 of Triticum dicoccoides. Taxonomy (NCBI): domain Eukaryota; kingdom Viridiplantae; phylum Streptophyta; class Magnoliopsida; order Poales; family Poaceae; genus Triticum; species Triticum dicoccoides. The sequence goes on from NC_041392.1 coordinate 623,756,297, forward strand.
CAACAAACAGAAGCATCATAATTATCTTGATGGGAACTAAACCAGGATACCCGAGAAAAAAAGCATTTCTTCATTTAACCAGTGATAGTACTACCACCATATGGACAATGACCGCACAACCACCATGTAATTTTTTGTCGAAACAACATGTATACCTCCACCGAGGCATAAATCAGGACAACTTTTTGAGTGGCATTTCCTCTATAATAGTACTAGTAGGTGATGTTGGACTAGCCGACGAACCCTAGCTACTATGCATGGGGAGCTGGGGAGTAGTCGCATAGAAGAAAACCCGCACGCAGCGACCTGGGGAGCTGGACCAGTACAAGAAGTTATACCTCAGGTGGGCGAGATGTCGTTTAGGCGGGCGGGCGGGATCTTCCCACACGACGGCAGCGAACAAGGGCGCGGAGGATCTTCGTCCGCACCAGCGCCGGCTCCGAGAGGACGGTGCGCATCGGCTTCCTCTGTTGCCGACGGCGACAACGTCAACACTGCACCTCCTCACCTCCTGCAGCGGACGTGATTCGGCCGGATCTGTGACCACTGGTGAGGAGAGAGATAGAGTGGACACTATCATCTTGTTTTGATATGGAGAGGGTGAGAGAGCGAGACGCAAGAAACTCTATCAAACAAGAGGCTATAATGGAGTAAAAATTCTCTCCATAGCAGTGGTTTTAAATAGAATACGCGCGTTCCCGGAAAAAAGAAACGAAAACTGGCGGACAATTTTTTAAGCGTCTGTCTAGGACACATCTAGATGTGACATAGTTATGTCACATATAAGTTGATGTCCACTCTGTTTGTGGTCTTTTCCTAGTTTTTTTGTTTCTTGTTGCTACATTATATACTTGTGGGAGCTTAGATGTGATATCCTTAAATAACATCTAGATGTGAATTAGAGAAACTGATTTTCTAACGTACCAAGAAAGAAAACTCGATCAAAAACACGCCCCCGCTTCCAGGTCGCGAGAGTCGTCGCGCACACACACATAGACATAGACATGCATATCCGTGTTTACCTAAAATTCAATTTCCATCTCCATCTCCAATCATATTTGTCCAACTGGCACATTATTTACGTTGTTAATTATATATGCAGCAATATTAACGTACAACATCTCTTGTTTGTGCACGTCCGGACTGTTGGGTTTCGTAGTAATTTCAAAAAATTTCCTACGCACACGCAAGATCATGTGATGCATAGCAACGAGGGGAGAGTATTGTCTACGTACCCAACGCAGACCGACTGCGGAAGCGATGACACGACGTAGAGGAAGTAGTCGTACGTCTTCTCGATCCAACCGATCAAGCACCGAAACTACGGCACCTCCGAGTTCGAGCACACGTTCAGCTCGATGACGATCCCCGGACTCCGATCCAGCAAAGTGTCGGGGAAGAGTTTCGTCAGCCGACGGCGTGGTGACGATCTTGATGAACTACAGCAGCAGGGCTTCGCCTAAACTCCGCTACAGTATTATCGAGGAATATGGTGGCAGGGGGCACCGCACACGGCTAAGGAATAGATCACGTGGATCAACTTGTGTCAACTTGTGTGTTTAGAGGTGCCCCTGCCTCCGTATATAAAGGAGGAGAGGAGGGGAGGCTGGCCGGCCAAGGGGGGAGGCGCAGGAGAGTCCTACTCCCACTGGGAGTAGGATTCCCTCTCCAATCCTAGTCCAACTAGGATTCCTCGGAGGGGAAAAGAGGAGGAGGGGGCCGGCCACCTCTCCTAGTCCTAATAGGACTAGGGGAAGGGGGGGCGCGCAGCCCATCTAGGGCAGCCCCTTCTCTTTTTCCACTAAGGCCCACTATGGCCCAAATAGTTCCCGGGGGGTTCCGGTAACCCTCCCGGTATTCCGGTAAAATCCCGATTTCACCCGGAACACTTCCGATATCCAAATATAGGCTTCCAATATATCAATCTTTACGTCTCGACCATTTCGAGACTCCTCGTCATGTCCGTGATCACATCCGGGACTCTGAACAACCTTCGGTACATCAAAATGCATAAACTCATAATATAACTGTCATCGTAACCTTAAGCGTGCGGACCCTACGGGTTCGAGAACAATGCAGACATGACCGAGACACGTCTCTGGTCAATAACCAATAGCGGGACCTGGATGCCCATATTGGCTCCTACATATTCTACGAAGATCTTTATCGGTCAGACCGCATAACAACATACGTTGTTCCCTTTGTCATCGGTATGTTACTTGCCCGAGATTCGATCGTCGGTATCCAATACCTAGTTCAATCTCGTTACCGGCAAGTCTCTTTACTCGTTCCGTAATACATCATCTCACAACTAACATATTAGTTGTAATGCTTGCAAGGCTTATGTGATGTGTATTACCGAGGGGGCCCAGAGATACCTCTCCGACAATCGGAGTGAGAAATCCTAATCTCGAAATACGCCAACCCAACATCGACCATTGGAGACACCTGTAGTACTCCTTTATAATCACCCAGTTACGTTGTGACGTTTGGTAGTACCCAAAGTGTTCCTCCGGTAAACGGGAGTTGCATAATCTCATAGTCATAGGAACATGTATAAGTCATGAAGAAAGCAATAGCAACATACTAAACGATCGGGTGCTAAGCTAATGGAATGGGTCATGTCAATCAGATCATTCTGCTAATGATGTGACCTCGTTAATCAAATAACAACTCATTGTTCATGGTTAGGAAACATAACCATCTTTGATTAACGAGCTAGTTAAGTAGAGGCATACTAGTGACACTTTGTTTGTCTATGTATTCACACATGTATTATGTTTCCGGTAAATACACTTCTAGCATGAATAATAAACATTTATCATGATTATAAGGAAATAAATAATAACTTTATTATTGCCTCTAGGGCATATTTCCTTCAGTCTCCCACTTGCACTAGAGTCAATAATCTAGATTACACTATAATGATTCTAACACCCATGGAGCTTTGGTGCTGATCATGTTTTGCTCGTGGAAGAGGTTTAGTCAATGGGTCTGCAACACTCAGATCCGTATGTATCTTGCAAATCTCTATGTCTCCCACCTGGACTAGATCCCGGATTGAGTTGAAGCGTCTCTTGATGTGTTTGGTCCTTTTGTGAAATCTAGATTCCTTTGCCAAGGCAATTGCACCAGTATTGTCACAAAAGATTTTCATTGGACCCGATGCACTAGGTATGACACCTAGATCGGATATGAACTCCTTCATCCAGACTCCTTCATTTGCTGCTTCCGAAGCAGCTATGTATTCCGCTTCACATGTAGATCCCGCTACAACGCTTTGTTTGGAACTGCACCAACTGACAGCTCCACCGTTTAATGTAAATACGTATCCGGTTTGCGATTTAGAATCGTCCGGATCAGTGCCAAAGCTTGCATCAACGTAACCTTTTACGGTGAGCTCTTTGTCACCTCCATATATGAGAAACATATCCTTAGTCCTTTTCAGGTATTTCAGGATGTTCTTGACCGCTATCCAGTGATCCACTCCTGGATTACTTTGGTACCTCCCTGCTAAACTTATAGCAAGGCACACATCAGGTCTGGTACACAGCATTGCATACATGATAGAGCCTATGGCTGATGCATAGGGAACATCTTTCATATTCTCTCTATCTTCTGCAGTGGTCGGGCATTGAGTCTTACTCAATTTCACACCTTGTAATACAGGCAAGAATCCTTTCTTTGCTTGATCCATTTTGAATTTCTTCAAAATTTTGTCAAGGTATGTGCTTTGTGAAAGTCCAATTAAGCGTCTTGATCTATCTCTATAGATCTTAATGCCTAATATGTAAGCAGCTTCACCGAGGTCTTTCATTGAAAAACTTTTATTCAAGTATCCCTTTATGCTATCCAGAAATTCTATATCATTTCCAATTAGTAATATGTCATCCACATATAATATCAGAAATGCTACAGAGCTCCCACTCACTTTCTTGTAAATACAGGCTTCTCCGAAAGTCTGTATAAAACCAAATGCTTTGATCACACTATCAAAATGTTTATTCCAACTCCGAGAGGCTTGCACCAGTCCATAAATGGATCGCTGGAGCTTGCACACTTTGTTAGCTCCCTTTGGATCGAAAAAACCTTCTGGTTACATCATATACAACTCTTCTTCCAGAAATCCATTCAGGAATGCAGTTTTGACATCCATCTGCCAAATTTCATAATCATAAAATGCGGCAATTGCTAACATGATTCGGACGGACTTAAGCATCGCTACGGGTGAGAAGGTCTCATCGTAGTCAATCCCTTGAACTTGCCGAAAACCTTTTGCGACAAGTCGAGCTTTGTAAACAGTAACATTACCATCAGCGTCAGTCTTCTTCTTAAAGATCCATTTATTCTCAATTGCTTGCCGATCATCGGGCAAGTCAACCAAAGTGCATATTTTGTTCTCATACATGGATCCCATCTCAGATTTCATGGCTTCAAGCCACTTTGCGGAATCTGGGCTCACCATCGCTTCTTCATAGTTCATAGGTTCATCATGATCTAGTAGCATGACCTCCAGAACAGGATTACCGTACCACTCTGGTGCGGATCTTACTCTGGTTGATCTACGAGGTTCAGTAGTATCTTGATCTGAAGTTTCATGATCATTATCATTGGCTTCCTCACTAACTGGTGTAGGTGTCACTGAAACAGTTTTCTGTGATGAACTACTTTCCAGTAAAGGAGCAGGTACAGTTACCTCGTCAAGTTCTACTTTCCTCCCACTCACTTCTTTCGAGAGAAACTCCTTCTCTAGAAATGATCCATTCTTAGCAACGAATGTCTTGCCTTCGGATCTGTGATAGAAGGTGTACCCAACAGTTTCCTTTGGGTATCCTATGAAGACACATTTCTCCGATTTGGGTTCGAGCTTATCAGGTTGAAGCTTTTTCACATAAGCATCGCAGCCCCAAACTTTAAGAAACGACAACTTTGGTTTCTTGCCAAACCACAGTTCATAAGGCGTCGTCTCAACGAATTTTGATGGTGCCCTATTTAACGTGAATGCGGCCGTCTCTAAAGCATATCCCCAAAATGATAGCGGTAAATCAGTAAGAGACATCATAGATCGCACCATATCTAGTAAAGTACGATTACGACGTTCGGACACACCATTACGCTGTGGTGTTCCGGGTGGCGTGAGTTGCGAAACTATTCCACAGTTTTTCAAATGTACACCAAACTCGTAACTCAAATATTCTCCTCCACGATCAGATCGTAGAAACTTTATTTTCTTGTTACGATGATTTTCAACTTCACTCTGAAATTCTTTGAACTTTTCAAATGTTTCAGACTTATGTTTTATTAAGTAGATATACCCATATCTGCTTAAATCATCTGTGAAGGTGAGAAAATAACGATATCCGCCACGAGCCTCAATATTCATCGGGCCACATACATCGGTATGTATGATTTCCAACAAATCTTTTGCTCTCTCCATAGTACCGGAGAATGGTGTTTTAGTCATCTTGCCCATGAGGCAAGGTTCGCAAGTACCAAGTGATTCATAATCAAGTGGTTCCAAAAGTCCATCAGCATGGAGTTTCTTCATGCGCTTTATACCGATATGACCTAAACGACAGTGCCACAAATAAGTTGCACTTTCATTATCAACTCTGCATCTTTTGGCTTCAACATTATGAATATGTGTATTACTACTATCGAGATTCAATAAGAATAGACCACTCTTCAAGGGTGCATGACCATAAAAGATATTACTCATATAAATAGAACAACCATTATTCTCTGATTTAAATGAATAACCGTCTCGCATTAAACAAGATCCAGATATAATGTTCATGCTCAACGCTGGCACCAAATAACAATTACTTAGGTCTAATATTAATCCCGAAGGTAGATGTAGAGGTAGCGTGCCGACTGCGATCACATCGACTTTGGAACCGTTTCCCACGTGCATCGTCACCTCGTCCTTTGCCAGTGCCCGCTTATTCCGTAGTCCCTGTTTCGAGTTGCAAATATTAGCAACAGAACTAGTATCAAATACCCAGGTGCTACTGCGAGCTCTAGTAAGGTACACATCAATAACATGTATATCACATATACCTTTGTTCACCTTGCCATCCTTCTTATCCGCCAAATACTTGGGACAGTTCCGCTTCCAGTGACCAGTCTGCTTGCAGTAGAAGCACTCAGTTTCAGGCTTAGGTCCAGACTTGGGTTTCTTCTCTTGAGCAGCAACTGGCTTGCTGTTCTTCTTGAAGTTCCCTTTCTTCTTTCCTTTGCCCTTTTTCTTGAAACTAGTGGTTTTGTTAACCATCAACACTTGATGCTCCTTTTTGATTTCTACCTCCGCAGCTTTCAGCATTGCGAAGAGCTCGGGAATAGTCTTGTTCATCCCTTGCATATTATAGTTCATCACGAAGCTCTTGTAGCTTGGTGGCAGTGATTGGAGAATTCTGTCAATGACACAATCATCCGGAAGATTAACTCCCAATTGAATCAAGTGATTATTATACCCAGACATTTTGTGTATATGCTCACTGACAGAACTATTCTCCTCCATCTTGCAGCTATAGAACTTATTGGAGACTTCATATCTCTCAATTCGGGCATTTGCTTGAAATATTAACTTCAACTCCTGGAACATCTCATATGGTCCATGACGTTCAAAACGTCGTTGAAGTCCCGATTCTAAGCCGTAAAGCATGGCACACTGAACTATCGAGTAGTCATCAGCTTTGCTCTGCCAGACGTTCATAACATCTGGTGTTGCTCCAGCAGCAGGCCTGGCACCCAGCGGTGCTTCCAGGACGTAATTTTTCTGTGCAGCAATGAGGATAATCCTCAAGTTACGGACCCAGTCCGTGTAATTGCTACCATCATCTTTCAACTTTGCTTTCTCAAGGAACGCATTAAAATTCAACGGAACAACAGCACGAGCCATCTATCTACAATCAACATAAACAAGCAAGATACTATCAGGTACTAAGTTCATGATAAATTTAAGTTCAATTAATCATATTATTTAAGAACTCCCACTTAGATAGACATCCCTCTAATCCTCTAAGTGATTACGTGATCCAAATCAACTAAACCATGACCGATCATCACGTGAGATGGAGTAGTTTTTAATGGTGAACATCATTATGTTGATCATATCTACTATATGATTCACGCTCGACCTTTCGGTCTCCGTGTTCCGAGGCCATATCTGCATATGCTAGGCTCGTCAAGTTTAACCTGAGTATTCTGCGTGTGCAAAAACTGGCTTGCACCCGTTGTAGATGGACGTAGAGCTTATCACACCCGATCATCACGTGGTGTCTGGGCACGACGAACTTTGGCAACGGTGCATACTCAGGGAGAACACTTCTTGATAATTTAGTGAGAGATCATCTTATAATGCTACCGTCAATCAAAGCAAGATAAGATGCATAAAAAGATAAACATCACATGCAATCAATATAAGTGATATGATATGGCCATCATCATCTTGTGCTTGTGATCTCCATCTCCGAAGCACCGTCATGATCACCATCGACACTGGCGCGACACCTTGATCTCCATCGTAGCATCGTTGTCGTCTCGCCAATCTTATGCTTCCACGACTATCACTACCGTTTAGTAATAAAGTAAAGCATTACATCGCGATTGCATTGCATACAATAAAGCGACAACCATATGGCTCCTGCCAGTTGCCGATAACTCGGTTACAAAACATGATCATCTCATACAATAAAATTCAGCATCATGCCTTGACCATATCACATCACAACATGCCCTACAAAAACAAGTTAGATGTCCTCTACTTTGTTGTTGCATGTTTTACGTGGCTGCTACGGGCTTAAGTAAGAACCAATCTCACCTACGCATCAAAACCACAACGATAGTTTGTCAAATAGACTCCGTTTTAACCTTCGCAAGGACCGGGCGTAGCCATACTTGGTTCAACTAAAGTTGGAGAGACAGTCGCCCGCAAGCCATCTCTGTGCAAAGCACGTCGAGGGAACCGGTCTCGCGTAAGCGTACGCGTAAGGTTGGTCCGGGTCGTCTCGTCCAACAATACCGCCGAACCAAAGTATGACATGCTGGTAGGCAGTATGACTTGTATCGTCCACAACTTACTTGTGTTCTACTCGTGCATATTACATCAACAAAAATAACCTAGGCTCGGATGCCACTGTTGGGTTTCGTAGTAATTTCAAAAAATTTCCTACGCACACACAAGATCATGTGATGCATAGCAACGAGGGGAGAGTATTGTCTACGTACCCAACGCAGACTGACTGCGAAAGCGATGACACGACGTAGAGGAAGTAGTCGTACGTCTTCTCGATCCAACCGATCAAGCACCGAAACTACGGCACCTCCGAGTTCGAGCACACGTTCAGCTCGATGACGATCCCCGGACTCCGATCCAGCAAAGTGTCAGGGAAGAGTTTCGTCAGCACGACGGCATGGTGACGATCTTGATGAACTACAGCAGCAGGGCTTCGCCTAAACTCCGCTACAGTATTATCGAGGAATATGGTGGCAGGGGGCACCGCACACGGCTAAGGAATAGATCACGTGGATCAACTTGTGTCAACTTGTGTGTTTAGAGGTGCCCCTGCCTCCGTATATAAAGGAGGAGAGGAGGGGAGGCTGGCCGGCCAAGGGGGGGAGGCGCAGGAGAGTCCTACTCCCACTGGGAGTAGGATTCCCTCTCCAATCCTAGTCCAACTAGGATTCCTCGGAGGGGAAAAGAGGAGGAGGGGGCCGGCCACCTCTCCTAGTCCTAATAGGACTAGGGGAAGGGGGGGCGCGCAGCCCATCTAGGGCAGCCCCTTCTCTTTTTCCACTAAGGCCCACTATGGCCCAAATAGTTCCCGGGGGGTTCCGGTAACCCTCCCGGTATTCCGGTAAAATCCCGATTTCACCCGGAACACTTCCGATATCCAAATATAGGCTTCCAATATATCAATCTTTACGTCTCGACCATTTCGAGACTCCTCGTCATGTCCGTGATCACATCCGGGACTCCGAACAACCTTCGGTACATCAAAATGCATAAACTCATAATATAACTGTCGTCGTAACCTTAAGCGTGCGGACCCTACGGGTTCGAGAACAATGCAGACATGACCGAGACACGTCTCTAGTCAATAACCATTAGCGGGACCTGGATGCCCATATTGGCTCCTACATATTCTACGAAGATCTTTATCGGTCAGACCGCATAACAACATACGTTGTTCCCTTTGTCATCGGTATGTTACTTGCCCGAGATTCGATCGTCGGTATCCAATACCTAGTTCAATCTCGTTACCGGCAAGTCTCTTTACTCGTTCCTTAATACATCATCTCACAACTAACATATTAGTTGTAATGCTTGCAAGGCTTATGTGATGTGTATTACCGAGAGGGCCCAGAGATACCTCTCCGACAATCGGAGTGACAAATCCTAATCTCGAAATACGCCAACCCAACATCGACCATTGGAGACACCTGTAGTACTCCTTTATAATCACCCAGTTACGTTGTGACGTTTGGTAGTACCCAAAGTGTTCCTCCGGTAAACGGGAGTTGCATAATCTCATAGTCATAGGAACATGTATAAGTCATGAAGAAAGCAATAGCAACATACTAAACGATCGGGTGCTAAGCTAATGGAATGGGTCATGTCAATCAGATCATTCTACTAATGATGTGACCTCGTTAATCAAATAACAACTCATTGTTCATGGTTAGGAAACATAACCATCTTTGATTGACGAGCTAGTCAAGTAGAGGCATACTAGTGACACTCTGTTTGTCTATGTATTCACACATGTATTATGTTTCCGGTAAATACAATTCTAGCATGAATAATAAACATTTATCATGATTATAAGGAAATAAATAATAACTTTATTATTGCCTCTAGGGCATATTTCCTTCAGTCTCCCACTTGCACTAGAGTCAATAATCTAGATTACACTGTAATGAATCTAACACCCATGGAGCTTTGGTGCTGATCATGTTTTGCTCGTGGAAGAGGCTTAGTCAACGGGTCTGCAACATTCAGATCCGTATGTATCTTGCAAATCTCTATGTCTCCCACCTGGACTAGATCCCGGATGGAGTTGAAGCGTCTCTTGATGTGTTTGGTCCTTTTGTGAAATCTGGATTCCTTTGCCAAGGCAATTGCACCAGTATTGTCACAAAAGATTTTCATTGGACCCGATGCACTAGGTATGACACCTAGATCGGATATGAACTCCTTCATCCAGACTCCTTCATTTGCTGCTTCCGAAGCAGCTATGTATTCCGCTTCACATGTAGATCCCGCTACGACGCTTTGTTTAGAACTGCACCAACTGACAGCTCCACCGTTTAATGTAAACACGTATCCGGTTTGCGATTTTAGAATCGTCCGGATCAGTGTCAAAGCTTGCATCAACGTAACCTTTTACGATGAGCTCTTTGTCACCTCCATATACGAGAAACATATCCTTAGTCCTTTTCAGGTATTTCAGGATGTTCTTGACCGCTGTCCAGTGATCCACTCCTGGATTACTTTGGTACCTCCCTGCTAAACTTATAGCAAGGCACACATCAGGTCTGGTACACAGCATTGCATACATGATAGAGCCTATGGCTGATGCATAGGGAACATCTTTCATATTCTCTCTATCTTCTGCAGTGGTCGGGCATTGAGTCTTACTCAATTTCACACCTTGTAATACAGGCAAGAATCCTTTCTTTGCTTGATCCATTTTGAATTTCTTCAAAATCTTGTCAAGGTATGTGCTTTGTGAAAGTCCAATTAAGTGTCTTGATCTATCTCTATAGATCTTAATGCCTAATATGTAAGCAGCTTCACCGAGGTCTTTCATTGAAAAACTTTTATTCAAGTATCCCTTTATGCTATCCAGAAATTCTATATCATTTCCAATGAGTAATATGTCATCCACATATAATATCAGAAATGCTACAGAGCTCCCACTCACTTTCTTGTAAATACAGGCTTCTCCGAAAGTCTGTATAAAACCAAATGCTTTGATCACACTATCAAAACGTTTATTCCAACTCCGAGAGGCTTGCACCAGTCCATAAATGGATCGCTGGAGCTTGCACACTTTGTTAGCTTCCTTTGGATCGACAAAACCTTCTGGTTGCATCATATACAACTCTTCTTCCAGAAATCCATTCAGGAATGCAGTTTTGACATCCATCTGCCAAATTTCATAATCATAAAATGCGGCAATTGCTAACTGTTGGGTTTCGTAGTAATTTCAAAAAATTTCCTACGCGCACACAGGATCATGTGATGCATAGCAACGAGAGGAGAGTGTTGTCTACGTACCCAACGCAGACCGACTGCGGAAGCAATGACACGACGTAGAGGAAGTAGTCGTACGTCTTCACGATCCAACCGATCAAGCACCGAAACTACGGCACCTCCGAGTTCGAGCACACGTTCAGCTCGATGACGATCCCCGGACTCCGATCCAGCAAAGTGTCGGGGAAGAGTTTCGTCAGCACGACGGCGTGGTGACGATCTTGATGAACTACAGCAGCAGGGCTTCGCCTAAACTCCGCTACAGTATTATCGAGGAATATGGTGGCAGGGGGCACCGCACACGGCTAAGGAATCGATCACGTGGATCAACTTGTGTCAACTTGTGTGTTTAGAGGTGCCCCTGCCTCCGTATATAAAGGAGGAGAGGAGGGGAGGCTAGCCGGCCAAAGGGGGGAGGCGCAGGAGAGTCCTACTCCCTCTGGGAGTAGGATTCCCCCTCCAATCCTAGTCCAACTAGGATTCCCCGGAGGGGAAAAGAGGAGGAGGGGGCCGGCCACCTCTCCTAGTCCTAATAGGACTAGGGGAAGGGGGGGGCGCGCAGCCCAACTAGGGCAGCCCCTTCTCTTTTCCACTAAGGCCCACTATGGCCCAAATAGCTCCCGGGGGGTTCCGGTAACCCTCCCGGTATTCCGGTAAAATCCCGATTTCACCCGGAACACTTCCGATATCCAAATATAGGCTTCCAATATATCAATCTTTACGTCTCGACCATTTCGAGACTCCTCGTCATGTCCGTGATCACATCCGGGACTCCGAACAACCTTCGGTACATCAAAATGCATAAACTCATAATATAACTGTCATCGTAACCTTAAGCGTGCGGACCCTACGGGTTCGAGAACAATGTAGACATGACCGAGACACGTCTCCGGTCAATAACCAATAGCGGGACCTGGATGCCCATATTGGCTCCTACATATTCTACGAAGATCTTTATCGGTCAGACCGCATAACAACATACGTTGTTCCCTTTGTCATCGGTATGTTACTTGCCCGAGATTCGATCGTCGGTATCCAATACCTAGTTCAATCTCGTTACTGGAAAGTCTCTTTACTCGTTCCGTAATACATCATCTCACAACTAACATATTAGTTGTAATGCTTGCAAGGCTTATGTGATGTGTATTACCGAGAGGGCCCAGAGATACCTCTCTGACAATCAGAGTGACAAATCCTAATCTCGAAATACGCCAACCCAACATCGACCATTGGAGACACCTGTAGTACTCCTTTATAATCACCCATTTACGTTGTGACGTTTGGTAGTACCCAAAGTGTTCCTCCGGTAAACGGGAGTTGCATAATCTCATAGTCATAGGAACATGTATAAGTCATGAAGAAAGCAATAGCAACATACTAAACGATCGGGTGCTAAGCTAATGGAATGGGTCATGTCAATCAGATCATTCTGCTAATGATGTGACCTCGTTAATCAAATAACAACTCATTGTTCATGGTTAGGAAACATAACCATCTTTGATTAACGAGCTAGTTAAGTAGAGGCATACTAGTGACACTTTGTTTGTCTATGTATTCACACATGTATTATGTTTCCGGTAAATACACTTCTAGCATGAATAATAAACATTTATCATGATTATAAGGAAATAAATAATAACTTTATTATTGCCTCTAGGGCATATTTCCTTCACGGACCACTGCCACGGCCGGTCTTGACCAACCCGAACCCTCTTCTGTTGGAAATATGCCCTAGAGGCAATAATAAATTGGTTATTATTATATTTCCTTGTTCATGATAATCGTTTATTATCCATGCTGGAATTGTATTGATAGAAAACTCAGATACATGTGTGGATACATAGACAACACCATGTCCCTAGTAAGCCTCTAGTTGACTAGCTCGTTGATCAATAGATGGTTACGGTTTCATGACCATGGACATTGGATGTCGTTGATAACGGGATCACATCATTAGGAGAATGATGTGATGGACAAGACCCAATCCTAAGCCTAGCACAAGATCATGTAGTTCGTATGCTAAAGCTTTTCTAATGTCAAGTATAATTTCCTTAGACCATGAGATTGTGCAACTCCCGGACACCGTAGGAGTGCTTTGGGTGTGCCAAACGTCACAAAGTAACTGGGTGGATATAAAGGTACACTACAGGTATCTCCGAAAGTGTTTGTTGGGTTGGCATGAATCGAGACTGGGATTTGTCACTCTGTGTAAACGGAGAGGTATCTCTGGGCCCACTCGGTAGGACATCATCATAATGTGCACAATGTGATCAAGGAGTTGATCACGAGATGATGTGTTACGGAACGAGTAAAGAGACTTGCCGATAACGAGATTGAACAAGGTATCGGGATACCGACGATCGAATCTCGGGCAAGTATCATATCGATAGACAAAGGTAATTGTATACGGGATTGATTGAATCCTTGACATCGTGGTTCATCCAATGAGATCATCGTGGAACATGTGGGATCCAACATGGGTATCCAGATCCCGCTGTTGGTTATTGGCCGGAAAGTTGTCTCGGCCATGTCTGCATGACTCCCGAACCCGTAGGGTCTACACACTTAAGGTTCGATGATGCTAGGGTTATAGGGAATAGATATACATGGTTACCGAATGTTGTTTGGAGTCCTGGATGAGATCCCGGATGTCACGAGGAGTTCCGGAATGGTACGGAGGTAAAGATTTATATATGGGTAGTCCTGTTTTGGTCGCCGGAAAAGTTTCGGGTTTATCGGTAATGTACCGGGACCCACAAAGTGGGGCCACCAGCACCGGAGGGCTGCATGGGCCAAGTGTGGGGGGGGACCAGCCCCAGGTAGGCTGGTGCGCCCCCCCACCAAGGCCCAAGGTGCAAGGGAAAGTGGAAGGGGGCAAACCCTAGGCTCAGATGGGCCTAAGGCCCACCTAGTGGTGCGCCCCCCTCTCTCCCCCTTGGCCGCCCCCCTAGATGGGATCTAGGGCTGGCATCCACCCCTAGGGGTGGAAACCTAGGTGGGGGCACAGCCCCTCCCCTCCCCCTATATATACTTGAGGTTTTGGGCTGCCATAGACACGATTCAATCTCCTTCGTGGCGCAGCCCTACCCCTCTCCCTCCTCGTCTCTTGCGGTGCTTGGCGAAGCCCTGCTGGAGTACCACGCTCCTCCACCACCACCACACCGTCGTGCTGCTGCTGGATGGATTCTTCCCCAACCTCTCCTTCTCCCCTTGCTGGATCAAGGCGTAGGAGATGTCACCGGGCTGTACGTGTGTTGAACATGGAGGTGCCGTCCGTTCGGCACTAGGATCATCGGTGATTTGGATCACGACGAGTACGACTCCATCAACCCCGTTCACTTGAACGCTTCCGCTTAGCGATCTACAAGGGTATGTAGATGCACTCTCCTTCCTCTCGTTGCTAGATTACTCCATAGATTGATCTTCATGATGCGTAGAAAATTTTGAATTTCTGCTACGTTCCCCAACAGTGGTATCAGAGCTAGGTCTATGCGTAGTTACTATGCACAAGTAGAACACAAAGTAGTTGTGGGCGTCGATATTGTCAATTATCTTGTCGTTACTAGTATTATCTTGATTCGGCGGCATCGTGGGATGAAGCGGCCCGGACCAACCTTACACGTACGCTTACGTGAGACCGGTTCCATCGACTGACATGCACTAGTTGCATAAGGTGGCTGGCGGGTGTCTGTCTCTCCCACTTTAGTCGGATCGGATTCGATGAACAGGGTCCTTATGAAGGGTAAATAGAAATTGGCAATTCACGTTGTGGTTTTGGTGTAGGTAAGAAACGTTCTTGCTAGCAACCTATAGCAGCCACGTAAAAACTTGCAACAACAATTAGAGGACGTCTAACTTGTTTTTGCAGCAAGTGTTTTGTGATGTGATATGGCCAAAGGATGTGATGAATGATATATATGTGATGTATGAGATCATGTTCTTGTAATAGGAATCACGACTTGCATGTCGATGAGTATGACAACCGGCAGGAGCCATAGGAGTTGTCTTTATTTTTTGTATGACCTGCGTGTCATTGAGAAACTCCATGTAAATTACTTTACTTTATTGCTAAACGTGTTAGCCATAGTAGTAGAGGTAATAGTTGGAGAGCAACTTCATGGAGACACGATGATGGAGATCATGGTTTCATGTCGGTGACAAGATGATCATGGAGCCCCAAGATGGAGATCAAAGGAGCTATATGATATTGGCCTTATCATGTCACTATTATTTGATTGCATGTCATGTTTATCATGTTTTTGCATCTTGTTTACTTAGAACGACGATAGTAAATAAGATGGTCCCTCATAATAATTTCAAGAAAGTGTTCCCCCTAACTGCGCACCGTTGCGACAGTTTGTTGTTTCGAAGCACCACGTGATGATCGGGTGTGATAGATTCCAATGTTCACATACAACGGGTGTAAGACAGATTTACACATGCAAACACTTAGGTTGACTTGACGAGCCTAGCATGTACAGACATGGCCTCGGAACACAGAAGACCGAAAGGTCGAACATGAGTCGTATAGAAGATACGATCAACATGAAGATGTTCACCGATGTTGACTAGTCCGTCTCACGTGATGATCGGACACGGCCTAGTTGACTCGGATCATGTAATCACTTATATGACTAGAGGGATGTCTATCTGAGTGGGAGTTCATAAGATGAACTTAATTATCCTGAACATAGTCAAAAGGTCTTCGCAAATTATGTCGTAGCTCGCGCTTCAGTTCTACTGTTTAGATATGTTCCTAGAGAAAATTTAGTTGAAAGTTGATAGTAGCAATTATGCAGACTAGGTCCGTAAACTGAGGATTGTCCTCATTGCTTCATAGAAGGCTTATGTCCTTAATGCACCACTCAGTGTGCTGAACCTCGAACGTCATCTGTGGATGTTGCGAACATCTGACATACACATTTTGATAACTACGTGATAGTTCAGTTAAACGGTTTAGAGTTGAGGCACCGAAGACGTTTTGAAACGTCGCGAAACATATGAGAAGTTTCGAGGGCTGAAATTGGGATTTCAGGCTCGTGCCCACGTCAAGAGGTATAAGACCTCCGACGATTTTCTTAGCCTGCAAACTAAGGGAGAAAAGCTCAATTGTTGAGCTTGTGCTCAGATTGTCTGAGTACAACAATCATTTGAATTGAGTGGGAGTTGATCTTCCAGATGAGATAGTGATGTTTCTCCGAAGTCATTACCACCAAGCTGCTAGAGCTTCGTGATGAACTATAATATATCGGGGACATATATGATGATCCTTGAGATATTCGCGATGTTTGACACCACAAAAGTAGAAATCAAGAAGGAGCGTCAATTGTTGATGGTTGGCGAAACCACTAGTTTCAAGAAGGGCAAGGGAAAGAAGGGATACTTCACGAAACAACAAATCAGCTGCTGCTCTAGTGAAGAAACCCAAGGTTGAACCCAAACCCGAGACTAAGTGCTTCTGTAATAAGGGGAACAGCCACTGGAGCAGAATTACCCTAGATACTTGGTAGATGAGAAGGCTGGCAAGGTCGATAGAAGTATATTGGATATACATTGTGTTAATGTGTACTTTACTAGTACTCCTAGTAGCACCATGGTATTAGATACCGGTTCGGTTGCTAAGTGTTAGTAAACTCGAAATAAAAGGCTGCGGAGTAAACGGAGACTAGCTAAAGGTGAGCTGGCGATATGTGTTGGAAGTTTTTCCCAAGCTTGATGTGATCAAGCATCGCACGCTCCCTCTACCATCGAGATTGGTGTTTGCGTTGAGCATAGACATGATTGGATTATGTCTATCGCAATACAGTTATTCATTTAAGGAGAATAATGGTTACTCTGTTTATTCGAATAATACCTTCAATGGTCTCGCACCTAAAATGAATGGTTTATTGAATCTCGATCGTAGTGATACACATGTTCATGCCAAAAGATATAAGATAGTAATGATAGTACCACCTACTTGTGGCACTGCCACGTAAGCCATATTGGTATAAAACGCATGAAGAAGCTCCATGTTGATGGATCTTTGGGCTCACTCGTTTTTGAAAAGTTTGAGACATGCGAACCATGTCTATTGGTGTATATGCATGAAGAAACTCCATGCAAATGGACCGTTTGGACTCACTTGATTTTGAATCACTTGAAACATGCAAATCATACCACATGGGCAAGATGACTGAAAGCCTCGTTTTCAGTAAATGGAACTAGAAAGCAACTTGTTGGAGGTAATACATTTTGATGTGTGCAGTACAATGAGTGCTGAGGCGTGTAGTGGATATCGTTATGTTCTTACTTCACATATGATTTGAGTAGATGTTGAGTATATTTACTTGATGAATCACGAGTCTGAATTATTGAAAGGTTCAAGTAATTTCAGGGTGAAGGTGAGAGATCATCGTGACAATAGGATAAAATGTCTATGATATGATCATAGAGATGAATATCTGAATTACGAGTTTGGCACAGAATTAAGACATTGTGGAAATTGTTTCACAACTAATACAGCCTGAAACACCATAGTATGATGGTGTGTCCGAACATCATAACTGCACCCTATTGGATATGATGCATACCATGATGTCTCTTATCGAATTACCATGATAGTTTATGGGTTAGGCATTAGAGACAACCACATTCACTTTAAATAGGGCACCACGTAATTCCGATGAGATGACAACGTATGAACTATGGTTTAGAGAAACCTAAGCTGTCATTTCTTAAAAGTTTGGGGCTGCAACGCTTATGTGAAAAAGGTTTCAGGCTGATAAGCTCGAACCCAAAGCGGATAAATGCATCTTCATAGGACACCCAAAACAGTTGGGTATACCTCCTATCTCAGATCCGAAAGCAATAAGGGACTGTTTCTAGAATCGGGTCCTTTCTCGAGGAAAAGTTTCTCTCGAAAGAATTGAGTGGGAGGATGGTGGAGACTTGATGAGGTTATTGAACCGTCTCTTCAACTAGTGTGTGGCAGGGCACAGGGAGTTGTTCCTATGGCACCTACACCAATTGAAGTGGAAGCTTTTGATAGTGATCATGAAACTTCAGATCAAGTCACTACCAAACCTCGTGGGATGACAAGGATGCGTACTACTTCAGAGTGGTATGTAATCCTGTCTTGGAAGTCATGTTGCTAGACAACAATGAACCTACAAGCTATGGAGAAGCGATGGTGGGCCTGGATTCCAAAATGGCTCGAGGCCATATAATCCGAGGGAGGATCCATATATGAAAACAAAGTGTAGACTTTGGAAGAACTACTTGATGGTCGTAAGGCTGTTAGGTACATATGGATTTTAAAAGGAAGACGGACAATGATGGTAAGTATCACCATTAAGAAAGCTCGACTTGTCGTCAAGATGTTTTCTGACAAGTTCAAGGAGTTGACTACGATGAGACTTTCTCACTCGTAGCGATGCTAAGATTCTGTTGGAATTATATTAGCGATTACTGCATTATTTATGAAATCTTGCATATAGGATGTCAAAACATTGTTTCCGCGATGATTTTCTTGAGGAAAGGTTGTATGTGATACAACCAGAAGGTTTTGTCAATCCTGAAAGATGCTAACAAGTATGCAAAGCTCCAGCAATCCTTCTAAGGACTGGAGTAAGCATCTCGGAGTTGGAATGTATGCTTTTATGAGATGATCAAAGTTTTTGGGTGTATACAAAGTTTATGAGAAACTTGTATTTCCAAAGAAGTGAGTGGGAGCACTATAGAATTTCTGATGAGTATATGTTGTTGATTAGAAATGACGTAGAATTTCTGGAAAGCATATAGGGTTATTTGGAAAGTGTTTTTCAATGGAAAGCCTGGATTAAGCTACTTGAACATTGAGCATCAAGATCTATAAGGATAGATCAAAATGCTTAATGGTACTTTCAAATGAGCACATACCTTGACATGATCTTGAAGGTGTTCAAGATGGATCAGTCAAAGAAGGAGTTCTTGCCTGAGTTGTAAGGTATGAAGTTAAGACTTAAAGCTCGACCACGGCAGAAGAAAGAGGAAGGACGAAGGTCATCCCCTATGCTTTTGTCATAGGCTCCATACGGTATGCCATGCTGAGTACCACACCTGATGTGTGCCTTGCCACATATTTGGCAAGAGGGTTCAAAGGTGATCTAGGAGTAGATCACCAGATAGCGGTCTAAATTATCCTTAGAGGAATAAGGATATGTTTCTCGGTTATGGAGGTGATAAAGAGTTTGACGTAAAGAGTTACGTCGATGCAAGCTTTAACCTATCCGGATAGCTCTGAGTAGAGATACCGGATACGTATAATGGAGCAACAATTTAGAAAAGCTCCAAGTAGAACAATTATTTGAAATGGCTCCAAATGTAGTGTAGTAGTTGCATCTACAAGATGACATAGAAATTTGTGAAGTACATACGGATCTAAATACTGCAGACCCATTGACTGAAACCTCTCTCACAAGAATAACATTATCAAACCCAGAACTCTTGGGTGTTAGTCACATGGGGATGTGACCTTGAGTGTTAATCACATATCGATGTGAATTGGATTATTGACTCTAGTGCAAGTGGGAGACTGTTGGAAATATGCCCTAGAGGCAATAATAAATTGGTTATTATTATATTTCCTTGTTCATGATAATCGTTTATTATCCATGCTAGAATTGTATTGATAGGAAACTCAGATACATGTGTGGATACATAGACAACACCATGTCCCTAGTAAGCCTCTAGTTGACTAGCTCGTTGATCAATAGATGGTTACGGTTTCTTGACCATGGACATTGGATGTCGTTGATAACAGGATCACATCATTAGGAGAATGATGTGATGGACAAGACCCAATCCTAAGCCTAGCACACGATCATGTAGTTCGTATGCTAAAGCTTTTCTAATGTCAAGTATCATTTCCTTAGACCATGAGATTGTGCAACTCCCGGACACGGTAGGAGTGCTTTGGGTGTGCCAAACGTCACAACATAACTGGGTGGCTATAAAGGTACACTACAGGTATCTCCGAAAGTGTCTGTTGGGTTGGCACGAATCGAGACTGGGATTTGTCACTCCGTGTAAACGGAGAGGTATCTCTGGGCCCACTCGGTAGGACATCATCATAATGTGCACAATGTGATCAAGGAGTTGATCACGGGATGATGTGTTACGGAATGAGTAAAGAGACTTGCCGATAACGAGATTGAACAAGGTATCGGGATACCGACGATCGAATCTCGGGCAAGTATCGTACCAATAGACAAAGGGAATTGTATACGGGATTGATTGAATCCTCGACATCGTGGTTCATCGGATGAGATCATCGTGGAACATGTGGGAGCCAACATGGGTATCCAGATCCCGCTGTTGGTTATTGCCCGGAGAGTTGTCTCGGCCATGTCTGCATGACTCCCGAACCCGTAGGGTCTACACACTTAAGGTTCGATGATGCTAGGGTTATAGGGAATAGATATACGTGGTTACCGAATGTTGTTAGGAGTCCTGGATGAGATCCCGGATGTCACGAGGAGTTATGGAATGGTCCGGAGGTAAACATTTATATATGGGAAGTCCTTTTTTGGTCGCCGGAAAAGTTTCGGGTTTATCGGTAATGTACCGGGACCACCGGGAGGGTCCCGGTGGTCCACCAAGTGGGGCCACCAGCCCCGGAGGGCTACATGGGCCTAATGTGGGAGGGGACCAGCCCCAGGTGGGCTGGTGCGCCCCCCCACCAAGGCCCATGGCGCAAGGGAAAGTGGAAGGGGGCAAACCCTAGGCTCAGATGGGCCTAAGGCCCACCTAGTGGTGCGCCCCCCTCTTTCCCCCCTTGGCCGCCCACCTAGATGGGATCTAGGGCTGGCCGCCACCCCTAGGGGTGGAAACCTAGGTGGGGGCGCAGCCTCTCCCCTCCCCTATATATACTTGAGGTTTTGGGCTGCCATAGACACGATTCAATCTCCTTCTTGGCGCGGCCCTACCCCTCTCCCTCCTCGTCTCTTGCGGTGCTTGGCGAAGCCCTGCTGGAGTACCACGCTCCTCCACCACCACCACGCCGTCGTGCTGCTGCTGGATGGAGTCTTCCCCAACCTCTCCTTCTCCCCTTGCTGGATCAAGGCGTAGGAGACGTCACCGGGCTGTACGTGTGTTGAACACGGAGGTGTCGTCCGTTCGGCACTAGGATCATCGGTGATTTGGATCACGACGAGTACGACTCCATCGACCCCGTTCACTTGAACGCTTCCGCTTAGCGATCTACAAGGGTATGTAGATGCACTCTCCTTCCCCTCATTGCTAGATTACTCCATAGATTGATCGGGTGTGATAGATTCCAATGTTCACATACAACGGGTGTAAGACAGATTTACACATGAAAACACTTAGGTTGACTTGACGAGCCTAGCATGTACAGACATGGCCTCGGAACACAGAAGACCGAAAGGTCGAACATGAGTCGTATAGAAGATACGATCAACATGAAGATGTTCACCGATGTGGACTAGTCCGTCTCACGTGATGATCGGACACGACCTAGTTGACTCAGATCATGTAATCACTTATATGACTAGAGGGATGTCTATCTGAGTGGGAGTTCATAAGATGAACTTAATTATCCTGAACATAGTCAAAAGGTCTTCGCAAATTATGTCGTAGCTCGCGCTTCAGTTCTACTGTTTAGATATGTTCCTAGAGAAAATTTAGTTGAAAGTTGATAGTAGCAATTATGCAGACTAGGTCCGTAAACTGAGGATTGTCCTCATTGCTTCATAGAAGGCTTATGTCCTTAATGCACCGCTCAGTGTGCTGAACCTCGAACATCGTCTGTGGATGTTGCGAACATCTGACATACACATTTTGATAACTACGTGATAGTTCAGTTAAACGGTTTAGAGTTGAGGCACCGAAGACGTTTTGAAACGTCGCGAAACATATGAGATGTTTCGAGGGCTGAAATTGGGATTTCAGGCTCGTGCCCACGTCAAAAGGTATAAGACCTCCGACTATTTTCTTAGCCTGCAAACTAAGGGAGAAAAGCTCAATTGTTGAGCTTGTGCTCAGATTGTCTGAGTACAACAATCATTTGAATCGAGTGGGAGTTGATCTTCCAGATGAGATAGTGATGTTTCTCCGAAGTCATTACCACCAAGCTGCTAGAGCTTCGTGATGAACTATAATATATCGGGGACATATATGATGATCCTTGAGATATTCGCGATGTTTGACACCACAAAAGTAGAAATCAAGAAGGAGCGTCAATTGTTGATGGTTGGCGAAACCACTAGTTTCAAGAAGGGCAAGGGAAAGAAGGGATACTTCACGAAACAACAAATCAGCTGCTGCTCTAGTGAAGAAACCCAAGGTTGAACCCAAACCCGAGACTAAGTGCTTCTGTAATAAGGGGAACAGCCACTGGAGCAGAATTACCCTAGATACTTGGTAGATGAGAAGGCTGGCAAGGTCAATAGAAGTATATTGGATATACATTGTGTTAATGTGTACTTTACTAGTACTCCTAGTAGCACCATGGTATTAGATACCGGTTCGGTTGCTAAGTGTTAGTAAACTCGAAATAAAAGGCTGCGGAGTAAACGGAGACTAGCTAAAGGTGAGCTGGCGATATGTGTTGGAAGTTTTTCCCAAGCTTGATGTGATCAAGCATCGCACGCTCCCTCTACCATCGAGATTGGTGTTTGCGTTGAGCATAGACATGATTGGATTATGTCTATCGCAATACGGTTATTCATTTAAGGAGAATAATGGTTACTCTGTTTATTTGAATAATACCTTCAATGGTCTCGCACCTAAAATGAATGGTTTATTGAATCTCGATCGTAGTGATACACATGTTCATGCCAAAAGATATAAGATAGTAATGATAGTACCACCTACTTGTGGCACTGCCACGTAAGCCATATTGGTATAAAACGCATGAAGAAGCTCCATGTTGATGGATCTTTGTGCTCACTCGTTTTTGAAAAGTTTGAGACATGCGAACCATGTCTATTGGTGTATATGCATGAAGAAACTCCATGCAAATGGACCGTTTGGACTCACTTGATTTTGAATCACTTGAAACATGCAAATCATACCACATGGGCAAGATGACTGAAAGCCTCGTTTTCAGTAAAATAGAACTAGAAAGCAACTTGTTGGAGGTAATACATTTTGATGTGTGCAGTACAATGAGTGCTGAGGCGTGTAGTGGATATCGTTATGTTCTTACTTCACATATGATTTGAGTAGATGTTGAGTATATTTACTTGATGAATCATGACTCTGAATTATTGAAAGGTTCAAGTAATTTCAGGGTGAAGGTGAGAGATCGTCGTGACAATAGGATAAAATGTCTATGATATGATCATCGAGATGAATATCTGAATTACGAGTTTGGCACAGAATTAAGACATTGTGGAAATTGTTTCACAACTAATACAGCCTGAAACACCATAGTATGATGGTGTGTCCGAACATCATAACTGCACCCTATTGGATATGATGCATACCATGATGTCTCTTATCGAATTACCATGATAGTTTATGGGTTAGGCATTAGAGACAACCACATTCACTTTAAATAGGGCACCACGTAATTCCGATGAGATGACAACGTATGAACTATGGTTTAGAGAAACCTAAGCTGTCATTTCTTAAAAGTTTGGGGCTGCAACGGTTATGTGAAAAAGGTTTCAGGCTGATAAGCTCGAACCCAAAGCGGATAAATGCATCTTCATAGGACACCCAAAACAGTTGGGTATACCTCCTATCTCAGATCCGAAAGCAATAAGGGATTGTTTCTAGAATCGGGTCCTTTCTCGAGGAAAAGTTTCTCTCGAAAGAATTGAGTGGGAGGATGGTGGAGACTTGATGAGGTTATTGAACCGTCTCTTCAACTAGTGTGTGGCAGGGCACAGGGAGTTGTTCCTATGGCACCTACACCAATTGAAGTGGAAGCTTATGATAGTGATCATGAAACTTCAGATCAAGTCACTACCAAACCTCGTGGGATGACAAGGATGCGTACTACTTCAGAGTGGTACGTAATCCTGTCTTGGAAGTCATGTTGCTAGACAACAATGAACCTACAAGCTATGGAGAAGTGATGGTGGGCCTGGATTCCAAAATGGCTCGAGGCCATATAATCTGAGGGAGGATCCATATATGAAAACAAAGTGTAGACTTTGGAAGAACTACTTGATGGTCGTAAGGCTGTTAGGTACATATGGATTTTAAAAGGAAGACGGACAATGATGGTAAGTATCACCATTAAGAAAGCTCGACTTGTCGTTAAGATGTTTTCTGACAAGTTCAAGGAGTTGACTACGATGAGACTTTCTCACTCGTAGCGATGCTAAGAGTCTGTTGGAATTATATTAGCGATTACTGCATTATTTATGAAATCTTGCATATAGGATGTCAAAACATTGTTTCCTCGATGATTTTCTTGAGGAAAGGTTGTATGTGATACAACCAGAAGGTTTTGTCAATCCTGAAAGATGCTAACAAGTATACAAAGCTCTAGCAATCCTTCTAAGGACTGGAGTAAGCATCTCGGAGTTGGAATGTATGCTTTTATGAGATGATCAAAGTTTTTGGGTGTATACAAAGTTTATGAGAAACTTTTATTTCCAAAGAAGTGAGTGGGAGCACTATAGAATTTCTGATGAGTATATGTTGTTGATCAGAAATGACGTAGAATTTCTGGAAAGCATATAGGGTTATTTGGAAAGTGTTTTTCAATGGAAAGCCTGGATTAAGCTACTTGAACATTGAGCATCAAGATCTATAAGGATAGATCAAAACGCTTAATGGTACTTTGAAATGAGCACATACCTTGACATGATCTTGAAGGTGTTCAAGATGGATCAGTCAAAGAAGGAGTTCTTGCCTGAGTTGTAAGGTATGAAGTTAAGACTTAAAGCTCGACCACGGCAGAAGAAAGAGGAAGGACGAAGGTCATCCCCTATACTTTTGTCATAGGCTCCATACGGTATGCCATGCTGAGTACCACACCTGATGTGTGCCTTGCCACATATTTGGCAAGAGGGTTCAAAGGTGATCTAGGAGTAGATCACCAGATAGCGGTCTAAATTATCCTTAGAGGAATAAGGATATGTTTCTCAGTTATGGAGGTGATAAAGGGTTTGAAGTAAAGAGTTACGTCGATGCAAGCTTAACACCTATCCGGATAGCTCTGAGTAGAGATACCGGATACGTATAATGGAGCAACAATTTAGAAAAGCTCCAAGTAGAACAGTTATTTGAAATGGCTCCAAATGTAGCGTAGTAGTTGCATCTACAAGATGACATAGAAATTTGCGAAGTACATACGGATCTAAATACTGCAGACCCATTGACTGAAACCTCTCTCACAAGAATAACATGATCAAACCCAGAACTCTTGGGTGTTAGTCACATGGGGATGTGACCTTGAGTGTTAATCACATATCGATGTGAACTGGATTGTTGACTCTAGTGCAAGTGGGAGACTGTCGGAAATATGCCCTAGAGGCAATAATAAATTGGTTATTATTATATTTCCTTGTTCATGATAATCGTTTATTATCCAGGCTAGAATTGTATTGATAGGAAACTCAGATACATGTGTGGATACATAGACAACACCATGTCCCTAGTAAGCCTCTAGTTGACTAGCTCCTTGATCAATAGATGGTTACGGTTTCCTGACCATGGACATTGGATGTCGTTGATAACGGGATCACATCATTAGGAGAATGATGTGATGGACCAGACCCAATCCTAAGCCTAGCAGACGATCATGTAGTTCGTATGCTAAAGCTTTTCTAATGTCAAGTATCATTTCCTTAGACCATGAGATTGTGCAACTCCCGGACACGGTAGGAGTGCTTTGGGTGTGCCAAACGTCACAACATAACTGGGTGGCTATAAAGGTACACTACAGGTATCTCCGAAAGTGTTTGTTGGGTTGGCACGAATCAAGACTGGGATTTTTCACTCCGTGTAAACGGAGAGGTATCTCTGGGCCCACTCGGTAGGACATCATCATAATGTGCACAATGTGATCAAGGAGTTGATCACGGGATGATGTGTTATGGAATGAGTAAAGAGACTTGCCGATAACGAGATTGAACAAGGTATCGGGATACCGACGATCGAATCTCGGGCAAGTATCGTACCGATAGACAAAGGGAATTGTATACGGGATTGATTGAATCCTCGACATCGTGGTTCATCGGATGAGATCATCGTGGAACATGTGGGAGCCAACATGGGTATCCAGATCCCGCTGTTGGTTATTGGCCGGAGAGTTGTCTCGGCCATGTCTGCATGACTCCCGAACCCGTAGGGTCTACACACTTAAGGTTCGATGATGCTAGGGTTATAGGGAATAGATATACGTGGTTACCGAATGTTGTTCGGAGTCCCGGATGAGATCCCGGATGTCACGAGGAGTTCCGGAATGGTCCGGAGGTAAACATTTATATATGGGAAGTCCTGTTTTGGTCGCCGGAAAAGTTTCGGGTTTATCGGTAATGTACCGGGACCACCGGGAGGGTCCCGGTGGTCCACCAAGTGGGGCCACCAGCCCCGGAGGGCTGCATGGGCCAAGTGTGGGAGGGGACCAGCCCCAGGTGGGCTGGTGCGCCCCCCCCACCAAGGCCCAAGGCGCAAGGGAAAGTGGAAGGGGGCAAACCCTAGGCTCAGATGGGCCTAAGGCCCACCTAGTGGTGCGCCCCCCTCTTTCCCCCCTTGGCCGCCCCCCTAGATGGGATCTAGGGCTGGCCACCACCCATAGGGGTGGAAACCTAGGTGGGGGCGCAGCCTCTCCCCTCCCCTATATATACTTGAGGTTTTGGGCTGCCATAGACACGATTCAATCTCCTTCTTGGCGCGGCCCTACCCCTCTCCGTCCTCGTCTCTTGCAGTGCTTGGCGAAGCCCTGCTGGAGTACCACGCTCCTCCACCACCACCACGCCGTCGTGCTGCTGCTGGATGGAGTCTTCCCCAACCTCTCCTTCTCCCCTTGCTGGATCAAGGCGTAGGAGACGTCACCGGGCTGTACGTGTGTTGAACACGGAGGTGCCGTCCGTTCGGCACTAGGATCATCGGTGATTTGGATCACGACGAGTACGACTCCATCAACCCCGTTCACTTGAACGCTTCCGCTTAGCGATCTACAAGGGTATGTAGATGCACTCTCCTTCCCCTCGTTGCTAGATTACTCCATAGATTGATCTTGGTGATGCGTAGAAAATTTTGAATTTCTGCTATGTTCCCCAACATCTTCATCACCCGCGCGTGCTTCCTGCCCGAAACGGTCAGTGCCGCATTCATGCCCGGCCAGAGCGGACGCGGCCTCTCACTGGCGCCAGCATTGATTGCAGCGCGCCGGCCAAGAGAGCGTCGCCCGCGCCGCTTCCGGGTGCACGCGGCTGCTCTGCATTCAAAGGTCGCAATAGCCGGCTACAACATGCGCGATCTCTTCCAGTTATAAGTTCTTGGGAGTCCATGCTACAGCTAGCTGTCCTCCCCCAACTCGTCAATCTCTTCCCGTAGTGCTAGTACTCCATGGCGCGATCCATTGACAAGCAGGCGGGAAAGTTATGGTATACTACTCGGTTTGTGGTGAGTGGCATGCCGAGCAACCATGTGGGGTCGAGTCGTGGAGGAGGGTGAGACACGAACACGACAGACGTCATTTAAACGTTGGTTTTGCTCGATGGCGCGATCCAACGAAACGAAATGTTGGTTTCTCTCCGTTTCCATTTTT
This sequence comes from Triticum dicoccoides, assembly GCF_002162155.2. Taxonomy (NCBI): domain Eukaryota; kingdom Viridiplantae; phylum Streptophyta; class Magnoliopsida; order Poales; family Poaceae; genus Triticum; species Triticum dicoccoides. The sequence continues at coordinate 623,784,274 of NC_041392.1, forward strand.
TCTCTGGAAAAACGGAAACTTTTCCACTCCATTTTCATTCCTATTCCAAGGTTGCCCCGTTACAACATTCCATCAAATACAAAGGAAAACTAACACGCATGCTGATGCATCTCAATGATTCACAGATCATAGCCAATATTTACTTCACAGCTAAAGAAAAAAGTTGTGAGAGCGTGTATGATAGAAAAACTACTGAAGGGGTCACTACGACTTAAACCCTAAACCCTAAACATGATTTAATTTCTTCGCCAGGTAGAACCTGTCGAAGGAAAGACGGCTGGCACCCTCGGATCATACGATGCTTTTGTGCAGTTCCACTAAAAATCGACCTGAGCATCCCTGATGATAAAGATATTGAAGAAGTGTGATTAGAATAATAGTACTGGCACTAGTTGATGAGACATAAACTCGTCACAAGTAGAAGCCGATAGAAGTAGAGAAAGACCGACAAGGAGATGGAGCTACGACAGTGGAGCAAGCCGGCTCCAAAAGGAAGATGGACTACCTGGGACGTCGGGCTGTAGCTAGAAGGGCGGTTGGGACGCGACATCGGCCCATACCGCGGTGACCGCCAATTGGGACGCACCGACTGTGGGTTTTCTCCCTCGCCGATGTCGACCGCGTCCACGCAGAACATTGTTCCCTTCCCCCAGCTGTGGGATCAGGCCCGTCGTTCTATGCTTGTGAAGAGAGCAACCTAAGCAAGCAGGCTTGTAGCTTAGGCTCCTGCTAGTGTATATATAGTGATTTTCTTTTTCTCTCCATATCAACCATTTTATATTGCGTACGTGTCATTCAAGAGTGAAATGATGGTTGCTTCTTCCGACTAACTTACTGTGTGATTTGACTGCTCCTTAGTGGCCCCTACACGTACTCCCCCTACGTGTATGCAACAGTCACACGTACACATGGACGCAAAAACGCGCGCGACGCCCTAATGCATGCATGTCCGAGCACACGACGGAACACACACGGTCACGCTCAAGTGCTCAACCTACACGTGCATGCACACACAT
>NC_041392.1:623785577-623853912 GCF_002162155.2 Triticum dicoccoides
GAGAACAATGAGCGTATTATGAAGTCCATTGACCATATTTTTACAAATATACAGTGACAGACAGTGTATTTATCTCGTTTGAAATTAAGCCATATTAACCGGAGAGGAGGCAGCATGGACTAGCATTACTTTGTTGTGTCCTGTCAACTTCCTGTACGAGGAGAAGGTTGCAGGGCGGGAGAAGCTTGCGCGCAGTGGCTCGTAGGACAAGGAGAAACTTTTGACTAATGCAAGCTCTCCCTTGCTCAGGCGGTGGACGTGCAACAATTAATTCGGTGTCAGATTGCCAGAAGCATACACTATACTACTAGTGCTATTATTGTTCGATTTCCCAAACAGCCAAGCACAAAGTTTACTAGTACTAGTACTATAGTCCATAAAGGTATGTACTATACTAGTACTAGGAACCAGATGGAGGAGCGTCTTCACTCTTATTATAATTTTAAAATGTGATAAAGCAATCTTCAACACATTTGGTTCTCTTCGAGGGTTCTCGCATGTGATAATGGAAGTTGATTGCATGGAACACTCGCCACAATTCTCGCTTAATTCTGGCTCATATCCTGTTACAAATAGTAGCGCTCAGTAATATTTCCTCTTTTTTGTTATTCAGCATGTAAACAGGTCAGCAAACCTTGCGGCGCATCTTCGTGCGAACCGTGCTTGCTGCACTTTGAATGTGGCCGAGAGCTGGCTTGATGAAACACCTCGCTTCCTACTTTTTTTGCGGGGTACCTCGCTTCCTAGTTACCAGTGTCTTGGCTGATCATCCTAAGAATGCTTATATATGAATAAAGCTCTCTCATTTACCCGCAAAAAGATTAAGCCATATTAACTGGAAAGGAGGGAGTATGGACTAGAACTACTTTTTGGTGTGTCCCGTCAACTCGCAGAATGAGGAGAAGCTTGCAGGACAAGGTGAAGCTCGCTTACACCTTTTGACTAATGCAACCTACCCTCGGTGGACATGCATCAGTCCATTCGGTGGCAGATTGTCAGAGGCATACACTATAGTACCCAACATGCGGAGTACCATCATTGTTCGACTTCATGAAGGGGTGAAGAGCCAAGCGCAGTAGTACGCGTACTTGGTTTTGCACCTTCATACTACTCCACCCTCCGTCCCAGTTTATAGGGCGCGCTTCATTATGATGCATTTCTCTCAATGCATTTCCACCACTAGAGAGACTTTCGACGCGTTTGGTATAATGCTTAATTAATTAGGGCGTGGTAACCGCAATCAAGTCCACAATTTTCTCTCCATGTACTGTACTACTATGGAGTGCATGCATGTGTGTACCCGGGGTGGAAGCACTGCATGCATGTGTGTACGCATAGTAATAGATGCCGTGCTGTAACTATCAATGCTATTTTTCAGGCTGATCGCTAGTCGCCTTGGTCCCATAGATTTTTTTTCTTTTTTCTGAAGTGCGCTGTATAAACAGTGATGGATGGAGTAGTATGAGCGGATTCAAAGAAGAGCGTATTGATGGTTGCTTGTTCAGAGCAACTTACAGTGGGAAAGGTGGGGCTTATGATTTGACTTCTCATTACTCACTATTAATGCAGCGCAACCATCGGGCTGAGGCTCCCACGCGGTTGTGCACTACCCCCTCGGTTCTTAAATATACTCCGGAGTATTTGTCTTTCTAGAGATTTCAATGAGTGACAACTCTCTCTCTCAAATATTTGTCTTTTTAGAGATTTCAAATGAACTGGCACATACGGATGTATATAGATATATTTTAGAGTGTAGATACACTCATTTTGCTCCGTATATAGTCACTTGTTGAAATCTCTATTAAGACGAATAGAATATTTAGGAACGGAGGGAGTACACATATGAAGCAAAATGAGTGAATCTACACTCTAAAATATGCCCGTTTGAAATTTGTAAAAAGACAAATATTTAGGAACGAAGGAGTATAATTTTGTGCATGGCACATGGACCCGGATCATTTGTTTACATAATTGACGTACTATACAAATAATTTTCCAGCGACAAGAAATTGTACAATGGTGTGAGCTTTCAACTTTTGTTTCGCGTGTCTTGCCATCGATGCTCTTTCAAAAACAATAAAAACTAACTTCCTTCCTAATGCATGTCAATTATTAGCAGACCAAAGCTAATAATTACATCACAACGGAAGACAAAGTTGTGAGAAGGTGTGGTACACGCGTGGTACACGACCTCTCTAGGTAAACAACCGCTACATGCGTTCAAATTAGCACGTGGGCTGCCATTTCATAAAGAAATGAGCTCCATCGTGTACCCACGCGGGTGTGGCTGGGCACGAAGCATGAGTACGTGCACGGTGCACCTATTCTCTTCTTGTATACGTACACCACCTGCGTGGGGTTGTCTGAGAGAGATACAAACCTAGAGAGATATAGTGTGTGGGTTCTTGAGACTGTTTTGGGGGGGTGTCAATCAAAAAATTTAACATATGCAATGTGTGTGAAATAGAGTCCTGGATATAACATATATATAGAAGGGGGCGATCCACGAGAAGAGAGTGGAGGTATCATCGGCTTGAGGTGTCCATAGAATTGAAGAGAGGGATGATGTGTGTGTGTGTGCGCGCGCACGATCGATAAAGAGTGCCATCGAATTTGTGTGTGCCCACGTCAAAGATATAGAGTGGTTGGCCTACTGGAACGTGAGATGGGACATGTGCAGTTTGTCTCTGTGGCATGGATGTCTACCTGCAGCGCTCGACTATCGGTGTGTGGTGGGGGAAGAGCGAGGCCCAATTAACTATAGAGGTACAATGGCTGGTATATGTGTGGAGGAGGAGAGAGGCCTACCTCATGTATTAAGGAGATCGATCTGCCTCATGTATTAAGGGAGATCGATCGACATCCATGCATATGTGTAGGAGATGAATAAGGTTGAGAGAGAGACAGAGATAGAGTGTTGGAGGGGGTGGTAGTGGAGTTGCTTCTAACAAATGGTGGAATAAGCTTGCTAGACAAACGAAGGGCACGCCCGCAATATCAATAAGAGAGGAGATGGCTGCTTGTTGTCTATGCACGTGCGTGTGAGAGACGGGTCAAGAGGCATGCAGGAATGATGAGGGGGGACGATGTGGCTGTGGTAAGCAGACGTAACTACATAGGAAGATCAATCGCCCTTTGTAAGAGAAAGGAGAGACATAACTTGTGAGGTACATCGATCGATGAGGGGTAGTTAAAGTCGATCTAGGTATATGTTGGGAGATCGATCGGTATACATGCATGTGTGTGTTAGAAGCAAATAAGGCACGAGGAGAAGGATAGAGAGAGAGGGATGCATGTAGGAGGTGGTACGAGAGGCATACTATATCGAGGGGGAGGAGTGTGCGAGTACGAGAACGATGAAAATAGTGGTGGGAGCGAGGCATGGACGATGACAAGAGAACAGGGGAAGCTTGTGTTTGTGCTAGGCACACCTGGCTAGAGAGGCATATCGATCGATGTGAGCTGTAAAGAAGGACCTGGGGGCCTACACACACCGTGGGTGAACAACCTAAAGTGAAAAGACAAATTTGCGCGATGGAGCTAGAGAATGCTGAGGGAGGGTGAGAGGGATGCAGGCGTGTGCATGCACAAGAGAAAGTTAGCGCTAGCTACAAAGATAAGAGGGTTGTGTGGGTGTAAAAGACGAATAGAGATCGTATATACTTCATTATAAAAAGCAAATTCGGATATTTGAAGAATTTATCATAGTGTTTCAAACCGACGGATGTGTGAATATATATAACGGTGATACACATGGTGTGGTTATGAACATGGTATACTACATTTAATATGTTTTATCTCTACTCTTATAAAAAAACAGAGTTGTTGATGATGGTGTGCCTGCCATCCTGCATTATAGGCCGTCAGATTTATATCTGGCGGATAGCAAGGAAACTATGATGGTTGAAGTTGGCAACAATCATGATTGTAGATTCTTATTGAAATAGAGAAACGAATTCAAATTTAGTTCGAATTGCAGCGGTAGTATAGACATTTGGAATGCACTAAAATGTTGGTATGAGTAGGTTACATGCATTATACAGCAAGCAAAAAAAATTAATCGGACATAACATGGATTCATACTCCCTCCTTCCATCTATATAGGGCGTAATGAGATTTTTAAGACCGCCTTTGACTATTGACAAGATTAATAGTACATGACATGCACAATGCTAAAATTATATCATTGGAAGAACCTTTCACAGACGAATTTAACAGTGTGCTTTGTGTAAGTTGCATGTCATATATCATTGCTCTAATATTTGGTCAAAGTTAGCATCGAAAAACGCATGAGGCCCTATATAGATGCAAGGAGGGAGTAGCTTTGAATAGCATTTGTATAGTAAAACGGGGCAAGACTCTCTCTTTGTGTGGTGTGAATAGTTTTATTTTTTTCGTTTTCTTTTTGGTTGAGGGAAGTGCGAATTGATTTGGTACGTACAAGTACAATATTACTACACGTTAGGCTTGTCCCTAAAATTCAACCCGTGTCTTGTTATATCCCGAAAATTCAGATATCGTGCTCCCAAAACTCGCGCCTTCACAACCGGCGCCTTCCTATCTCGAAATTACAACGCGTGCGAAAACTCCCTCCTGCTGCCAAATCCCGACACGTGAAATCCCCCTTCTAACCCTGAGCCGAAAGGGCCGCTAGTTCAAATCGGTGGGGGGTACTTTTGTAACACACCCTACATTTTGGACAAGCGCGTTCCTAAGTCATGCTTCACCCCCTCCCATCGACCCCTTTTCGCCATTCGAAATCCCAGGCCGCCATAACCTCTCCGCTCCAGCCGTGAAACCCCACGCTCCTCCGTCCGCCACGTCACCGCTGCCCAGCCGGAGCCTCTTCCCCGACGACGTCATCCAGTGCAACAACTCGACGTCCCTCGTCCACCTCCCCGGATGAGGATCCGTCATCCATCTCGCCGTCCCGCCGGTTCAGCCGCCCCGTCCTCCACCTCCAAGGAGCTGCTCCGATGATTGCCTCGTCTATCGCGGCTGCTCCATCCCCACAGCGCCGCCTTAACCTGCTCCACCGGAACCGCAGCATCCTCACCGACTCCTCGGACGAAGCCGAGGCCTACTCGGCGCCACCAAAGAGGGTGTACACTCATCGCATTGCACCATCTCCTTAACTCGACCTCTCGGCGCCGACGGTGCTCCATCCCGCACCCCCATGGAGCAGTTACCTTGAAGCCGGCGCCGTGGGCGACATCTCCACGGCGGCTCTCCCCCAGTGCGAGGCCCCTTCGGCGACGGCGTCCATACTAGTGGGATCTACTGATGCTGCTCCGGCTCTCGCTCGATCGCTCGCTCGCCCAGCTGCTGCTGCTGCTCTCCCCCTCGCTCGTGCTGCTGCTCTGCTCCGATTAAGCCACACTTCAGTCGACTGAATCGACTTTTGGGTCAGTCGATTTTCAAGGGTTGGGGGGGCTCGTCGGAGTTAAGAAAGAACCACCCGCAGTGGAGATGGCAGCTCACCAGAGAGGTACCCCACTATCTATCTTAGGGTTCAGGGTGGGGGAGGGGGGCCTAGAGGACTGGCCGGGGTGGCGGTGGCGAGTTGTTTCGGGGCGCCGAGGCGGCGCTGGGATCGGCGGTTCGGCCGGTGGTGGCTGGCGGCTCAGGGGGGTGCAGGTTGAAGATGAACTGCAGGCCCTCCCTAAACTACATGTCAAGTGCCTCTCTGCTACCATTGCGTTCAGTTTCGACAGTAGCATTCAGATTCCACAGTAAATTTCAGTTTCGACAGTTAAGTTCAGAGTCAACAATTTTTACCTCATCTGTTGTAGTCAGGTGGTTTTTGGTGATGATAATTTTACATCCATTTTACATCATCTATTGGAGATGCTATTAGAATCTCACTTGAGATTGACGATGTTTGTCTTGTGCTGCTTCAGCCTTGATGTCTTACGGCTCACCGGAGCTGCTCCAACGACAGAACGACCCATCACAACAGAGCAGTGCCCTGGACGCCGTCTACAGATTCCTCAGATCTTCCTCCACACCTCCGACAGCCACCGCTGCCTCAACTGCTTCAGCGACCAACCCAATGATGCTAAGGTCGACACGGCTACGGCAAAGAGGTTGTACACTTGTTGCATCACTTATTACAATACATTCACATCAATCCATTAGGGCCATTTTGGTTCAATGGGGAAACATCGATCCACTGGTTGTTACCATCACTCTAAATTTCTGCATGCTCTCCTTACATAATCTCACCATATTTTTTTCGTATGCATGTCAGATATTGTACACAGTCATGCTGAACATGTAGAGAAAAAGAGAAGAGTTTTGCACGACAATACAATGTCATGCAGACATCGCTCCATGGTGGGTTCAATGGAAAACCCTCCTCACCCCTCTCCAGATTGTAATCCAAAGGAAGATATCTATTCTAAGGCGGATTCGGACGCTGCTGACCACTCCTATTTACCCTCCAAGGTGTTTGCTCTACCTTGGCATGATGATGTTATTCATATCATGCATATGTTGCCTTGCAGTGCCTACTTTTAACATCATATATGTCATCTGCTTAGTTTAGACATGTTCTGTAATGCCACCTATTTAGTTTCTATATCATATATGGGAATTATGCAGTCGCATGTCTTTTAGCCAGCCATAATATATGTGAAATGTGCAATGCCATCGTCTTTAACCAGGCATCATATATTTGAATGATATCTTTCCCATCCTTTTCTTCACTACATTTCCATTTGTCGACAATTTTGTACATTAAACTACTCTTCCTGTGAATCAACCATTTGGGTGGGAGATGGAAAAATCTGGAGTGAAAACAAGGCCTTCAGAGCAGACAGTGCTACCTATCGAATTAGATCTCTTGTTGGGTCCCGATAGCTCCTCAGGGATGGATTCAGAGACAGATGACTAGTCCTATTCCCCCACTAAGGTGTATGCTCTAACTTGGCACGGCTATACCGCTCATATCATGCATACGGTGTCTTGCATTGCATAGTTTAGACATCATATACACAATATTCAACACCATGTTCTTAGTTCAGACATCATATCGAATGCCCTCTGTTTAGCATATAAATCACATATGTGAATTAAATGATGCGATCCTGATTACTTAGATAACATGTAGGTGAATTATGTCATGTGATCCTGTTTAGTTATTCATCATATCTTTGAATTATGTTATGCTATGCTATCCAGTTTAGATAGACATCATATATGTGCAATTATGTCATGCTATCCGTTTTAGTTAAACAATATACATGTCAACTATTTCATGCCCTCTTTTTTCCACACTATCTATTGCATCTGTCTCTCATACAATGTCTGTACATTCAACTATGTTTCCTGTTTATCAGCCATTTGAATTGGAGCGGGTGATGCCAGTATCTAGCGGACGAAAAACACGGTCTTCAAATAAAACAGTGCTACCTCTTGGTGGAGATATCACCCCGGTTGTACATGCACAAGAACCAGCGCTACCACACATAACCCAAACTCTCGCAGATTGTACCCCTACTACGATGGACAGAGAACCAGCTTCACCCAATCTAACACCAACCCCAGCCGATATTAACCCAGTTCCTGTTGACACATCACCATCTCCACCATAGAGCTCCCAAACAAGAGCAGTTAGTAAGGCAGCTCCAGTGCCCATAGGGCCAGTACTATCACGGCGAACCCCAACTCCACCAGTTAGTATGCCTATTCCTGTGGAGGAAGCACAACCAGCTAGTCGTAGTTTAGCATCTATCACATTTGATGTTGTTAAATCGTGTGTGCGTATCTTCCCATCTTGGAAATATTATACTGAAGATTAAGGAAAATGCCAGTTGCAGGTGTTTGTCCAGGAGTTATGTGTAAGTAATGTTATTCATAGCAATTACTTTGCTTCGTCCCATACATCCTACCTCCATGATGGTTATAATACAGCAAATTTTCCCATTTTTCTCTATAGAGAAGGACCGATTTGGAAACTCAGGATGAGGTAACCTATGCTAATACCTCTGCTATCTTCAAGAATGCTTGGTGGTAGTATCGGAATTACCTGAAGAGAACGTACTTCACCGGCAAAAAACTCATCAAATTCCCTTACATTCTTTTGAGACACATTTACTGGAGGATGACTGGGAACGCCTTGTTCTGTACTTGTCCCGAACCAAGAATGTGGTAAGGTCTATGAGCTCATTTGCTATTTTTAAGTATTATATTCTTGCATCTTACTGTACTCTGTTCATGTAGAACAAGTGCCTAAACCTGAAGAACAACTGTTCTAATTTAAGATCCATTGCTACCATAGGACAGAGATATATGTTTGTTTGATGCTTTTATTATGTACTAGTACTTGGCAATAGAAGACTTGGTAGTTTAATCCTGTCCACCTTACTAATGAACTGGTTCACCGAAATGAGTTTCATATACTAGTACATGCTAAACTTATTATGTGTCTGCTTGTTTCTTCTTTTAGAATGCTGACAGAATATTGGGGAAGAGTGACTTATTAAGCAACGGTAAAGGAAGTACTGCAGATAAGGTTCAGTATAGTGACACATCCTGTCTTGGTTTAGTGTTGGAGTTACTGCCACTACCGCTTGCACAAGCTATTCAAACTCACTGTCTGAATCAGTTCGGTTTCTTGAGTCTCAACTACAAGCTGAAAGACATCGATCAGCTATGTTGCAAAAAGAAGCGGAAGGACTACGGAAGTCCCTGGAGCATTTAGATGCATACTTTCTGGTGCAACAGCAAGCGTTGGAGGATTTTAGCGCCAAACAGGAGAAAGCTAATCAGCTTGCTAAGATTATTGCCAGCATGGTGGATACCCAGGATAACGTTTCTTGAGCTCTTCTAAAGTTGTTTCAGTTATGCTCTTGTTTTGCTGCCGCGTTTATTTGCACTGGTGGCCAATTTTGACGGCCAATGTATATGATATGCTGCTTTGTTCCCTATATTTGCACTGGTGGCGAACTTTGATGCCTAGTGGATGTAATATGTGTAATATCCGTGATAGCCTAGCGTTAGTTGCTTGCTTATTTATTTCCTTGTTGTCTTGTTTATTTGTTTGCTTGTAGTCATTGCTGTTCTTTTTCCGCGGTTAACTAGTGGCTGCAATAACCTATTTTTTCAAACTAGGCCACAATAACCATGGGCTAATATTTACTGTAGTGACATTGGGCCTCCTACGGGCCGTAGAAACAGTGGGCCTTCTACGGGCCGTAGAAACAGTAGGCCTTCTACGGTCCGTAGAAACAATGGGCCTTCTACGGGCCGTATCATCAATGGGCCTTATATGGGCTGTATGATCGATTGGCCAAACATGGGCCAATAACAGGCCGCATTATGGCCGTAAACGGGCTAGAGTTGGAATCGTCCGTTCATGGGCCGATAGCAACGGGCCATCGTTAATAGGCCGTATTTGATGATGCTATGAAAATGGCCCAACGTATTAACGGACCACAAATGGGCCGACTGTAACCACGGGCTGAATTTGGCCCACAAGCTAAAATGACAGTAACGGGCCGTAAGTAAACGAATGCTGGAAATGAGCCCAAGAATAAATGGGCTCTGAGAAGGCCGAAAAATAACATGGGCTGGAAACGGCCCAACGGAATAACGGGCCGTTAATGGGTATAAAGTGATACACTGTTCATTACGGTCAATTTTCACCACGGGCCGTTAATGGGTGTAAAGTGATACACTGTTCATTACGGGCCAGTTTCACCACGGGCCATTAATAGGCCAAGAGTTACATAAGGCCTCATATGGGCTGAAAGACGTCATGGGCCATACATGGGCCAGAAGTGAAAACGGGCTAGAATCATATTGGATGGCCCAGATGACGCTACTGGGCCTAATTCGGATAGGGCGTAACGGGCCTTGGGTTAGTGGGCTGTAAATGGGCTATATGCGAACATACCGTTAACAGGTTTTCCATGGGCCGGCCCGCCACCTTTTACCAAGTCAAACGGCCCGGCCTTTTCATAGGAATGGGCCTCTGTTGGGCCGTGCCACATGTCGACGTATCATAGGCGCCTTCCGTCCAATGGGTGGTTGACATCTGTCCCAACGATGAGTCGACACGTGTTTCCTCCAGCCAATGATGATTTTACACGTGGAAAATCCCCATTGGTCGGGGCTGTTAACGGGTTATCGGATCCAAAACCCGACCCGATAGCTTAACGGCGTTCCGTTACGGTAGATGCCACGTGTCGGTCACCCTTGACGAAAGCACTTCTGTGACGCGCAATTTATCATCATGGAAGTGGACACTTCCATGATGATAATTTTGGTAATGTCATGAAACACTTCTTCGACAGCACAGGTATGACTATCTTGATTCTGTCATAAATTTGTCATGGATGTACATGCATGACAAAAAAAGCGACCTACTGTGACAAACACGTATCATCACGGAAGTGTATTTTTTTTGTAGTGAGAGGGCCCGGCAGCAGTTTTCGGAGACTGAAAACATCCGACATTAGACCGGCATCGGTGCCGCTATAGTTATCCGTTGGGGCGTCAAACGGACTCCAAATGCGATGAAACTTGGCAGGCGACCTACTAACAACATAACAACACCACATGCCAACTTTCATCCCATTCCGAGAACATTTCCCGGCCACTTAAAAAATAATATTTCGAACATGCCGCAGGCGTGTGCAAGTGTGTCTGGGCTCAGAACGGACAACGGACGGAACGAGGAGACCGGGACGGATGCAAGTTTTGAAAGCATGATGATGCAATGCACATGATGACATGAGAAGATGCAACATGCAAGGGAATGACATGGCAACGATGGCGAATAACTGGAAGACACCTAGCACGTCAGTCTCGGGGCGTCACATCATTTGACCTTTTAAAGACATTTAAGTGATTTTCTAGCCATTTAATGACCGTAATTCAAATTTGAACTACATCTACATGCAACTGCTAACCATAACAGTTTGAAAACTCATGTTTTTGTGTACTTGTGTGCGAGTTAAAAAAATCTTCAGATGATGTAATTATCTAGTGTTAAAAAAAAAGAAAATGTAAAGATCTGGCAAGACAACCGGCCCCCACATGATTGGCACTATTTCGTGCCTCGAGGTTTGGAAGGTAAATGGCGGGGTTATTAATCAGACACGATTCTGTATTGGAAACCGTCAACTATTATGTTCACACACAGATTCTAATGCGGGAATCGTGTGTAATTCAAACTACAGTACTCATAAATTCTAGCGACCGGCGTGTGTACTATTCCCATCGATCTAGATTCTGGCCGCCAATAAATACTACCTTTCTCATGTCGTCTCGCCTGCATTCTCATCTACATCCTCCCCTTGATCGCCACCTCTCTCTCTCTCTCAAAGCTCTGCCATGGCGCCGCCGATCTGCTTACGCACCGACGAGGAGTCGCCGCCCCCCGAGGATGCTTAGTTGAAGAGCAGCAACGAGGATGGCCCCTATGCGCCGCCAGACGAGGTTGCATCCAACCCCGCAACTTTGGATTGGTTTTGGGGCCAGTACAATCTCTGTATGTGGAAGTCACTACTGTCGGCTGAGAAAGCTAGGCAAGTGGCATTCAAGAAGGAGATGGCGGAGAAGGAATCCAGGTACTAGGCGGCCTATGAAGCCCATGATATCGCCTGGGAGAAGGAGAAGGTGGAGCTTTGGGGGTGGGCGCATCGTCTTGCGAAGGAGGTGTGCGAATGCGAGCACTTCGCGAGGAAGGTCAAAGGTGTTAGGCGCCTCATTGCTGCAGAGATGTTATGACCGGGCAGACTTATGCCCGTAGGAGGCCCATCGGGCAAGTTTAGATTAGGGGCTTGGCCCACAAGTTATCTTATTTTTAGCATCGTGGTTATATATACTAGTCGTAAGACTATTTTTGAGATTAAGCAATAAAACATATTCTATTCCCCGGCTCCCTGAAGGAGCCGGAACCCTAACCCTAGCCACACCACCTCCCTCTCGTTGTCGTCTCCCTCTCTTGATCAGGACGGCGCCCATGCACCGGCCACGTCGCCCTCGCCCCCATCTTCCCCCTGTTCTTGGTCGGGTCCTATGGGCCGCACCCGGCTGCACCGCCCATCGCTGCCACCGTGCGGATGTGGCTGCCGTCGCTGCCGCTGCACTAGGAGGCCTCCGTCACGCTCGCCAGTCCGCTGCAGCTGCCATCCATCGCCCCGCCCTAGCTGTAGTGGCAGCCGCTACTCCTGGCAGCCTCCGCCACGCCCGGCGCTCCGCCACAGCAGTCGTTGCCGCTACCCCAGGGCATCCCCGCCATGCTCGCCGGGCCACTGCAGCTGCCATCCACCGCCACCACCGCCCCGTCCTGGCTACAGTGGCAGCCGCCCCTCCTGGTGGCCTCCACCATGTCCGGCGCTCTGCTGCAGCAGCCACCGCCTGTCAGCTCCGGCCCCGCATCGACTGCGCCAACGGGAGTCCTGATCCACCAGATGAAGTTCCTGCCATCTCCATTACTGCTTCCCCAGGGGGTCCCCATCTAGCAGATCAAGTTCACATTGTCGCCGTCACTACTTCCGGCTTAGATCACTACCCGCCACGTGTCGGCGGCGGTGAGGCTGCAGGCTGCGGCACGCGGCCTCCTAGCGCATCGACGTGTGCGGGAGATGCGTGGTCTGTAGCTGTAGCTCCTGCCAGCTGCCCTTCACTGCGCAAAGGACCTCGATCTCTTCCTCTACGTCGAGGATCTTGGGCATGCTGATTTCCCCGCGAGCAGCGATCTCAAAGTCTGCAACATCGGCGGTTGGGGGGTGCACCCCTCCTTGTCATTCTCCATCGCAAGCCCTCCACTCTTCTCTCTGCGGTGCAGACCAAGAGCCGTCCGGCGGGAAGAAGGCAGGGTATCACCGATAGAAGCGCACCGCGTAGCACCATTGCATTCCGCCAGCCGCCGCGAGGGCGCCTCTGCTAGTCGCTCTTACGACCACTTCTAGGTGGCCATACACATGCACTCCTTTTGTCCAGATGGTGTCCATGGGATCCAGGTGGTTGTACACGTGCACGTCCGACGTGCGGATGGTGTCCACTTTTTGTTTAGGGGTCCAAAATAAATCGTCCTAGTCCATTTCAGGTTGAGAGTAATAAAACAAGCCGAGATGTAAAAGGCTTGTTTTTAGGTGTTAGGTTTGTGTTGCGTCGAGTCATGGTTAATTTGGTTAGGCTGCAGCTCGAGGACAAGCTACATGTCCAGGTGGGGTGTAGTGTTAGAGTATGTAATGGGCCTAATGGCATGGGCTGGCCGTATAGCCCGTTAGTCTTAGGGTTAATTAGAGATAAGGGTCGCTTTCTTAGGTGTCAAGTAAGCCTTGCTTGGGAGTCAAGTAAACCTCTCTATATAAAGAGAGGAGATGTATCAATCTAATCAAGCAAGAATTAAGAAGGAAATCCCTTCAATCTTGCCCGGCCGTGGGCAAAAGGCCCCCGGTCGGCCCTCTCGTGCCCTCCTTCTAGCAGCCACATAACAAAGCCTGAGACTGAGTGCTACTTCAAAGGACCTGGTCACTGGAAGCGGAACTTCCCCAAGTATTTGGCGGAGAAGAAGGATGGCAAAGTGAAACGTATATTTGATATACATGTTATTGATGTGTACCTTACTAATGCTCGTAGTAGTGCCTGGGTATTTGATACTGGTTTAGTTGCTAACATTTGCAACTCAAAACAGGGGCTACGAATTAAGCGAGGATTGGCTAAGGACGAGGTGACGATGCGCGTGGGAAATGGTTCCAAAGTCGATGTGATCGCCTTCAGCACGCTACCTCTACATCTACCTTCGGGATTAGTATTAGACCTAAATAATTGTTTTTGGTGCCAGCGTTGAGCATGAACATTATATCTGGATCTTGTTTGATGTGAGGCGGTTATTCATTTAAATCAGAGAATAATGGTTGCTCAATTTATATGAGTAATATCTTTGATGGTCATGCACCCCTGATGAGTGGTCTATTTTTACTAAAACTTGATAGTAGTGATACATATGTTCATAGTATTGAATCCAAAAGATGCAGAGTTGATAGATAGTGCAACTTATTTGTGGCACTGCCGTTTAGGTCAGATTGGTGTAAAGCGCATGAAGAAACTCCATTCTGATGGACTTTTGGAATCACTTGATTATGAATCACTTGGTACTTGCGAACCATGCCTCATGGGCAAGATGACTAAAATTTCGTTCTCCGGAAAAATGGAGCGAGCAACAGAGTTATTAGAAATCATACATATTGATATATGTGGTCCAATGAACATTGAAGCTCGCGGCCGATATCGTTATTTTCTCACCTTCACAGACGAGTTGATCAGATATGGGTACATCTACTTAATGAAACATAAGTCTAAAACATTTGAAAAGTTCAAAGAATTTCAGAGTGAAGTGGAAAATCATCATAACAAGAAAATCAAGTTTCTACGATCTGATCGTGGAGGCGAATATTTGAGTTATGATTTTGGACTTCATTTGAAACAATGAGGAATAGTTTCGCAACTCACGCCACCTAAAACACCACAGCGTAATGGTGTGTCCAAACGTCATAATCGTACTTTTTAGATATGGTGCGATCTATGATGTGTCTCACTGATTTACCGCTATCATTTTATAGTTACGCTTTAGAGACAGTTGCATTCACATTAAATAGGGCACCATCTAAATCCGTCGAGATGACACCTTATGAACTATGGTTTGGGAAGAAACCCAGGTTGTCGTCTCTGAAAGTTTGGGGCTGTGATGCTTATGTGAAAAAGCTTCAACCTGATAAGCTCGAACCCAAATCGGAGAAATGTGTCTTCATAGGATACCCAAAGAAGACTGTTGGGTACACCTTCTATCACAGATCCGAAGGCAAGATATTCGTTGCTAAGAATGGATCCTTTCTAGAGAAGACTTTCTCTCGAAAGAAGTGAGTGGGAGGAAAGTAGAACTTGACGAGGTAATTGTACCTTCTCCCTTATTGGAAAGTAGTTCATCACTAAAATCAGTCCCAGTGATTCCTACACCAGTAAGTGAGGAAGCTAATGACGATGATCATGAAACTTCTGACCAAGTTACTACCGAACCTCGTAGGTCAACCAGAGTAAGATCCGCACCATAGTGGTACGATAATCCTGTTCTAGAAGTCACGTTACTGGACATAACAAACCTATGAACTACGAGGAAGCGATGATGAGCCCAGATTCCGCAAAATTGCTTGAAGCCATGAAATCTGAGATGGGATTCATGTATGAGAACAAAGTGTGGACTTTGGTTGACTTGCCCGATGATCGGCAGGCCATAGGGAATAAATGGATCTTCAAGAAGAAGACTGACGATGATGGTAATGTTACTATCTAGAAAGCTCGACTTGTTGCAAAAAGTTTTCGAGAAGTTCAAGGAGTTGACTATGATGATACCTTCTCACCCGTAGCGATGCTTAAGTCCGTCCGCATCAAGTTAGCAATTGCCGCACTTTATGATTATGAAATTTGGCAAATGGATGTCGAAACTGCATTCCTTAATGGATACCTTAAAGAAGAGTTGTATATGATGCAACCAGAAGGTTTTGTCGATCCAAAAGATGCTAACAAAGTGTGCAAGCTCCAACGATCCATTTATGGACTGGTGCAAGCCTCTCGGAGTTGGAATATACGCTTTGATAGTGTGATCAAATCATATAAATTTATACAGACTTTTGGAGAAGTCTATATTTACAAGAAAGTGAGTGGGAGCTCCGTAGCATTTCTGATATTATATGTAGATGACATATTTTTGATCGGAAATGATACTGAATCTATTATATAATTAAAACAAGAGGCAAACAAGCCATCACGTTTGTCCACACGGATCAAATTATCTTAATCGTTTATTTTAGATATTAACGGTCGAGTTTAAAACAAGTAGCGTTACATACAAATATTATCACGTACAACTAATTTAACATGGCACGAGTAGGAATAGGTCAACACGTCTTATGTCAAACTCATATGTCTTTCCTACTAAAAAAGGAATAAAAAATATGTCCGATTGGGACAATAACGCATAAGCATGCGTGTTGGTATAGCAATACGGAAGCCAACTTCTATACGGACTCTTGATTAATTAGTGCTTCACTTTTTTTGAGTTGTAGTGCTTCGTGCTAGGATAAAATTTCTCTACCTGGATAATAATACAAAATATATGTGTACGTAAATAGTACATACATAGCAATGAGTTTGGGGTGAAAAAAATTGGCAAGACAATTTTTTACATAATAAAGATGTTACCTGTGATAATTCATGCATCGGCAACTCATGACAAAAATACATGGATCTCTAAGTGCAAATAATTTATATTTCTATTCGCACAAATTTTTAATAGTGAATTATGGCGTATTTACTATTTTTTGTGATGATTGATGTATGTTCTAATTACTCCCTCCGTTTCTAAATATTTATCTTTCTAGAGATTTCAACAAGTGACTACATACGGAGCAAAATGAATGAATCTATGCTTTAAAATATGTCTATATACATCCTTATGTAGTAGTTCATTTGAAATCTCTAAAAAGACAAATATTTAGGAACGAAGGGAGTACAATGATTGGAATTATAAATATCAGTCAGAACAAATAAGGCTGAAATATTTCATCTGTTTACTGTAAAAATAATATCAGAGATTAAAATTAATAACACATCTAAAATATGTACAGTTATATACGTATGTCACGGCGTGATTGGTGCCCTTGAAAATAAAACACGTTATGGTATGAGAGACCTGATACGTGCTAACCGGAAATATAAAATGAACATGACAAGTAGGAGTAATAAGAATGTTGCCCGACTAGATGGAGTAACAAAAAATGTACGCTTCTCTTCCTAAGAAAAAAGAAGCTGCATGATTCTCTGCGAGCCTACGCATTCCTGATAGTACTCCAAGTGGTGACATCATAATGATGCCAGTAATAATAATAAGAAAAAAACGTCAATCACTGAGGAGGAAAGCTAAAACAAGAAAATAGTGAGTATCTAAACATGCGCGTCAGAAATCATATAAAACACTAGATTTATTTTTTACTGAAATTAATAGTTTGGATTTGTGAATAAAATATTGAACAGAAAATAGAATAATATATTAGTGGGCTCAAAAAACATAACTATTGGTTATTATAGACTTAGAATAATCAAAACTATAAAATCAGGTTCAATAGTATAGGAAAATAAGTCACATGAGTTCATCCGCAAAAAGAAGAAGTGAAATGAGTTAAACTTAAGAGGAGAAGAGTTGTGCTTGAGTTCACGGTTGCTAACAAGGCATTGTATTATTATTATTATTTGCGAAATTGATCTGAGCTATTATTAATCTTTACCGAAAGTACAAAACATCTCTATGTGTCAAAAAGTATAAACCATCTCAAACATATAAATTACATTGAGATTCCAAGTTCACCGAATGAGCACTACTGCCGCCAGAATGAGTTAGGATCAATGCATGCAAGACATTCAGTATTGTGGTACATGTTTGACCAACATATCATACAGAATCCTTGCAAAAAACTTATCATACAATAGAAAATGAACATCATGTAGTTCAAGTATCCATTAAATGATCTCAATTGTGTAAGAACATATATGTCACAGAACAATACTTATCCCTACAATAAGGGATAGAAAGCTATGATAATAGTCATAGAGGATATTCTTGAAAAGTTAGTTCGGTGGGAAAAACAGAGAAATAGATAATGTACTTATGAACTACAGACAAACCATGCTGAATATTTTATACAATTTTTTGGTATGCCAAACAAATATAGATCAACACAAAATCAGATAGACTTGACAAAATAATTAGATGATGATTATAACAAGGGGAGAGAGAGAGGTTTGACAACTTTATTTAGCTTATAACGATAATGTAATGGCTTAGATTGTTGATCATGCGAAACAGATATACTAAGATGAGCCGCCAAGAAAGTATTGGGAGGGTGACATGTACCAAACGAACAATGCATGTATTACAACCAATGAGGAAAATAGCAAACCATATTAAAAATTTAAATAAAATACATCAATTCTAGCCGCGCAATTGCGCGGGTGAACCCGCTAGTTTCTAAATAGCATAAAAGGATACTTGAATAAGAATTTTTCAATGAAAGACCTCGGTGAAGCTGCTTATATATTGGGCATCAAGATCTATAGAGATAGATCAAGATGCTTGATTGGACTTTCACAAAGCACATACCTTGATAAAGTTTTGAAGAAGTTCAAAATGGATCAGGCAAAAAAAGAGTTCTTGCCTGTATTAGAAGGTGTGAAGTTGAGTCAGACTCGATGCCCGACCACCGCAGAAGATAGAGAGAAAATGAAAGGTGTTCCCTATGCTTCAGCCATAGGCTCTATCATGTATGTAATGATGTGTACCAGACCTGATGTGTGCCTTTCTATAAGTTTAGCAGGGAGGTACCAAAGTAATCCAGGAGTGGATCACTGGACAACGGTCAAGAACATCCCGAAATACCTGAAAAGGACTAAGGATATGTTTCTCGTATATGGAGGTGACAAAGAGCTCGTCGTAAACGGTTATGTCGATGCAAGCTTTGACACTGATCTGGATGACTCTAAGTCACAAACCGGATACATGTTTTTATTAAATGGTGGAGCTGTCAGTTGGTGCAGTTCCAAGCAGAGCGTCGTGGCGGGATCTATGTGTGAAGCGGAGTACATAGTTGCTTCAGAAGAAGCAAATGAAGGAGTCTGGATGAAGGAGTTCATATCCGATCGAGGTGTCATACCTAGTGCATCGGGTCCAATGAAAATCTTTTGTGACAATACTGGTGCAATTGCCTTGGCAAAGGAATCTAGATTTCACAAGAGAACCAAGCACATCAAGAGACGCATCAAACCGTGATCAATTCAAGGAAGGAGACATAGAGATTTGCAAGATACATACAGACCTGAATGTTGCAGACTTGTTGACTAAGCCTCTCTCACGAGCAAAACATGATCAGCACCAAGACTCCATGGGTGTTAGAATCATGACAATGTAATCTAGATTATTGACTCTAGTGCAAGTGGGAAACTAAAGGAAATATACCCTAGAGGCAATAATAAAGTTGTTATTTATATTTCCTTATATCATGATAAATGCTTATTATTCATGCTAGAATTGTATTGACTGGAAACTTAGTACATGTGTGAATACATAGACAAACAGAGTGTCACTAGTTTGCCTCTACTTGACTAGCTCGTTGAATCAATGATGGTTATGTTTCCTAACCATAGAGATGAGTTGTCATTTGATTAACGGGAACACATAATTAGAGAATGATGTGATTGACTTGACCCATCCGTTAGCTTAGCACGATGATCGTTTAGTTTGTTGCTATTGCTTTCTCCATAACTATACATGTTCATATGACTATGAGATCATGCAACTCCCGAATACCGGAGGAACACTTTGTGTGCTACCAAACGTCACAACGTAACTGGGTGATTATAAAGGTGCTCTACAGGTGTCTTCGATGGTGTTTGTTGAGTTGGCATGGATCAAGATTAGGATTTGTCACTCCGATTGTCGGAGAGGTATCTCTGGGCCCTCTCGGTAATGTACATCACAAGAAGCCTTGCAAGTAATGTAGCTAATGAGTTAGTTACGGGATGTAGCATTACGGAACGAGTAAAGAGACTTGCCGGTAACGAGATTGAACTAGGTATTGAGATACCGACGATGAAATCTCGGACAAGTAACATACCGATGACAAAGGGAACAACATATACCGTTATTCGGTTTGACCGAGAAAGATCTTCGTAGAATATGTAGGAGCCAATATGAGCATCCAGGTTCCGCTATTGGTTATCGACCGGAGACATGTCTCGGTCATGTCTACATAGTTCTCGAACCCGTAGGGTCTGGACGCTTAACGTTCAGTGACGATCGGTATTACGAGTTTATGTGTTTTGATGTATTGAAGGTAGTTCGGAGTCCTGGATTTGATCATGGACATGACGAGGAGTCTCAAAATGGTCGAGACATAAAGATCGATATATTGGAAGCCTGTATTTGGACATCGGAATGGTTCCGGATGAGTTCGGGCATTTTCTGGAGTACTAGGAGGTTACCGGAACCCCCCAGGGAGTATATGGGACTTATTGGACCTTAGTGGAAAAGAGGAGAGGGAAGGAAAATGTGGGAGGCATGCCCCCTAGCCCAATCCGAAGTGGGAGCCCCCCCCCTTTCCTTTCTCCTCTCCTCCCCTTCCTTCTCTCCCACTCCTACTACATGGAAGGTGAAAGTGCTAGTTATCGACTAGAGGGGGTGAATAAGCGATTTTTATGAAAGTCCTCAAAACACAGGGGCTTTGAAGCCAAACAGTAGAAATGAACCTATTGATATGCAGCAGAAGGTAGACTACTAGACAAGCCATAGTCAAGTATGCAATGAAGTGAAAGCACGAAGACTATCAGCAGCTAGGTAGTATGGATCAAGATGGAAGATCATATGAAGCCAATCAACTACAGTCTTCACCCAGCAAGCAGGCAATGACTTCTCGAAGACAAACAATAAGTAAAGAGAGGTAAGAGATAGAACTACTTTCTTGGTGAGGACAGGTATTTGTTGGACCAGTTCCAGTTGCTGTGACAACTGTACGTCTGGTTAGGGAGGCTGATATTCAACTCAGAAGACCGCGTCTTCACCTTATTCCCCTTGAGATAAGGACACATAGTCCTCTCCCAATCACTCTGGTAATTCTTAAAGGGAAACTTCCAAACCTCCACAGACTTCGTTCACCGTCGATCCAGAATGACTCTTGGATGCTCAGAACGCGACGGCTAACCGGCTGGAGGATTCACAGTCCTCAAGTGTAATAAGTATTCAGATCACGCAGATAGAAAGACTTCAGTGATTCCTAACACTCTTGGGATCTGGGTGTTTAGGGCTTTGTCCTCGCAAGGATTTCTCTCTCAAAGGCTTCGGAGGTGGGTTGCTCTCAAATGACAAAAGTCGTGCACTAACTCTGAGCAGCCACCAATTTATGGTGTAGGGGTGGGCTATTTATAGCCAGGACGCAACCCGACCTGATTTGTTTGAAAGGACCCTGGGTCACTAAGGAACTGACACGTGTCAAATGGTCAGATTTCAAACACATGCGGCAACTTGACTTGGGCTACAAGTAAAGCTGACTTATCCAGCTCTGGATAAGATTTGCTCTCATTGTCTTCGCTCGAAGACATAGGATTCGGTTGAGCATCACTTGAGTCACTCTGACTTTGTTCACTTGGACCCCACTTAATAGTACGGTGGTTCCTATGACACAACAAAGAAGAAAAGGAAACTACAAAACAACTATGTCTTCGCAATCCATAGTCTTCATGCGATGTCTTCTCATGCCATAGTCTTCATTGTGAATCTCTTCACAGACCACCATTGTCTTCAATGTCTTCACACATTTTTAGGGGTCATCTCTGGTAGGTAAACCGAATCAGTGAGGGACTACTACCTGTGTTATCCTTCAATTCTCACAAACACATTAGTCCCTCAACCAAGTTTGTCGTCAATACTCCAAAACCAACTAGGGGTGTTACTAGATGCACTTACAACCTCCCCGGTGATTGATGACAAACTGGTTGAAGTTTTCAACAGGGATAAAAGTATGTGAAATTTTAAGGATATTGCCAGCCAGAGGATAGATATGAGTTGCAGCAAGAACTCCTTCAATTGGTTGCGTGAAGCTTTGGTGATCAACGTTGTGAAGATAATGTGGTTCCTTGGCAGGCTCAGGGTAGATGCCCTCCACAAACATGTCAACCTCGGGCAAGAAGATAAGATGGTTGAACACAGAGGGCTGATAGTTGACAGAAGAGTGAAGCTTTATTAAGCGCATCACCCATTGTCGTGGAATTGTCATGGCAGATGTCCTAATGTGAGGACTTAGTCGTGAGGCCAACGCATCTATGCGGTAGATTTAAGGGGTTGGTCGGAATCGAGAGACGCGAGGCGGATCAACACACAAGACAAGGATTTAGACAACTTCGGGCCCGGGAAACATCATCCGGTAACAACCCTACATGTTGTTTGTGGCTAGGTCTCATTATCATCACGAGGGAGTCACCGTAGACTGGCTCTCCTAGTTATGTCTAGCCTTAGAGATTATTTCTTGTCCCTCTTGGGGTGCCCTGCCCCTCCTTATATATGTTGAAGGGGCGGGTTACATGACTAGTCCTAGTAGGATTAGGATTACTCTATTACAAGTGGAGTCCTAGTCTTGCTTCCTTTGTAGGAGAATATCCCTTATGCCTTTCCTCTTAAGCCGGCCCACCATAATATGAGCCGGCCTTCTGGGCCTTGGGCTTGTCATCCGTCTGACCCATCGTCGGGGCCATTAGTAAGTCGCCAGACTCGTGAGTCGCCAATCCTTTGGCGGGTTACCAATGAACCGCCAAGTCCCAGCCGGGTCACATATCCGGCCGGGTCATACCGCGGGGTATATCCCCGACATTAGCTGTCAGGACCCCGATTGCAAGTCACATCGATCTAGCTGGTAACACCTCATATCACTTTGCAGCCTCACGCACGGTATTCCCACGGGTGGCGCCTTACCATGGCCCGGGACCATTTGCGCCTTTTGGCTCATGTATATGACAGTGTCGCTAGCATCCATATGACAGAGAACCCGGGCCGACATGACTAGTCGTGAACACAAAGTGGCACTAACTTACAGGGATAGGCATACATGAATCAACATCGAGCATGTCGGTCAGCAGCGTGCGAATCCGGGCTGTAGCACTGGGCTAACAGGACTCCGGTGAATCGGGCTGTAGCAGGCTAGGCAGGACTCCGGATGTCACCGTTTGACATTTCCCCAAAGGGACAGAAACAGGAACGAAGTGAATCACATGCCGGCCAGACAAGTGTTCCGGAGCAGTAGTGCTGGGCTAGCAGGACTCCGGTGAACCGGGCTGTAGCGGACTACTATGGCTCATGGAAGCACAAGACTACATTTCCCCATAAGAGAGGCTACCAAGGATAAACAACTAGGTTGTCGGATCCCACACATACTGTTGGGAATATTACTATTGGGCATAAACCGGCCTATGTGGGCCGGGTTAACTTCATCAGTAACTCAAGAGTGTTAAAGCCCAAGAAGATAGATGAGGGCCTGAGGCCCGTAGTCGGTTTAAGACTTGTATCCATAAATTGGCATCTGTATGTAAACTTGTATTGTAAGATAGGAATAAGGAGAGACCAACCCGGATACGAATATGAACCAGTGTTAGGACTCTGTGAACCGACGGGCGTCACCCGTGTATATAAGGGGACGACCCGGCAGCGGTTCAGGACAACAGACAACAACTAGAGACTTAGGCGAAGCTTGTTTGCTCCCTAGTCATCGAAATCCCATCAATTCCATCAAAACTAGACGTAGGCTTTTACCTTCATCGAAGGGGCCGAACTAGTATAAACTCTCTTGCGTCCCTGTGTCCGCTTTCACCCCTTCAAGCTAACCCGTGGCGATGGCTCCACGACTGAGTCCTTTCACGAGGACATCTGCCGTGACAAAACTACGACAGTTGGTGCCCACCGTGGGGCTATCGCACGATGGTTTCAAGTTCTTGGAGGGCCGCTTTGAAGGACTCGAGGGCTATGCTATGGGCCGGATGACTAAGAGTCGTCGCAGCAAGCTCTACATCGACGATGCAGGCTGGGGCCCCGAGGCCGGCTCAGTTGAGTACGGGTACTGGGTACCCTTTGGTGGCATACACGTTTTCATCGGCAATATCGGTGAACCGGGCCCTGAGCCGGACATCTGCACCGACCCCGTCGAAACGGCTCAGCGTGCACGATCCGCCCGGGTTAAACCAGCCATGAAGCGTGTCTTCGTGGGAGTCACCCATGGAGGAAGTTATGAGGATGGATCGGAATCTCGCGGCGAGACCGTCGTTTATTCCGGCGACGAGTCATCAACCGGAGAAACCGAATCTCTATATCAGCTATAAGATGGCCGAATTGGGGGCTGTTCCGATGGCGACAGTATTCTGGACCCCTCTGATCTACCCAATCAGCTATAAGATGGCCGGCACACAAGCATCGCTTCATTCTTCGACCGTTGCGCCAATAACCTCCGGTTCAGTAGTAGCGACGACCGCTGGGGCAGGAGGCTCCGTACGCCCGCCGGCTCAAGTTCTGTCAGATCTATTTGATGCATTGGCTGTGCTTATGGCTGAAGCTAACCCGGCGGATCAGGACGTCCACAACGCGGAGATTGCAAAGGTGAGGGAACAGATCACCCAGGCCAAGGCGGACCTGGTAGCTGAGAATGCGAGGATGACCGCAGAGCGGGCCGCTTTAGATGCACAAGCCTACAAGCTCATGTTGGACCAGAACGCGTCGCATGAAGTCATGAAGAGGAAGTACCGATCCCATTTGCCTTCGGTTTTTGAGGCCAGAGACCGTTTCAACACCCCAGGAGCAGGAACCAGTAATCCGCTGGAGGTAAACCGGGCGGAAGCTCCTGGGACCGGCGCGCTGGTTCAGCCCTTTCTGATAGATCTGCCTCATCAAAAAACTGTTATACCTCAGGATGTTTCAACACCTCCGGGTCACTACTCCAACACGATGGACAATCTCGTTGCCGCTGCTGCACGGCTGGAGGCCATTCCAATTGAAGGTGACTCGCCGCAGGCGGTAGAGACGCGACGGGTCAAGGAGCTTCTTAGGACAGCTTTGGTCCAACAGGAAGCATACTCGTACAGCCGTGACCGGATCCACTCGACCCCTCGTCCAAGCCGGAGCTATAGCAGTCATATGGATGAACCAGCAGTGTCAAGTAATGAACGACATGGAGCACCTTGCGGCAACAACCCGGCGGGTGGTGCTGATAACGCTCAGGAAGTGGTGGACTGGGCCCGAGCGCGCAGGGAGGCCGAGTTAGCCGCACAGTATTAGGCTCGGCAGCTTACGCCGGTTTGTCCAACTATCTCGATCGAACCTGGTGTTACTTCTAGTTCTTTGGGGGTGCCTTGCCTTGTCCCTGCTTTACACAATGTGCGCCTGCCCAAGGATTTCAAAGGCCCGCTCAAGGTACCAAATTACACGGCGAATCAACCTCCAGAGACATGGGTGGAGAGCTATGAGATGGCCATGGAGATGCTTGATGTGGATGATGCGGCATGTGCGAAATACTTCACCATGATGCTCGAAGGAACGGCCCGTACTTGGCTAAAAAGCTTACTGGCCAATTCTATCAGTTCATGGGCCCAATTACGAGCCCGGTTTATCAGTAATTTCAAGGATACATGTAAGCAGCCTATGTCGATAGTGGACTTAGCTGCCTGCGCCCAGGAGGAAGGAGAATCGACGACTCATTGGGTGCGCCGGGTCTCACAAGTGTTGCATTCATCAGACCGCATCAACGCTGACACTGCAGTCATAACCCTAGAAGGCAACTGCCGGTTTGGGCCCCTAAAACTGAAGTTGGGACGGATGAAGCACCATTGCACTGACATGGGGACCCTCATGGCTGCTTTGGTAAAGTATGCTGATTCTGATAGTACCAAGGATCCCGAATCTGATGATGACAAGGCAGGGAAGGGAAAGAGGAACAACAACTCCAAAGGTCAGCAACATCCCTCGGTAGGCAATGGTAGCGGAGGCAAGCGTAAAGCGGATGGTAACATGGACTTTGTGGCTAATACCAATGCGCAGGACAAGGGCCAGCGACGCAAGGGTAAACCGGCAAATCGCAGAGGGGCACCCAACCCTAACCTGGACCGCCTAAATTATCTTCTGAACCAGCCCTGTCCAAGACATGGGACGAAGGAGGTGCCAGCAAACCACCTTTGGAAGGATTGCTACATTATGCAAGAGTTCAAGAATTCTAACGCTTTCCGGTATGATCACGGCTCCGGCGGTGGCCCAGGATCCGGGCCGGGATACGGTGGAGGAAATTCCGTTCAGGATTTAATGGTAATCCGGTCTGACATAACAATCAAAATAATCAGAACAACCAGGGTGGTTACAACCACCAGCAGCAACAGTCGGGTTACCAGAGCAACCCAAAGCAGTTGAATAGTGGGCAGTACCATGTCTTCACCACTAGCTTGGACAAGCGAGACCGGAAGGTTCAGAGGCGGGCGGTCAACTCTGTTGAACCGGCCGTGCCCCGTTATCTACGCTGGTCTGAACAGCCAATCATATGGAGCAGAGAGGATAACCCTCCCCAGGTTGATAATCCGGGTCAGTTGGCTCTGGTGGTAGCGCCTCAGGTGGGAGGTTACAAGTTCACCAAGGTGCTCATGGATGGAGGGAGCAGCATTAATATCTTGTACTATGAGACCTTCCGTCGTATGGGACTAACAAATAAAAATCTCAAACCGTCCAATACGGTGTTCCATGGTGTGGTACCTGGCAAGTCAGCATATCATGTTGGTAAGATAGCTCTGGAAGTGTCCTTTGGAGATGATCATGATTCTAGGTCGGAAACATTGACGTTTGAAGTGGTGAAAATCCAAAGTCCATATCACGCCCTGTTTGGGCGACCGGCCTACGCCAAGTTTATGGCACGGCCCTGTTATGTGTATTTGCAGCTCAAGATGCCGGGTCACAAGGGGACAATAACGGTTCACGGAAGCCGTAAAATCGCTTTGGAGTGCAAGGAAGGAGATGCGGCCTACGCAGAGTCGGTTTGTGCCACCGAGGAGCTGAAGTATTATAAGGACAATGTTGATCCGGCGGACATGACTCCATTAAAGAAGCCAACTACGGAGCATGATCTGGCCCTGAAGTTCGAATCGGCAGCTGAAACTAAGCTTGTTGACTTCGTGCCTGGCGATTCGTCCAAGCAGTTCAACATCAGTGCCAATTTGGATCTGAAATAGGAAAGCGCGCTCATCGAGTTCATCCATGAGAATCGGGACATTTTTGCATGGAAGCCCTCTGACATGCCAGGTGTACCGAGGCAACTCGTTGAGCACAACCTTAATGTGGATCCTAAATACAAACCGGTGAAATAGTTCCTCTGCCGGTTTAACGAAGAAAGACGCAAGGCGATTGGAGAAGAGGTAGCCAGGCTCTTAGCAGCTGGCTTTATTATTGAAGTTTCCCACCCTAAGTGGCTTGCCAATCCGGTGCTGGTCCTTAAGAAAAACGGCACCTGGCGCATGTCTATGGATTACACAGATCTTAATAAGGCTTGTCCAGCAGATCCTTTTGCCCTCCCCCGTATTGATCAAATTATTGATGCTACGGCGGGTTGTGAGCGTTTGAGTTTTTTGGATGCATATTCTGGCTATCATAAGATCAAAATGGCAGTTAAGGACCAGGAGAAGACGACATTCATAACTCCCTTTGGAGCCTTCTGCTATGTGTCTATGCCCTTTGGGCTCAAGAGTGCCCAGGCAACTTATCAACGGTGTGTACAAAATTGTCTTCACAAGCAGATTGGCTGTAATGTACATGCTTACGTGGATGATATCGTGGTTAAGTCAAGGGAGAAGGAGACTCTAGTTTACGACTTGAAGGAAACTTTGATAACCTGATGACGTACAAGATGATGCTTAATCCGGCCAAGTGTGTCTTTGGTCTACCGGCAGGCAAGTTATTGGGTTTTCTGGTGTCCAACAGGGGAATCGAGGCTAATCCGGAGAAGATCATAGCCATCACCTCCCTGGCTAAACCCAAGTGTATCAATGATGTTCAACGCCTGGCAGGACGGATTGCCGCGTTAAGCCAGTTTATCAACCGCCTTGGTGAGAAGGCAATCCCTTTGTATCAGATGTTGAAGAAGACGGATCAATTCGTCTGGAGTTCTGCTGCTGATAAAGCATTTGAGGACTTGAAACGGCAATTGGACAATCTGCCTGTGCTCGCCGCTCCCATTGACAAGGAGCCGTTGCTGCTATACGTTGCTGCTAATGCTCGTGCGGTCAGTGTGGCTATTGTGGTGGAGCGAAAAGAGGCAGGCAAGGAGCATCCGGTTCAACGTCCGGTCTATTATGTCAGCGAGGTACTCATTGAGTCCAAGCAAAGGTATCCACATTGGCAGAAGCTGGTATATGGAGTTTTTATGGCAAGCCGGAAGCTTAAGAAGTACTTCCAAGGGCACCCCATTACGGTGGTCAGTTCTGCTCCCTTGGGGGATATCATCTAGAACCGGGAAGCGGCTGGCCGGATTGCCAAGTGGGCTATAGAGCTTGGGCCACACGGATTGAAGTATGTGCCTCAGACGGCGGTTAAGTCTCAAGCACTTGTTGATTTCATCAATGATTGGACGGAACTGCAAGCACCTGAAGAAAATCCGGATCACACATATTGGACCATCCATTTTGACGGATCCAGGCAATTGGAAGGCTCGGGGGCTGGAGTCGTATTAACTTCCCCACGAGGTGATAAGTTTTGTTACGTTCTCCGCTTAATGTTCCCTTATACTAACAATGCAGCTGAGTATGAAGCCTTGCTCCATGGTCTCCGGATGGCTAAGGAGATGAATCTAAGTCGAGTTAAGTGCTTCGGTGACTCAGACCTCGTGGCTCAACAAGTGTCTGGCACTTGGGATTCCAAGGACCCACTCATGGCAGCATATCGCCGTGAGGTGGATATTATTGCAGGTCACTTTAAAGGCTATCAGGTGGACCACGTGGACCGACGGAAGAATGAAGCGGTGGACGCTTTAAGCTGGCTGGGCTCTCAGCGCAAACCGGTCCCGCCCAATGTTTTTCTGGATGTGCTACACAACCCGTCGGTCAAGCTCCCTAGTGGAGCGGATTTGGCTATTCCTGATCCGGAGGCTCAATTAGTGACAGCGCTTCATGTCATTCCGGATTGGACGCTTCCTTACCTGGCGTACATGAACCGGGGCGAGTTACCAGAGGATGAGACTCTGGCCCGACAGATAATCCGGCGGTCCAAGTCCATGACTATTGTCAATGGCGAGTTGCATCATTGCAGTGTATCAGGGGCGTTTCAATGTTGTGTGTCTCCTGAAGAAGGCTGTGAAATTTTGCGTGAGATCCATGAAGGAGATTGTGGTCACCATGCCGGTTCAAAATCTTTGGTGGCTAAAGCGTTCTGCCATGGCTTCTATTGGTTAACTGCTCATGCTGATGCGGAGGATCTGGTCAGACGATGTGACGGTTGCCAAAAGTTTTCAAGACGTGCTCATGTGCCGGCTCAAGAATTGAGAATGATTCCAATTACTTGGCCATTTCGACTTGGGGGCTGGATATGGTTGGGCCTTTCAAAAGGTCCAAATATAAGAAGACCCACCTCCTGGTAGCGGTTGACAAGTTTACAAAGTGGGTGGAGGCAGAACCTGTTAACAAGTGTGATGCGGCCACGGCGGTTCAGTTCATCAAAAAAGTGATTTTCCGGTTTGGCTTTCCACATAGTATCATCACAGATAATGGTACTAATTTGTCCAAGGGTGCCATGAAGGAGTTCTGCGAAAGGGAGCACATCCGGCTTGACGTTTCATCCGTAGCGCACCCACAGTCCAATGGTCAAGCAAAAAGGGCTAATCAAGAGATCTTTAGAGGCATCAAGCCCCGGCTTATGGTTCCTTTGCAGAGAACACCGGGTTGTTGGGTAGAAGAGTTACCATCTGTGTTATGGAGCATGAATACCACACCCAACAGATCAACAGGATACACACCATTCTTCATGGTCTATGGAGCGGAGGTGGTTCTCCCTAGTGATATCCGTCATGATTCACCTCGTGTGGCGGCTTATGTTGAAGCAGACAACGAGACAACACGGCAAGATGCTTTGGACCGGTTGGATGAAGAGCGTGACATAGCAGCTGCTCGCTCGGTGATTTACCAAGAGGATCTTCGTCGTTTTCACAGTCGCCGAGTTAGAACCAGAACCTTTCAAGAGGGAGATTTGGTGCTTCGGCTCATCCAAGATCATACTGATATGCATAAGTTATACCCACCTTGGGAGGGACCTTTCGTGGTCATCAAGAATCTGCACAACGGGTCATACTATCTAATCGATATTCGAGAGCATAAAGACTCACGTACATCAGAGGAGGAGACCAACAGGCCGTGGAACATAGCTTATCTTCGGCCTTACTATACCTGAGCCATTGGCTCTACTTATGTACATATTACGATGATGTATATATTATGATTAATATAATAAACCGGAACCTCAGCTAAAGCGGGGTATCTGTTCTTTTACATCATATGTGGTTACACGGAGTTGTTCTAAAGCGGCCTCCGGTTTACCCGTTGAGTTAGCTTTTCAAAGCATCATGTAATATCACTTGGGGGCTTGGTCGTATCCGAACCAATGCAACACCTTTTGATAGGCGAAAGCCACCAGATCACTTGGGGACATGGTCAAGTCTGAACTAGTCACGCCTCTTGATCGGCCTAAGGCCACAGAATCACATGGGGGCTTGGTCGAACCCGAACCATTGCCACGCCTCTTGATCGGCATAAATGCCACGGTTTCATTTGGGGACCTGGCTGACTTGAACCATAGCTACACCTATCGGGAGCTTGGTCGTGTCCGACCATGGTAACGCCATCTAATCGGCTCAAATAAGCCTCTTTTTGCAAACGGTTCTATCATTGCCTTTGCTTCACACTTTTCTTTGATAGATATTTCTTTCTTTTTGTTGCGTTTTTTAAACCGACAAAGTTTTAAAACCGGTTCAAACTGTCAATTGATGGAACACGGTCCATTTTTAATCCGGAGACTATTTGCCTAGTTTGATTTCTTATTAACGTCCAATTACGGAGTGACACGGTGTTTTATTATAACCCGGCACGGTTTACATGGTAAACCGGCATTATATGTATATAGGAGCTGCTATCTCCTCCAACAGTGTGGGTTTATAAACCTACGCTTCAAGATTGGCCAAGCCAACTTCATGCCCAACGATGGTAGGTATTATGTATCCCAAAGATTTGATCATATGCTTAAATTTTTTAGATATTTTGATTTCACATATGCAGACATCATACTCCGCCTGACGGTACAACCGCGGTGGCACTTTAAGATTTTTTGTATTGCAGAAAATACTTTGGAAAGTTCATCACCCAAAGGAAGAACAAGTTGCAGTAATTATGCACGAAGGCATATCAAAATCAAGAGTATCGGCTAGCCTATTACAAGGCAACATGGTGCCCAAAATAAGATCATTGTTTTTTCGCAAAGGAGAAGCAGTTTACACCGGCTTCCGGTTCAAGTTTGGTCACCAGCCTAGCCTGATGGTTGTGGGTCATCCCGCACCTCTTCAACTTCAGCTTCTCTACCCAGCGGCTGGAAATCAATAGTTGTCCAGTCGATTCCCATTAATGCTTGAAAGACAGCTTCATCATGGATCAGCAATGACGGTTCAATATCGGGAGCGTAAGTATGCTTACGGATTGGAGGGATAAGATTTTCCACTTCAGGAATTGGTGCAACTACTCGCTTGTTTTGGTTGTCATATTGGGATTGATAATGAGACAAGTCTGCTTCTTCAACCAATTGACAAGCTAGCGGACGCACCTCCCGGTTTATTGCTCGCAGATCCGCTTCACTAAACTCTGACCCGTCTTCCTTCAAGATGGGATAGCCCTGAGCTGCTTCAACAGGATCAAAATCCGGCACCCAAGCTTTTTCCCGGATTAAGGCATTGATCGCACCGGTTCGAGCAGCAGATTTCTTCAGCTCTTCAACCCGGGCAGGAAGCATCGACAGTCTCTTTAGAGTGTCCTGAATCAAAATGGGCGCCGGATTGTTCTGGGATGCAGTAGAGATGATCCGCTGTGCACCAGTGTACAGTTGTTCGGTCAATGTGTAGGAGGCTTTCAATTTCTTCCGCACATCTGACCCTAAGTGACCAATGCGTATCCCTGAAATATTACAAAGGGTTAAGAAACCGGCAGCTCTATAAGACGGCCGAATCAATCCAGAAATCAAACCAGCTTACCAAAGATAGTAGCAGTCATGGCATGCACTTGCCGCTTTATGCTGGTCAGTTCGTCCACCACCGGTTTCAGTGCAGCCTCGGCATCTTCTGCTCGTTTGGTTAAAGCGGATTTTTCAGTGGCCCAATCCACCCGCTTCTTCTTGAAGCCCTCCTTAAGCTGTTCCATGGCGCTTAAAGCGCTGGTTAATTCCTCTTTTGCTTTGGAGGTTTCAGCTTGTTGGCACTTCAGATTTTCTTGTAGATCAGCGATTTGGTTTTCCCTTTTGTTCAACTCAGCCTGCATATAGACAGTCATACGATTCAGATAACGGTACAAGAATTGAAGTACCAACCACATAACAAGTTGTGCCCTTGGTACTTGGGGGATAATACATATTTGCTCTTCAATTATTCAGAAAAGTCCCAAGCTCAATACAAGTATTCAACTTGGCACTTGGGGGCTAACGTCTATTTGTTCAGTTAATACTGCTGCTACAATCTTGATTACCTAAAGTCCCGGTTTAACTACACTAAGTTGAACCGGCCCTTGGGGGCTATATCAGCAAATTCAGAAAACATTGAAGTCTGCATTGACAAGTCCCGGTTTGAACGTTGATTCTAAACCGGCCCTTGGGGGCTAGGAGAGTTGACAGATTGAAGTACATACGCAGATAAGCATATGGAAGTTACCCCATATTTCTCTTTCATCATATTAACCAGACCAGCTTCATAGTCACGGCTGGTGTATAGCCAGTTCAGATAGCCGGAATGGAGATCTTGGGCGTTCAGAGCGGCATAAGTTGTCAGATCGGCATTCCATTTTCCCTTGCCAATGACAGCAAATTCTTCCTTAGCAGTGTGTCTGGATAAAGCAACGGGATTGCCTGGCTCTGTGTGACCAATGCCAGTAATGACAACCTCATCATCCTTGGCATCGCCGGTTTGCACTGGGGCCGTTGGCTTATCAGTAGGCTTTGATGGACTGGTGGATTTCTCAATCCGGATGGGGCTTGTGGGTTGGTTGACAGGGCCTGAGGTGTCAATAGGCCTTTCTTCAGCAATAAGATCGTCATCCTGCTGTGGTAGATCATTGGGTATATCTTCATGAATAGCCGCTTCAAGATCTGGTGTTTTATCCGGTTCAGGGACGGCGTCCTCCTCGGCCGCTTTATCCAGGCGAGCCTTCTTGCTCGGCCTAGGCTTGGCCCTGAAAGGAATAACAAAGTCAAATACATCATATGTTCCAAGGTGATGTACCAGAAATATTATGATAAGTATAGCTTACCCAAGCACCGTTTTGAGTGGTGGCAGCTGAGTAGCCGATGACTCGCCAGAGGATGAGTGGGAAGTAACCTGATAATCGGAGTCAGATGGATTAAGAGGTTGACGAAAACAGCCTGCTTTAGGACAAGCACTGACAAGCAAATTAGAGACCCTTGAACGGCGTTTCCGAACTGGACTGTTCGGTAAACCGGCGGAGGTAACTACCTGGCCGCTGTGCCGGGTTTTGCGGCGAGCTTTGTGCTGTTGGGTCTTCATAAGAAATTTGGGATCCAAGTAAGCAAGAGGATGAGAAAATTTAACCTTCTGGTTTGCCTGATGGATTTTTAGCAAAGGCAAAGGGTTTGAATTGGAAGAGAGAGTAATTACCTCTGCAGCATCAGCATGGCTGGTTTCGGCGTGTGAAAAATAAGCCAAGTGAGTCAAGCTCTACCTCAAGGTCCGGATTACCCACATCATCATCAGCGGTCGGATCAGAAGATGCAGTGGTTTTCTTCTTATGAGCAGGCCGTTTCACGACTTTAGTCTTTGGCCGGGTTGGTCTTTCCTGTTTGTCTGTTTTTTCTGGCTACTCCTGTGGAAGCTTCTTGCTCCAAAACGGATCATTGCCCTATTTAAACAGACATTGATATTAAACAATGACCACATATATCAATAACAGGTTCAGTAAAAAGAAAAATCAAACTCTTACAGCTGGCGGTTTGTTGGTGGCACAGAAGGGAAGCAGGCCGGTTCGAGCACATATGTGTTCCGGTTCATTCAGCATTTTATTCACAGCCTCTGTGATTTCTTCGTCGGTGAGCTGGATGTTAGCATGTCACAGTGGGTCATCAACACTGCCAGTATACTCGCACATCAAACCGAAGCGCTGACTAAGGGGTTGTATGCTCCACGATATCCAACAGCGAGCGAGATCAACCCCTGTTAAACCGTTGGCCATGAAGGCTCTGAGCTTGGACAGTTGAGGAGCGTATTCGCTTCTCTCCTTGGCAGTCAACCTTTGCAAAAAGGGTTGTGTATTGCTAAGCCGCTCTGGACGAAAGCCAGGCAAAGGATTTTCATCAGCAGGGGAGGTGTCTTTGGAATAGAACCATGTTTGATTCCACTCTTTGGGGTGGCTATGCAGTTTGGCGTGAGGGTATGTGACCTCTTTCCTTTTCTGAATCGCCACACCACCCAATTCTGTATTGGAACCGTCAGTAAACTCAGTGCGACGGTTTAGATGGAAGCAGTCTCTAAACAACTCAACTGTGGGCTCCTCTTGAAAGAACACCTCACAGAGCACTTGGAAGTGACACATGTTTGTAACAGAGTTGGGGCCAGTGTCTTGTGGGCGGAGTTGAAAATTGGCTAAAACATCCCGGTAAAATTTAGAAGCGGGCGGCTTAAAGCCCCGGGCTAAGTGATCTACGAACACGACGACCTCTCCTTCTTGAGGTGTGGGAGGGCATTCTTTGCCAGGGACCCTCCAATGGATGGTGTTTTTGCTGCCTAAAGTGCCGATCAGGACTAAATTGTTCAGTTGAGTCTCTGTGACGTGAGAAGGAACCCAGTTGATAGGTGATTCCGGTTCAAGAATGCATTGATTAAAGTACACTGGTATGTACAATGTTAAACCGGAGACAGCTCTATCTAAACCGGAGTTTTATGAAGCAATAGCATCTGGCGGTTAAACAAGGGGACTAATGGTATATACCGGTTTGTTAATTTTTTCTAAACCAAGTTAAACC
The DNA here is from genome assembly GCF_002162155.2 of Triticum dicoccoides. Lineage (NCBI taxonomy): Eukaryota > Viridiplantae > Streptophyta > Magnoliopsida > Poales > Poaceae > Triticum > Triticum dicoccoides. The sequence goes on from NC_041392.1 coordinate 623,820,415, forward strand.
GCCGGATCTAAGCATTGAAACAGTTGAGATTGCGGAGGGGTAAGTGTACAGAAACAGATTTCACAAGATTTCTCTACAGCGATGGATCTGAAGCAAGTTCAGAAAAGAAGGAAAATATTCAAAAGCTCAAAGCAGAACAATATTGAATCAATGGGCGGAAATATATGTGAGATCTATGGTTTTAGGCATGAAACTAAAGGCGGATACTAAAAGTTATCACTACGCAGCGAAGGGGTTCACAGATGCATCCAGGAGCTAGCATACGAACATGAACAGGTGATGAACGCAGCAAGATCACGAAACCCTAGAACAGATCTATGTTGAGAAGAGCAGAAGACCTACCAGAGCTGAGGAAGATGCGGAAGGTCGCCGCAGTTTTTTGGTACGCTCAGGTTGATGCAGCGGCCAAAGTCGATGCAGAAGACGACGGCGGCGGCGGAGCTCTGAGACTGGCGACGCGAGGAAGACGAAGAGGAAAGGCACGAAGGGGAGAAAAGAAATGACCCTTCGGCCCTATTTATAAAGCAAAAAGACATGTGTCAGGCGCGTGAATCCAGGAACCAAAAATTTCGGAAGCGGAGCTGTCGCCTCGGTTGTTGTGAGTTTATTAAACAAGGAGATATCATGGATATTTTCTTTATGACAGATGACGTCACCTCGGCTTACAACAACTGGAGAGGATGACATCATGGCGGTTCAGCAACTACGAGAAGATGTTGAAAATGAAGATTTTGCTAAGGATTGACATGAACCCGTTCAAATCAATCTGGGGCCTAATGTTGGGAATATTACTATTGGGCGTAAACCGGCCTATGTGGGCCGGGTTAACTTCATCAGTAACTCAAGAGTGTTAAAACCCAAGAAGATAGATGAGGGCCTGAGGCCCGTAGTCGGTTTAAGACTTGTATCCATAAACTGGCATCTGTATGTAAACTTCTATTGTAAGATAGGAATAAGGAGAGACCAACCTGGATACGAATATGAACTGGTGTTAGGACTCTGTGAACCGACGGGCGTCACCCATCTATATAAGGGGATGACCCGGCGGCAGTTCAGGACAACAGACAACAACTCAAGACTTAGGCGAAGCTTGTTTGCTCCCTAGTCATCGAAACCCCACCAATTCCATCACAACTAGACGTAGGCTTTTACCTTCATCGAAGGGGCCGAACTAGTATAAACTCTCTTGCATCCCTGGGTCCGCTTTAAGCACTTCAAGCTAACCCATGGAGATGGCTCCACGACTGAGTACTTTCACGAGGACATCTGCCGTGACAAAACCACGACACATACCAAGCATTTCAATCATACACACAATATGCTCGATATGTGTAAATACAACATGGCATCACAACAAAACTCTACGACTCGAAGTATTTATTCATTAGACTCCAAAGATCCAGATATTACAAACATGGGTCTCATGACCCAACATACAGAGCATACAAGCAACAAGCACATGCGGAAGCTTAACTTGTCTGAGTATAGACATCTACAAATGAAAAAGGCTGAGAAGCCTGACTATCTACTAGATACTGTGGAGGCACAAGATCGTAGCTGAGGTATCAAGCTAAACGTCGAAGTCCACACGGAACTACTAGCGAGACTGACGTCTCTCTGCAAAACATAGAATAGGCAAACATGAGTACAAATGTACCCAGCAAGACTTACATCAGAACTAGCTACATATGCATCAGTATCAACAAAGGGGGTGGTGGAGTTTGACTGCAGCAAGCCAGCTTTGACTCAGTGGCTAACCTAAACTACGACTGCAAGTAACTCTTTTGAGGTGGCGCACACGAGTCCACATATTCACCATATCAATACACCACTATGGATCCGCTCCCGTCTCCCTACGAGAACGCCATCCATAGCACTCACGCTTATCTTGTGCATTTTAGAGTATCCACTTTCACTTGTCTATGAACTATGCAAGGGGTCCAAGTTTCCATATCCGAGGAATCCGGCTATTCGAATAGATAATGATAACCCTGCAGGGGTGTACTTCTTCACACACGCTCTCACCACTTACCACCATGTACACGTCGTGAATCTCGGCAACCATCAAGAGGAAGCCTGGTGAGGGAGTCGGCCACGACCTGACTAATCACACAAGTCTCTCGTCCAGGTTTATCGCCTATTCGGGTTCCATCCACAAGGAGATCCAGCCAGGGTGTCGCTCACGGCCCCAAACAATGTGTTCAGGGTTCCCAAGCCCACCATCCAGGTGCCACTGGGTACACCGGGCCTCTGTGCCTAGTCTGTCCCAAGCCCACTTGTACCGGGTGCCACTTGGTAGACCACTAACACTACCTACAAACACCAGAAACTAGTTGCAACTCCTGAACAGAGATCGAGTTGATTAATAAGTCGAGAGGGGTCGAGTTACCGGAACCCAATGTGTGGTAGTAATTGTTCATGGATAACAAACACAAAACTCAGTTCCTGAGGACGGCTGCAATGAGACAACCCACCATGTACTCCTACATGGCCTCTCACTGCTACCTTACCAAATCGTGTTCACACACTTAGCTCACACATAGTAGGACATGTTTCATCACCATTCCAATTCATTCCCGATGAATCAGACCTGACTCAACTCTAAGCAATAGCAGGCATGACAAACAAGCATGAATGAGTAGGCACACCAGGGCTCAAACAACTCCTACTCATGCTAGTGGGTTTCATCTATTTACTGTGGCAATGGCAGGTCATGCAAAGGAAAGGGGTTCAACTACCGCAACATGTAACAGTTGAATCATTGTTGTCCTAATGTAGTAAAAGAGAACAGGAGCAAGAGAGTGGGATTGTATCAGAATGAACAAGGGGGTTTTGCTTGCCTGGCACTTCTGAAGATAGTATAGCTCTTCATCGGTGTCATCGATCACGTCGTTGGAAACATTGTCTACTAAGAGGGAACAACCACCGACAAACACAAAAGGAACCACAATCAATGCAATGCACATTGATATGAATGATATGTCATATTAAAGTACTGAATTGACCTAGTGCAATAGTTAGTCATATTCATTGAAGTGGAATTCAAACCTATAGAAAATTCCAACTCCAAAACTAATTCCCATTTATTCCATAATCATGAATTGTCCTATTCAGTGAGGTTAACTTGTTCGAACATGCATGAAAATGCCATAAACAGATTCTTTGGATTTTTCTAATAATTTTTCATATATAAATTATTTCATTTGGAGCTATAGATTAATTTCTATGATTTTTCAAAGTTTTGGATATTTTCTGAATTAAACAAATCATTTAAGATTTATTTAAATTCCAGAAAAGGATTGCTGCGCCAGCCTGACATCATCATGATGTCAGCAGGTCAACAGGGCACGGTCCAGGTCAAACCTGACCAGTGGGTCCCGCATGTCAGTGGTTAATTAAACCAACTAAATAAATTAACACTAACCTAGGTTAATTAGCAGGCTGGCCCCATGCATCAGTGGCCCGGGGTGGTCAAACCCTGGTCAGACGGGGTCAAACCCCCGGTTAGCAGGGTCAATCCTTCCGGTGTTGAGTCGCCGGCGAGGCCGAGACGGCGGAGGGGCTCGGATTTTGCCCTCAGGCGACCAAATTAGCGGCCGAGACCACCTACAGAGAGCTGGCACTCTCGCACATCCATTGTAGCAAGCGAGAGAGGCTGTGGTGAAGTGAGCTCGCCGGAGTCGAGCTCGTGGCGGCGTCGGAGTTTGGGTGAGTGCGGGGTTGGTGCTGTGGTGCGCGGAAAGGCGAGTTAGCATGTGCGTTAGGCTCCTGGTGGCCTCACGAGCACGGTGACGCGCTCCGAATCGAGCTCAAGTGGCTGCAGTGACGGCGGCGACATGGCCAGCGGTAGGGGAAGCTCGGCCGTGGCAGCAGTGCTAGCTAGGGAATGAGCAGAGCAACATGGTTAGGGGGAGGAGAAAGAGGAGCTCACAACGATGCGGCGGGGTAGGTTAGCGGCCTCGGGGACGCTCTGGACAAGGCGAATTGATGGAGTCGATCTCCGGGCACCGGAGGTGAAGACGACGATGCTCCGGTCGACTGGTGCCTCTTCTGGTCGCGCGCATCAAGTGTGTTGCTACACGGGGTCGTGGCGGAGCTTGGGGACGCGGAGAGGGAGTGAGGGAGTGGTTGTGGCCGTGGTGGAGTTCGTCGGTGGCGGCGGCACGGTTTGGTGAGGTGGGGAACAACGAGGGAGAGGGAGAGGGAACGAGAGGAGGAGGGGATTGGTGCGGGGCTTTGTCCACGTCTCCTGGGCGTCGCAAGAAGGCCACCGGGGCGTGAGGCAGGCAGGGAGGAGGTGGCGGCCTCAGGGCGCGCCGTGCCCGCCTTCGGCTCTGCCTACTGGCAGAGGTTGAGGACGACTGGCAAGTCGCCAGGTGGGTTGGGCCTCCAACAGGTCTGGGCCAACTGGGCGCTAGGTAAGCTACAGGTGAGGTTCTACCCTTTTTTACTTTCTGTTTTGTTTTGTTTTTTTATTTATTCATTTTGCCACTGATTTGAATTCAAAAAGATTTCGAACAATGCCAAAACATCCTCTAGGTATTTTTATGTTGCTTCATGGACTTTTCCAGAGGCACATAAATTATCGCAGAGCATTTGAAGATATATCCCATATATATTTGAATATATTTTCAAATTCAAATAGAATATTGTCTTAAATTCAGAGTCCAAATGATTCCTTAAAAATGTTCCATAATTTTGGTTTGGTATATAACCCTTGCCAAAATTTCCAAAACTATTTTTAGGGCATTTTGGATTCACTGAATGCAATTTAAAGGGTTCTTACCCTTCTTTTAAAATAATTTATGAGGCTTTGAATATTCCTCATTTCAATTTCTTGAATTAAACATGATGCATGCTCACTGATGCAACTATTACACTCAGATATTCTAGGGCTGTGACAACTAGCCCCCACTAAACAAAAATCTCATCCCGAGATTCAAGACGTGAAGTAGGAAGACACAGGGGTCAAAAAGCTAACACGATCTTCATGATCCGATTGCCCTTCTCGAAGATGTTGATTCATTGCTCCAATTGATCTTGACATCTTTGCTTTTGTGATCTTCTTCCAACATGATGACAATAGAAGGAAACTCTACAGGAATCGATCTTCCCAAAGATTGAGCAACTCATGATCAACTCATGGAGTGAGATGTTGAAACACCTCTTGATCTGAGACACGAAACACACATCGAGAGGGATGGAAGAACAGATGACGAAGGTTCAAGTTGGTAGGAAACAATTCACGCTTGAGTAAGATGGTGCATGGTTTCAAAGTAGCGAGGAGATAGTTGCCACGATTTCATAACTTGACACCTTAGGGAGGTGACTTGTAGAGCTATTCCCTTAAGTGGTGAAAAGAATTACTTTTGATACAAAGATCATTGAAACTCTTTATACCAGCCTAAGGCAATCCAAAATTGATCCTTTGAAGGAATTCTAAGAATTTCATACCTAGTTTGGAACAAAAACTATGGTTATAGAACAACTCAACAAAAGGAAGGCACATTCCAATTGATACCGAGGATATAACCTAGTGTCTGAGCGTGCTCTCAAGAACTTGAGCATTTCTGTATTCATCATGGTTTTACCAACATCCGTGCCGAGGATCCTGGCAACACATCGTACTACCATGATGAACAATCATGGAGGATGTAGATGCAAGGGAATACAACACCTTCTCAGATTTTTTACCTTAGCAATGCCAAGGAAACAAAATCTGGATGATAGATCGAGAGACATTTAGCACTCCGCTTCTAATGTTCTCCTTGATGTTCTACATACCACAGTCATACATAAAGTATTAACGTGGCCATCAAGTACAGGTCGGACTTTGGGAAGACAAAGGATCCATAAGGAACAACTTCTAGAATAAGTCACACGGAATCCTCATGGAGAGAATGATCAAATTGCTTAGTCAAGATACTACAATAATAGATATTCCGGCTAGGTGTGTCGACCAGAACATCAACCTTGTCGGGACCTATATCATAGATCTTGGAAAAGTTCCAACCATCATATCTGCCTGAGATTCAGATCTGGTTGGGAACGGAATATTTCAGACAACATGTATGGAAAAGAAAATTAGCAACACAAACCGACGAGATGACGTTGCAAGACTCTCGGTAAATGAACTACGGTAGCAAGCTCCAAAGCATGAGCGGGTTCTGCTACACACATGTGAACACGTTGTCTCAGACAAGCATGACCACATAGTAGTCTTACAATAAAACACTACGGAGTTCAAGTGGGGAACCATCATTGAAGATAATGAAGTCTTGTGCATGTCCGTCTGGGCCCTTCGGAAATAGCTGTTGAACTTCTTTTCCTTGAACAAATCAATTAGTGGCTTTGTGCACTAGGAGATACATATGGAACGGAGGTAGCGAGCCTGCCAAACCATAGCATACTTCGCACATGCATGACTGACTTGGGATGGTACCAGAGGAAACAAAAACAATACTTCTCGAACTCACGGCAGCAACTTGCACCAAATGCACGTGAATCAAAGAAAGTCACTTCTTTCATCCAACAGATGCTTCATGAACGGGACATGAAGACAATGCCTTTTAGAAGTTTCCAACAATAGCTGGATGTTCAACATGAATCATGGAGATGATGAAAATGTTATCAATCGGCTCAACAACAATTTATCAAGATTTCCATATAGATGGAATTCCATAACTATGTGAACAAAGTAATAGCATTGGTCAGATCCAAAAGATATAATGGTGTATGCTCGACAACCGCGAGTAAGACAACATTACGAACATCATTGGTTCTGATTTGATTTGAGGATAGCCCACACTCAAATCAAAGTTTGGACAAGACAATATATCCAATAACTTATCATAAGGACCAATTGATGAAGATATCATCTTTCTTCAACTAACACACACAAACACAAGGATATCCCTTTGGAATGAACTAAGTTAGGCAAGCTTTTATCTTCCAACTCTCCAAGTTGTCATTTAGCTTAACCGACTAGCTCAGGGGTATCCAACATGGATCCTTGGAGAAGGACTGGTTTACAAGAAACCAACTTGATCACGAACTCAACATAGCGGTCAGGTGACAACCTGGTAACACTTCCAAGAAGATATTCGGAAATTCACGAACCACCGATATGTTACTAAGCTCGAGAACAATCTTGCTTTGCAAGGCAAGACGATATGATCAAAACAGCGAGGGATTGACACAATCCTAACTCATTGATCGAAGAGTGCACTAGAAATAAGGACTAGGTAGCACGATCAATCTTAGGATGATGATTCAATAACCAACACGCTAAGAATGAGAATATTGCCCATTTACTACCAAGCAACGAGTTGCTCGAAGTATTGATTTCACCCATCACAATTCACTTATCGGCATTCGGTTGCAACAACACGACACCGATGAATGAATAATGATGGAGAGAAGTATCACTAAGTCAAGAATTCATAAGGGAAGGTGCAATTCTCATGACATTCCTGACATAAAGTGGATAATACTTCAGGGTAGAACAGACCAATAGCTTGATTGCATTTGATCTGCGTAATACAACTGCTTTGACCCAATCCTAGAAATGGATGAGGTAATGGAGTTTGTTTCTCCTAGTCATTCTGGAATAGAATGGCTTGACGGACCACAAGAATAATAGACTTTGATGAACGAATGCAATGATATACCCTCGACTATCAATTGATAGGCAAAGGTCAGAAACAACTAAGGAGGGACAACTCAAGGAACATATATCTTTCTGAGTTGTGGAAGCATAGATTAGTATGTCGAGCAAAGCTCAACATTTCTTCCGGATAACCCATGTAGAAAGGTAGAACTGGCAGATTCATAGTGTAGAACGAAGAACTCATCAAGAGCACTCTTATTGTGATCTTTTGGTTCAAAAGAACTTCTGCCATAAGCAGTCCATGGTACTTGGAAGAAGAAAATACCACGGACCTCGAGGACTATCGCAAAGGTTACTAATATTCTAAAACACTATCAACAGAAGGTAAGTGGAGTGAATCTTGGGTCAGGAACCCAAGAGTAGAATACCTACTACTAAATGGCATCACGGGATGCTTTCGAGAACAATGGCCAGAATCATCACACCGGGAATACAAAGCATTGCTAGATTACTAGGTGAATAATAATAGCTCGTACATATATGTCAAGACAACAGAGTACCTCAATTCATTGACTAGTGTGCTTATTCTGACCAAAAGGACATCAGGAACGGAAAGAAAGGATTTGCAAATGCATCAGATTGTTTAGAAACCTGGGATGACTTGGACAGCATAATGGCAGTAAATGCTCAAAGATATTTGATTTATCCTGCAAAATGATGGCATAGCCACTCAACATCACAGTAACAAGGTTTTGAGGCCATCTATGAACATACGGAAGTAGTAGAAGCTGAACTGAGACTTGAACTCAACAATCCTAGGCAACTACGGTTTAGTAACACGTCATCCTGAGAGATAGAAGAGAAGCCTAGTTCTTAACCCCCGTAGAAGAGAGAGGATGACTCAGATCAGAAGGACATCAGGTAAAGGAGTAAAAAGAGCCTTACGTTCCCTTCCACAATCAATTCCCTTATATAACTAAAGCATTTCTAGACACGACTTCGACCAGCTTGGCTTGGTAATCCTACAGGCAGTCAAGCTCTGATACCAAAGCTGTCAGGACCCCGATTCCAAGTCACATCGATCTAGCCGGTAACACCTCATATCACTTTGCGGCCTCACACACATTATTCCCACGAGTGTCGCCTTACCATGGCCCGGGACCGTTTGTGCCTTTTGGCTCACGTATATGACAATGTCGCTAGCATCCATATGACAGAGAACCCGGGCCGATATGACTAGTCGTGAACCCAAAGTGGCACTAACTTATGGGGACAGGCATACATGAATCAACATCGAGCATGTCGGTCAGCAGCGTGCGAATCCGGGCTGTAGCACTGGGCTAACAGGACTCTGGTGAACCGGTCTGTATCAGGCTAGGCAGGACTCCAGATGTCACCGCGTGACATTTCCCCGAAGGGACAGACACATGAACGAAGTGAATCACATGCCGGCCAGTCAAGTGTTCTGGAGCAGTAGTGCTGGGCTAGCAGGACTCCGGTGAACCGGGCTGTAGCGGACTACTATGGCTCGTGGAAGCACAAGACTACATTTCCCCATAAGAGAGGCTACCAAGGATAAACAACTAGGTTGTCAGATCCCACACATACCAAGAATTTAAATCATACACACAATATGCTCGATATGCGTAAATACAACATGGCATCACAACAAAACTCTACAACTCAAAGTATTTATTCATTAGACTCCGAAGAGCCAGATATTACAAACATGGGTCTCATGACCCAACATACAGACCATACAGGCAACAAGCACATGCGGAAGCTTAACTTGTCTGAGTACAGACATCTACAAATGAAAAAGGCTGAGAAGCCTGACTATCTACTAGATCCTGTGGAGGCACAAGATCGTAGCTGAGTTATCAAGCTAAACATCAAAGTCCAACCGAACTACTAGCGAGAGTGACGTCTCTCTACAAAACATAGAATAGGCAAACATGAGTACAAATGTACCCCACAAGACTTACATTAGAACTACCTACATATGCATCAGTATCAACAAAGGGGGGTGGTGGAGTTTGACTGCAGCAAGCCAACTTTGACTCAGTGGCTAACCTGAACTACGACTGCAAGTAACTCTTTTGAGGTGGCGCACACGAGTCCACATATTCACCATATCAATACACCACTATGGATCCGCTCCCATCTCCCTACGAGAACGCCATCTATAGCACTCACGATTATCTTGCGCATTTTAGAGTATCCACTTTCACTTGTCTATGAACTATGAAAGGGGTCCAAGTTTCCATATCCGAGGAATCCGGCTATTCGAATAGATAATGATAACCCTGCAGGGGTGTACTTCTTCATACACGCTCTCGCCACTTACCACCATGTACACATCGTGTATCTCGGCAACCTTCAAGCAGAAGCCTGGTGAGGGAGTCGGCCACGACCTGACTAATCACACAAGTCTCTCGTCCAGGTTTATCGCCTATTCGGCTTCCATCCGCAAGGAGATCCGGCCGGTGTGTCTCTCACGGCCCCAAACGATGTGTACAGGGATCCCAAGCGCACCATCCGGGTGCCACTTGGTACACCGGGCCACTGTGCCTAGTCTGTCCCAAGCCCACATGTACCGGGTGCCACTTGGTAGACCCCTAACACTACCTACAAACACCAGAAACTAGTTGCAACTCCTGGACGGAGATCGAGTTGATTAATAAGTCGAGAGGGGTCGAGTTACCGGAACCCAATGTGTGGTAGTAACTATTCATGGATCACAAACACAGAACTCAGTTCCTGAGGACGGCTGCAATGAGACAACCCACCATGTACTCCTACATGGCCTCTCACCGCTACCTTTACCAAATCGTGTTCACACACTTAGCTCACACACAGTAGGACATGTTCATCACCATTCTAATTCATTCCCGATGAATCAGACCTGACTCAACTCTAAGCAATAGCAGGCATGACAAACAAGCATGAATGAGTAGGCACACCAGGGCTCAAACAACTCCTACTCATGCTAGTGGGTTTCATCTATTTACTATGGCAATGATAGGTCATGCAAAGGAAAGGGGTTCAACTACCGCAGCATGTAACAATTGAATCGTTGTTGTCCTAATGCAGTAAAAGAGAGCAGGAGCGAGAGAGTGGGATTGTATCGGAACGAACAAGGGGGTTTTGCTTGCCTGGCACTTCTGAAGATAGTATAGCTCTTCATCGGTGTCATCGATCACGTCGTCAGAAACATCGTCTACTAAGAGGGAACAACCACCGACAAACACAAAAGGAACCACAATCAATGCAATGCACATTCATATGGATGATATGTCATAATAAAGTACTGAATTAACCTAGTGCAACAGTTAGTCATATTCATTGAAGGGAATTCAAACCTATAGCAAATTCCAACTCCAAAACTAATTACCATTTATTCCATAATCATGAATTGTCCTATTCAGTGAGGTTAACTTGTTCAAACATGCATGAAAATGCCATAAACAGATTATTTGGATATTTCTGATAATTTTTCATGTATAAATTATTTCATTTGGAGCTATAGATTAATTTCTATGATTTTTCAAAGTTTTAGATATTTTCTGAATTAAACAAATCATTTAAGATTTATTTAAATTCCAGAAAAGGATTACTGCATCAGCCTGAGAACATCATGATGTCAGCAGGTCAACAGGGCATGGTCCAGGTCAAACCTGACCAGTGGGACCCGCATGTCAGTGGTTAATTAAACTAACTAGATAAATTAACACTAACCTAGGTTAATTAGCAGGGCTGGCCCCACGCGTCAGTGTCCCAGGGTGGTCAAACCCTGGTCAGACAGGGTCAAACCCCCGGTTAGCAGGGTCAATCCCGCTGGTGTTGAGTCGCCGGCGAGGCCGAGATGACGGAGGGGCTCGGATTTTGCCCTTCGGCGACCAAATTAGCGGCCGAGACCACCTACAGAGAGCTGGCACTCTCGCGCATCCATTGGAGCAAGAGAGAGAGGCTGCGGTGAAGTGAGCTCACCAGAGTCGAGCTCGTGGCGGCGCCGGAGTTTGGGTGAGTGCGGGGTTGGCGCTGTGGTGCGCGGAAAGGCGATTTAGCATGTGCGTTAGGCTCCTGGTGGCTTCCCGAGCGTGGTGACACGCTCCGAATCGAGCTCAAGCGGCTGCAGTGACGGCGGCGACATGGCCGGCGGCAGGGGAAGCTCGGCCATGGCTGCAATGCTAGCTAGGGAACGAGTAGAGCAGCATGGTTAGGGGAGGAGAAGGAGGAGCTCACGGCGATGCGGCATGGTAGGTTAGCGGCCTCGGGGACGCTCTGGACGAGGCGAATTGACGGAGTCGATCTTGGGGCACCGGAGGTGAAGACGACGACGCTCCGGTCGACTGGGGCCTCTTCTGGTTGTGTGTGTCCGGTGTGTTGCTCCACGGGGTCGTGGCGGAGCTCGGGGACACGGAGAGGGAGTGGCTGTGGCCGTGGTGGAGCTCGTCGGTGGCGGCGGCGTGGTTTGGTGAGGTGGGGAACAGCGAGGGAGAGGGAACCAGAGGAGGAGGGGATCGGTGCGGGGCTTCGTCCACGTCTCCTGGGCGTCGCGAGAAGGCCACCGGGCGTGAGGCAGGCAGGGAGGAGGTGGCGGCCTCAGCGCGCGCCATGCCCGCCTTCGCCTCTGCCTACTGGCAGAGGTTGAGGACGACTGGCAAGTCACCAGGTGGGTTGGGCCTCCAACAGGGCTGGGCCAACTGGGCGCTAGGTAAGCTACAGGTGAGGTTCTGCCCTTTTTACTTTCTGTTTTGTTTTGTCTTTTTATTTATTCATTTTGCCACTGATTTGAATTTAAACAGATTTCAAACAATGCCAAAACATCCTCTGGGTATTTTTATGTTGCTTCATGGAATTTTCCAGAGGCACATAAATTATCGCAGAGCATTTGAAGATATATCCCATATATATTTGAATATATTTTCAAATTCAAATATAATATTGTCTTAAATCAGAGACCAAATGATTCCTTAAAAATGTTCCAACATTTTGGTTTGGTATATAACCCTTGCCAAAATTTCCAAAACTATTTTTAAGGCATTTTTGGAATCACTGAATGCAATTTAAAGGGTTCTTGCCCTTCTTTTAAAATAATTTATGAGGCTTTGAATATTCCTCATTTCAATTTCTTGAATTAAACATGATGCATGCTCACTGATGCAACTATTACACTCAGATATTCTAGGGCTGTGACATTAGCCCCCAGTTCAATTTGGATTTATCCATGTTAAACTAATCTGCAATACAAACACGAGAACAAATTTGATAGGTTGTGCTCTGGGTTAAATATTCTTGTAAGCCGGCATCTGATCATCCTTAAATCCTTGTTATTTCCTTCTTCTAGAAAATCCGGGTCAATAGACCACACTACTAGGAAAAGGGCTACTAATGGCGCACCAGTTTTGCCTACTAATGGCGCATCACTGGTGCGCCATTAGTATCATGCCACTAGTATTTTTTACTAATGGTGCACCACTGGTGCGCCATTAGTATTTGGTATACTAATGGCGCACCACTAGTGCGCCATTAGTATAGGCCACGGTGCGCCATTAGTATAGGCCACTGGTGCGCCATTAGTATAGGCCACTGGTGCGCCATTATTATTTTTGAATTTTGAAGGCGGTAAAATAGTAGTGGCGCACCGTCTAACCCCCACCGTGCGCCATTGCTATTTTTGGATTTTGAATTTGGATCTGGATTGTGATTTTTTTGCTCCTTTTTTTGCTCATTTTTTGGCATGATATTGTTTCAAATTTTGTTCCTGTTTTTGGATCTTGTACGTTCTTTTGCCGTGTTCTTTCGCCGGAGAGGAGTTCGCCGGAGAGGAGTTCGCCGGAGAGGAGTTCGCCGGAGAGGATTTTGCCGGAGAGGAGGAGGAGGAGGTCACCGAAGAGGCGCTCGCCTACATCGCCGGAGAGGAGGAGGAGGAGTTCGCCGGAGAGGAGGAGGAGGATGTCGGCGTTCTGGGAACAGGGGTCCCCAGACTTGCCTGCCTGCGGCCCGCGGCGTGGCTTAAAAGGGGGCCCAGCACGACCCGTATTCATCAACACAGATCCAAGACCCTCGCGAGGGGCCAAGCCTCGCAGGGCAGACGACGCGGAGCTTCCTCAGGCACGGCCTCATTAGGATGGCTCGTGAGGAGGCGGAGAGATCAAGGCGGGGTACCTCACGAGGTGCCCATGATGCAATCCATGACGACCAAGGGTGCCAGGCGGGTGCCAGCCTGCGCAGTGTCCTCCTTTCCTCTTTGGTGCAAAGGGGACAAGCGCAGCCGCGGAGTACCAAGGCATCAGGCAAAGGTTGCCATTTTGGTGCAACAAGACCAAGACCAGGAGGACTGCGAGACGGAGGTCATCGTGGAGCCTAGGACGGCGTCACCACCAGAGCTTTGTGTAGGCGAAGACTACTTTTCTCAGGGTAGCTGGTACAAGTTGTCCCCCTTCAAATTAGCCCGCCATTGTTGGCTCCCTTCCCGCTCGATATTTGGGAAGAGGACCAGGGCCTCTATAAATAGGACCAGCCACCCACAGAAGAGGGGGGGTTTGATCAGAGAGAGAGAGAGAAGGGTGGCTGAACTCCTCCCAGCAGTTCATCGCCCCAGCCAAGGACAGACCCTCGCGAGGCTGTTCTTCCTTGTATCATTCATCATCCTCAGCCCAACAGGCAATTGACCACGCCACACACTGGAGTAGGGTATTACACCACAACGGTGGCCCAAACCAGTATAAACCTTGTGTCTCTTGTGTTTTTCTTTCCATACCTAAGATCTTAGCGAGGCGGAGGGGTGCAGGTAGGTAGGAAGCGAAATCTCCGCGCGCACCCAGTGTTCGAACCTCAAGGGTCTACTGGAACCCGAAATCCGACATTTGGCGCGCCAGGTAGGGGTGCACCGGAATCCACCTTCTACCGCTTCGTCCCCCGTCGCGTCGTCATCATCATGTTCGGTGACCAAGCGGGCAACCCAGATCCATGGGCGGCGTGGCCCGCCTGCGCAGAACCGCTTGCCTTGGGCGACCCCGTGCCCCAGGCAGCTCGCGATCCACAGGGCGACGCGGACGGGCTTCGACAGCTCCCACACCGCGGCAGGCGCGGTCGGAAGCAAGGGCCTCCAATCACGCGGCGACCGCGACACCGTACACCCGCCGGGAGTAGGCGAACTCAAGGGCCGCGCTCACGATGGCCCAAGAGCTGCTGCAGTGCGGGCTGCTGGAGGGCGGCCGTGACGTGCTGTTGGAGCGGGTGGCAGAGCTCCTGGGCTTCGCCGCCTCGGGGGCTCACCCCTTCGGCACCCAGCTCCCATCTCAAGCCCAGGGCGGACCGCGCGGGGGCTCCGCGCGCGCCCGCGGGCTCCAAGGCTACTCCAACGCCAGCGAAGCTGTCAGCAACGGACCGGTGGCGGCGCTGCCCCCGCTCCCACTCCGCGAAGAAGAAGGACTCGACACGACCCGCGGCCCCAATGGACAGCCGCGCTGCCACCCCACGGTGGGTGCGTCAGGCAGGACCGTGTGGCACGCGGGGCACTACGGCGTGGCCTTCGGGATGGCGGCGCCAGAGGAATACGTGCCCCTCATGATGGACCAAGGACACCCTCACGAGAGCGAAAAAGGCTCGCTCCTCAGCCCAAGCTGGGGGGACGAGGCGCCAGAAGCTGAGCCTTTCCGGGAGCCCCTGGACGGTCCCACTGGCCACGCTAGAGGCAATGATTATCGAGTACCGCTAACTCTTCAAGAGCAGGCATACGCTAACCATGGATCGCAGGAGGTGCAGGTCGCCACAGCGAGCAGCTGCCCCGCTCCCACAGTCTCCTACCCCTCAGGAGGAGGGCGCAGGGGGCTGCAGGAGAGGGGCCGGGATCCGACATCACCACCGCGGTGTTCGGAGCAAGGTGTTCTCAGGAGGTAGGCCCTCCGCTGGGGAGGTGCCTCAGGGCCTGCCCCCGGCGGAGGACCCGTGGTCGTCGGGGGAACCGCTGGCGGCCGCTCTACCCCATCGGCGGCGTCCTGGTTTCCGGTCGTCGTTGATGGCACTAGAGTGTGGCGCAAGGCGGGGCCCTCATCTGGTGATATGAAGCAAGGCCGGTACCTGTGAAGAAGGCCCAGTGCCTGTGAAGCTCGCCTCCCCATGACACTCTCACGTAATAATGAGTGGGGCTGTAGACGCCCAGAGTCTCAGGGGTGCCGGCCTCGGGCCCTGGGGCTCCCTCCCATGCCCAGTGGCAGCACTTAGCTCCGCGCTGGTGAGAAGACGTCCAAGACAAGACTAGGTGCCGGACGCGGCCTTTTGTCTGCTTTCGTTGATTTTCCCTTTGGTTGTCGCTTTCCCCTGCTGGATTCAAGTTGGATTCGAATTTGAGATTTGCGTGTGTTCGGGGAAGGGGTGCTTAGTCTCGTTCGAGCAATTTCTCGCGTTTTGGTTACCACTTCGCCTCAGCTGCCTCCCCTCGTGAGCCCCTCGCGAGCCGGGTCAGCCCTAGCTTGCGCGCAGCCAAGACTGTCGCCGACGTGTCCTCTCAGGAGGGTGTTTTACTGCAGATCCTACGGATCCAATCAGGGAACACTCGGGACACCACAGCCTCCCACATGCTACCTCAGGGCCAGCATGGGACAAAGGTAAACTAGCCGACCAGCGCGTCGCTTAGGCCGAACACTTGGCGCGGGTGCATGGGCAATGTAGCGCCTACTAATACGATGAACACAAGTTTTAGATAAGGGGCTCCCCCTCCAAAATGCTCTCACTGCCATCAGGCCAAAACCTGAGTTCTATTCATGCATGGTAAGGAAGTAGGAACGATTCACAACCAGTCGGACAAATCCCCCAATGCGTTCTCAGGATAACCACTCGAGCCGTTGCTGGCGTCACTGAACTCGCCATCGCTGTCCGCGTTGCCGCCAGCGGCGTCAGGGCCGTTCACCTCGCCGCCTTCGTCGGCCGCTACGATCACCCTATCGTTGTCAGAAGCGAAGGCCCTGATAAGAGCATCCACATTGTCTTCCACCCAGTGCGCCAGATCGTCTCGGATGGCCTGGGGGACTGGGGCGATGGCGGCGTCGAAATCAAAGTGGGGATCCATGTTCCGGAGATGGCTGAAGACGCGAGAAAAGGCGCGCCCGAGCAGGGCGCGGCTCCTCTCCTCCACCAACCTGTCAGCCCTGACCGATCGCGCCTCCAGCTGTGTCACCACATCAGTGAAGAACTGAAGATTGCCAGCATAATTGACTGCATGCGGCTCGCCAACAGCCGCCTCGCAGATGTTGCCCAAGGCTGTGTTGGCTCTTTCCCGGAGCGTGGTGAGCATGGGGCCATGCTCATGCTCCAGAATCCACCGCTAACGTATCTCGTCCGCGTTCTGGCGCGCGACGACCTCAGCCTCCTACACTTGCTGGCGGAGAAGGAGCACCTCGGCCCGCGACAACCTCAATGGCGGCCCGGAAAGCATCGGCCCGCCGTGTCGCCTCCTCCAGCTTGGCCCTCAAGGCAGCGGTCCTGCCTTCAGCTTCGGCCTGGATCAACCCCGGCTTCTCTTTGAACTCGTGCTCGAGGTTCAAATGCGCCATCACCACTCGACGTCCGACCTCCTCCAGGACGCGGGCTTCCTGTGTAGCGACATCATCCTCCGCCTGCGTCACCAAGCGCTCCCTCGTCTCCAGACGCTCGTAAACGCGGGTACGTTCAGCAGCTTCCAACATCAGCGCCTCCTCACGCTTCTGGAGCTCTGCTGAGTCACTGGAGGCCACCTTCATCGACGCGAGGGCTGCCTCGCGCAGCTCCACCTGCTCCTCCAGTGAGTGGCACCAGGCTAGGAGCTCCCGAGCCCGCTCCTCTGCCGCCGTTCGCCGCCGGTCAGCTTCCCGAGCCTCCTCGGCGGCCCAAGATTGGGCCTCCCGAGAGGCCACCAGCAACGCCTTGGCCTCTGCGTCATCAAGATTGCACTGACGGCGCGCAAGGGCGATGGCGCCCTCCAGCTCGCGCCTCTCTGCTGCCAGGCGCAGGCCCTCGGCCACAAGGCGCGCGTCTTCATCGGCAAGCTCCTTACCAAGCAGGCTTACCGCGTCAGCCGCCCTTCAAAGGAATCCTTGGCGGAGAGCGCGACGCTCCCGAGCATGCTCGAGCACGTCTTCCACACCATCATCTGCCCCAAGCAAGCGCCGGGGCCGCGAGTCAGCACTCCCCCTCCGGGCTGGGGGCTGGCACCCTCGCGACGGCCGGGCACGCCACATTAGAAGCCCAGCCTGGGGCCAGCCCGTCCCCAGGTGAAGAGCGCAGGGAGCGCCTCAGCCAATCGTAGTCCACGACCAGGCGAGAAGCCCACGGCAGGCTGGCTGTGCCATGAGAAGGCCCGCGAAGGAGGATCGCGAGGTGCGCAGGGCCACGATACGCCTCGGGACGGTTCGCCTCTTCGATCACCCTCACCACAAGGGATCCGCTGCTTGGAGCGCTTGAGGACGGTGGAGGGGGCGAAGCCAAGGGGGACAGCTCCTCGGCCGTCTCCGCAAGCTCGGCTGGAAGGGGCCTGCGGAGCAAGGGTTAGTGAGAGCAACAGAATGATCGGGAGCTGGGAAAGGAGAAGGCTTACTCATCAGTGGCGAAGTACTTCCTACGCTTCAGCAGGCGACAAGGGTAATCGTCGCCCAAGGCCTCCCTTCTCTTTCGGAGGGCCTCAAAGTCCACGTGGAAGTGGCCTAAGAGTTGGGTGCAGGGATCAACCTGCGACGAAGATGGAGCGTCAAGGCGATCTGCGTCAGGGACGCCTGCCTGATGTGCGCTGCCAACCGCCTCGCCAAGAGAAGCCGCCGGAACCTCAGGGGCCTCAGTCGCAGGCGCAGAGGGCAGTTGCTTGTCACCCTCAGCCTCAGTGGCACGGGCCCCAATAACTGCTTCCTCATGAGCATCGCCCAGCGCTGTCACCCCGCTGGGAGCCCCCTCGGCCTCTGGCGCCTCATGCCTCCCTGCTTTGCCACTTGAGGAAGAGTCGCCTTAGCCGACTAGAAGGGCAGTCACCACCACTCGGTTCTCGCGAGGCCCCTGGAGGCCGGCAGGGCGCGGCCCCCACTCATCGAAGATAGGCATCTGCCTCACAAAATCGCCCCTGCTCTGGCAGAGGTACAGCAAGGCCCCTCCCTGCTGGATGCTGCCAGGGTTGGGGTCCCCAGTCAGGGTCAAGAGCGCCGTCCTCAGCACTTCAGGCGTCAGGTCCTTTTCCTGGAGCCTCATACGATCATCGCACCCGCTTAAGGCCCACATCCGGCGGGAGTGGTGTTGGAGAGGAGCAACACGGCATAGCAGGAACTCCTTCACCACCTTGGGCACTGTCACGCCAAGCGACCTCAAGAATGCGAAGCAGTGCCAGACGAAGACGAGCCGGGGGCTTTCAAGCGTCTCCTGGCCCCAGCCCAAATTGGGGACAGCAGGCGAAGTTGGCTCTGATAGTAGGGGGCTGGGCACCCCAGCATCCACATACAGCCACCGCTCGCGGAACCCAGCCGCGGGCAGAGGGAGCTTGAAGTCAATCCCAGAGGCCGCTGTCTCAGACGCAGCAATGAAGCTCACGCACGCCCAGCATTGGGTAGTGTCAACAAGGCGCAACGAGAAGAAGTGGCGCAGCAAGGCAACCGAAGGAAGGATGCCCATCATAGCCTCGCAAACAAAGGCGAAGACCGAAAGGAGAGTGATGGATCCAGGACCCAGATGCATCATGTGGATCTGATAGTGGGAAAGCACGACATTGAAGAAATAAGAAAAGGGAGGAACCAGACCCACCCACAGGGCATCGGCAAAATACGGAACCTCGGTGACTATCCTGTCGATGGAGAAGTGGGACGCGGGCCAGGCCGTCGTCCTCCCGCATTCATTGAAGATAGTGGCCAGAGCCGAGCTGACCTTGCCCAAGCCCTCGGCGGGGGCCGCCAACGGCGGCGGGCAAGGCGGAGACACGGGTTTCTTCCCTCTTCCCTTCTTCGTCGGAGCCATGGCGATGGGAAGGGGGGGAAGGATCAAGATCGGGTTGAAAATAGAAACCGGAGTTCGAGCGGAGGAAGGAGAGAGGGCGTTCGAGCAACAGAAAGGGGAACAGTTGTGTACGACTACGAGTCCGCCTAGCATGGCGCAAAATAAGGAGGGCGTGGGGGAACAGTGCTGCCCACGTCCAATCAACCGCCACGCGGTGCCCAAGGCCGCAGGCTGTTAGGGCCCACGGCGCTTCGCTCTTGCCCTTCCACCTCCGTGCAGGGCCAAGTCCGGGCGCGCCTTGGGCCCGGGGGCTACTGTCGGTGTTCTGGGAACGGGGGTCCCCTGACTTGCCTACCTGCGGCCCACGGCGTGGCTTAAAAGGGGGCCCAGCACGGCCCGTCTTCATCAACACAGATCCAAGACCCTCGCGAGGGGCCAAGCCTCGCGGGGCGGATGACGCGGAGCTTCCTCAGGCACGGCCTCATCAGGCTGGCTCGCGAGGAGGCGGAGAGATCATCGCGGGGTACCTCACGAGGTGCCCATGACGCAAGCCATGATGACCAAGGGCGCCAGGCGGGTGCCAGCCCGCGCAGTGTCCTCCTTTCTTCTTTGGTGCAAAGGGGGCAAGCGCAGCCGCGGAGTACCGAGGCATCAGGCAAAGGTTGCCATTTTGGTGCAACAAGACCAAGACCAGGAGGACTGCGATACGGAGGTCATCGTGGAGCCCAGGACGACATCACCACCAGAGCTTTGTGCAGGCGAAGACTACTTTTGTCAGGGTAGCTGGGACTAGCTGTCCCCCTTCAAATTAGCCTGCCATTGTTGGCTCCCTTCCCGCTCGATATTTGGGAAGAGGACCAGGGCCTCTATAAATAGGACCAGCCACCCATAGAAGAGGGGGGTTCGATCAGAGAGAGAGAGAGAGAGAGAGAGAGAGAGAGAGAAGGGTGGCTGAACTCCTCCCAGCAGTTCATCGCCCCAGCCAAGGACAGACCCTCGCGAGGCTGTTCTTCCTTGTATCATTCATCACCCTCAGCCCAAGAGGCAATCCACCACGCCACACACTGGAGTAGGGTATTACACCACAACGGTGACCTGAACCAGTATAAACCCTGTGTCTCTTGTGTTGTTCTTTCCATACCTAAGATCTTAGCGAGGCGGAGGGGTGCAGGTAGGTAGGAAGCGAAATCTCTGCGCGCACCCCAGTGTTCGAACCTTAAGGGTCTGCAGGAACCCGAAATCCGACAGAGGAGGTCGCCGGAGAGGAGTTCACCGGAGCATCGGAGACGAGGAAGGAGAAACCATGAGGGTACGGGAGGAGAGGAGGGAGGAGGAGCTCACCAGAGAGGAGGGAGGAGGTAGGAGGAGGTCGCCGGAGAGGAGGAGGAGGTCACCGGAGAGGAGGAGGAGGAGGTCACCGGAGAGGAGGAGGATAGTATGGTGGAGGAGAGAAGGGAAGATGGAGTGGAGGAGAGGAGGAGATGGAGTGGAGGAGAGGTGGAGTGGAGGAGAAGAATGAAGAGGTAAGGAGGAGAGGACCACGCCCAGCCATATATACGGCATAGTAATGGCGCACTGCTGGCAGGTGCGCCATTACTAACTTTTTTTATTTTTTTTGATTTATTTTGAATTTTGAAGGCGGGAAGATACTAATGGCGCACCATGGGCAGGCGCGCCATTAGTAACTTTTTTTATTTTTTTTGACTTATTTTGAATTTTGAAGGCGGGAAGATAGTAATGGCGCACCATGGGTAGGTGCGCCATTAGTAAGTTTCAATTTTTTTCAATTTTTCTGCCTCTCCAGATCTTAAAAGCCCCGTATCTTTTTTCTGTTAGGGTTTTGAGGATTTTGAAAATGTTTAACGGGGTTTGTTTTATTTTTTTAACTGAAAAGGCGGTCCATGGGGGCGGGGTGCATTAGTAGTTTTTTTATTAATGGCGCACCGTGGATGTGGTGCGCCATTAGTATTTGGACACTAATGGCGCACCAACACATGGTGCACCATTAGTATATAGTAATGGCGCACCACATGTCTGGTGCGCCATTAGTGTCAATTAGTATATAGTAGTGCCAGATTTATAATCAATTTGCTTATAGAAGAAATATTGTAAATAAAGAATCCATTTGATTCGTTCTTCAAAGCTCTGACTTGACAAAAATATTGGTTCAAATATTCAACTGATATTCAGCCAGCTTGAAAATGTAGAACTTGCCGAGCTATGATTTCCAAAATCGCCGGGTTATAAAAACCGATGATTCCGGGTCATGACTGTTATAGACGCCGGGTCATGATTGTTGCCAACGTCGGGTCACACATTGATCTTCCTGGTTTGCTCAAAACTGAGAATTTTAAGATGTTCCTCCTTTATATGCATATCACCTGTAGCCCCCAAGTCTTAAGAAGGGAGCGTAGTAATAGCTTAAGACTTGCCTCAATATAAATGTTTCAACCTTTAAGAAATCCAGGTTGTTCCTCTCAATCACTAGTCAAAACTAAATATTCCACATATGTAGCCCCCAAGTGCCGGGTTGTCATGCTTGCAGCAGCCTGGGACTTGTAATTGTCTTATTCTCATAAAAACATAAACCTATGTAGCCCCCAAGGGTCGGGTCATTATGCAATAATGAGCAGGGACTTTATAGATATGATCATGTAGACTTGAATAGCAACATGTAACCCCCACTATGGGTCTTGAACCCACGTCCATAAGGTTGAGAGTTTTGTGCTCTACCAACTGAGCAATGAACCCTTCAATATAATGGATTAACGCTTGTGTACTTTGAATCTTTGATAGGAGCAATTGGTAGCCCCCAAGGGCCGGCTCATTACAGTGTGATGAGTCGGGTATTCAATAGGTGAGCAAAAATGACTTTGCATTAGCCCCCAAGTGCTATGGTGCATGCTGGAAGTGACATGGGACTTGCATATATGACGTAATCTCAACTTGAATAATGTAGCCCCCAAGTGTCGGGTCGTAAGCCTACAGCGACTCGAGACTATTCCTTTCATTGTAGAATAAATCATATCCATTGATAAATAATAGCCATTGCGCTGAAGCGACTTTGAAAACTTTAATTATAATCCCGGTTATTGATAACCATAATAAAAATCCAGCCATGTTGGCTATTAAAGATTTGAATAATATAACCTGGCCTGAAAACCAATTCCTGCCATATAAAACCGTATATCCATGCACTTATGATGCATGATATGATGATGTAATGATGATGCAATGTATGATGTAATATATGATGATGTAATGATGATGCAATATATGATGATGTATGTGTATGATAACAGTATACTTCAATGAAACTAGCATGATAGCCACTGGAGTATCCTCACTTTCTGTAAGCCGGCTCTCACATGACCCAATCGATGTTTTAACATGGATAAGTTCAGATATGACTTATGAAGAGTACATGAGGTCAGAGTAGCATCAAGCAAACAGGCAGGTTTAACCAAGTTTCAATGAAGGCGGCTTAGTAGCCTAGATCTATCCTGACTATCTGTAAACCATGCTCTCACATAACAGTCGGAATTTTAACCTTAACAAGCTCATGATCTTTGGTGAATACACCGTAAAAAATTGATTGTTAAGAGTTTGGCGGGTCAATCAGGATTACCTGATGAAGAAGCAACTGGTATACAGGTAGGATGACCCGGAAAGGTTATATCCTCTTTGGTGAATACACCTATGTTTGAACAAGATAACCTGGAAACTTTGGTGAATACACATGGTGTTCCAAGCCAGTCAAGAGGGTAGTAATGATATGTTCTCTTTGGTGAATACACCTATGTTTGAACAGGAAGCCCCCAAGTGACATATTCGTGAGCTGTGCTTGCCGGGTACCTATGTTTGAGTTGTGCTGTGCATCCAACTCTCTTTGGTCCCTATAATTTTTCTGAGAACTCGAACTTGCGAGAGATTAATTCTTTTAAACCGGGACTTTAAACCGGATATTGAGAGCTTTCAAAGCTTTCTGGGAGACAGCTTTCCCTTTGAGCTGGATTTTAAACCGGAATCCTTCTTTTTAAACCGGAAATTTTCTAACAGCCTTTAAATTTTCACCAATATGGCGATAACCTCCGGGTCCGAGTTATCCTCCCTCCAATGACCCGTAGTTCTTGAATCTGCTCAAATTGGCAACATTTACTGAGTCATGTCATAGTAGCCCCCGAGTCATTAAGACTACTCGAGGAGTTGGCTTGAGACTCTCCATATTTGACCGTGATATAAACCGGTATAAGTCTTTCAACAACTCATTGATATAACAGTCCCTTTCGCAGTAGATAACTTGTCCTGCATTAGAGAAACTTGCAAGCCAGAGTAATTGCTCTTTTAAAGAAAATAGTATGTAATATCAAAATATACTGGATGAATGTCACCTGATATATCAAGCCAGAAATTATCCACCACAGAATTGATGATCTCGACAGTGAAGCTGAAATCAATCACGGGCGGTTCGACCGTGGGAGCAGACAGATGAGTCGGCCACGACATTATAAGCCAGTGCGGACGGGCGATTCAATCGCAGGCGCGGTTCCCGCGAGTTGATGTAGATTAAGCTGCACGGGCGGCGGCTTGCGCACACCAGTACAACAACACGCGGGTGCGGACGCTAGCGTATGATGATGCTAACACATACTCTATAAGCATAGCCTGGCACCACCATTATAATGAATCATTGTCCTGCGCAAAATATATTGCAAAACGAAGTGATTGTTTTTTGACAACAAACAAGATACGCTAATGAAATAAACTTAGATGGATATCCCCTGATGCGTCCGGACGACAGCGTCTTATGACATCAGCAAAGGGGCCTGGTGGCTTATAACAGAAGCGAGGCCGGTTCAAGGCCGTGGGGGCGATGTAAACCAGCAGCCCGCAGTGGAGGCGAACAGCAATTTTGACACGGCAGGTCGTCGCGGTGGAGGCTTAGTGAAGCGGCAGCGGCTTGGCGCTAGAAAAGGGGCAACTTAAGGTGGGTTATAAACGATCCCGTATGAGCCATGTCAGCAACTCGGCCAATGGTTCCTTCCAACTGGTCGTTTGAAGTTAACCAAACTTTAGTAGCGGTGACTTAGCAAAGGTGTAGCAGGGCCAGGTCAACCCGGAGGCGGCCATAACAACGCCTCAATGCGGTGGCCCGTGTGGGAGCGAGTCAGAAGCGTATAGGCGGGCGACATGCGGTACGAGCGAACCGACGGGGAGACTCGCACAGAAGAAGAGGGGCATCGGCTAATTGGCGGGTCGACAGATGTCGGCTGATGTTTAAACGCTGATTGAGACGCCTGTTAATGTTTGTAGTGCCTGGCCACCACGGGTGTGGATGTAGTAGCTTGCATAAAGCAGCGTGGTGGTACTTTGAAGTAATACTTTCCCTTCGGATCCCATGTGGAGTATTTGATGTCTGTCGGCTCCTCAATGGCTTAACTGATTTGACTATTGTCAAGATACCATATTACTTAGCTTTGATAGGATAAGAGTTAAAAGGTGAAAAGAGGGCAGTAGCAGTTGAATTGCTAGGTTCCTAGTCGCTTTTGCGTGTGACTGCTACTGCCCTCTTTTCACTTTTTAACTCTGATCTGGTAGTATTCCTGGTGTTTACGTAGCCGTTGTATGGAGAAAAAAACACTGAACTAGCAGACTACTTTCCTATGGAAGCAGTACTAGTTGTCAAATCAGCCTTGAATTTTACGTAGTGGGAACCGCACTGCTGGTTTGTAGTAGTATATCTAGCAATCAATCAAATCACTTTGGAATTGCTTCCGCGGTCGGTGACGACTTGGTTTGATCTAGGGGCCCCAGCAGTAACTCGGCGGTTTGAAGCAGTAGTACAGGAAACAACGGACGATGTGACAGCGACAGCAGCTTCAGAGTCCAACTCGGAAACAGAGTCCTTGGACGACTCAGAGGGGATGTAGCGACTCATGGTACCAAGGCGGATTCGAAGATGAGGTGAAGATAGCCACGGAGACGGCGCTCGAGCCCGTGGTTGAGGTGGCAAAAAATGAGGAACGTACCCGCAAGGCAGCTGTCGGCGGCGGTGGGCCTTTCCCAGGGAGAGCCGATGGCGGCTCATAGTAAAAGTTATTCACAGCAGAAACTACTAGTAGCGGCTTGGAACACCTTGGCCATCTTGCTGACCGACCGGATGAACACCATAAAAAAATTCTGATCTTGATAAAAGCTTATGTAGATCCTTCCAAAACTGATTTTTCTTCATCAAGAAAAATTGCGGACCTCTTGAAACCTTAGCTAAGATCCCTCCAAGAACTCAACACCACCGTGCGCAGGCCCCACGGTGGGCGCCAACTGTCGTGGAATTGTCACGGCAGATGTCCTAGTGTGAGGACTTAGTCGTGAGGCCAATGCATCTATGCGGTAGCTTGAAGGGATTGGTCGTAATCGAGAGACGCGAGGCGGATCAACACACAAGACAAGGATTTAGACAGCCTCGGGCCCCGGGAAACATCATCCGGTAACAACCCTACATGATATTTGTGGCTAGGTCTCATTATCATCACGAGGGAGTCGCCGTAAACCGGCTCTCCTAGTTATGTCTAGCCTTAGAGATTATTTCTTGTCCCTCTTGGGGTGCCCTGCCCCTCCTTATATATGTTGAAGGGGCGGGTTACAAGACTAGTCCTAGTAGGATTAGGATTACTCTATTACAAGTGGAGTCCTAGTCTTGCTTCCTTTGTAGGAGAATATCCCTTATGCCTTTCCTCTTAAGCCGGCCCACCATAATATGAGCCAGCCTTCTGGGCCTTGGGCTTGTCGTCCGTCTGACCCACCGTCGGGGCCATCAGTAAGTCGCCAATCCTCCAGCGGGTTACCAATGAACCGCCAAGTCCCAGCCGGAGCATAAAACTTCAGGCCAAAGAGATCAATTCCTAATGCAGCAAGTTGCCTGATGAAGAAATCTTGAGCATCGAAGCTAATGCCATTCAGAATATAGAACATCAATGTCTTCATTGCGCCTTCAAGCTTGGCTGTAGGAGAATGTCCTTTGACGGGCCATAGAGTTCGCCTAACAATATGATAAATAGTCCGGGGCAGATACTCAAGGTCTTCGACAAAGAATTCCTTTGGATATTCAGTGTCTTGTGGCAGTGGCTTCATCATACTGAGCATTTGGCTCATGTTTGGCTCAGGCTTCTGAAAGATGCTCTCCAATGCATTCATGTGTAGCTGACAACCAGGTTCATAGTATTCACCTGGAGTGGGCAGGCGAGTAAGCTCGATGATATCTTGAGCTTTGGCTTCGTGGTGCACATCTCCTGTCATCCACTCAAGGACCCAAGTTTTCGGATCCCTGTTGTAGCCATGAATGTGAAGAGTAGCATAGAACTGCAGCAAAAGCTCTTCGTTCCAATGCTCTTTATCATTGACAAACTGCAAAAGCCAACATCTTTGAAATAGTCTAGGGCTTCTTCCAAGCAGGGCAGTCCAGCAATGGCTTCACAATCCAGATGCATGTGAGGAAAGATACGCTCTTGATTGTATAAGAAGCGGGAGTAATAACTGCGATGCGGAAAGCTCTAGAAGCAATCAGATGAGATCTTTGGCTTCGAGTATGGGTTCTTTTCACTGTCGAAGAATGTGTTGTGAGACCTGAAGCTGTTGACACTGAATGAGCCTGGTGATGATGCAACACCGGGGAACCATGGCAGTCTGAGCTTTGGCTTATGGACTTGAGGCCTATGCTGCACATGGTATTCATATTGAGGTACGGGAGCAGTGGGAGGAACCATGATTGGCCATTTCATAGTGACCAGCTGTCTGTGATCAAAGGCCTGTTCAATTGTGTGAGGCCTAGGAGATGGAGCATTGGCTTCAGCATCCACATGGGCTTCAGGTTGCACACTAGCTCGGGTGCTACATCAGCTTCAGGCACCACATTATCATCAGCCATGACAGCGTCATTGGCTTCAGCAGTGTTGGTTGGGGCCGCCTTAATGTTTTCAACCTCCTCTTCAGTAGCAGGAGGGTCAGGCACGGACACGTTCTCCTTGAGAACGACTTCTTGAGTGACAGGGGGTGTGGCAGCTCTTTCTTCTTCTTGTCTTGGTTCTGGATTTTCTTCGGCTGATGCAGCCGAAGTGTCTTCAGCAGCTTTGGCTTTAGAGTCAGAGACATTCACATTAGGAGTTGCTTCAGGAAACACTTCACGTATGACTGAGCTTTGTTGTACTTCTCCTTTTGGAATGCTTGACATGGTGACCAGAGGCCTAGGGCCTTTGTGAAGCTTGCGGAATGCGGGCGACGCCTGTGGTGATGGAGTGGTCTACACCATGTAGTCGTCATCAAGTACCGGAGTGGTGACTTGAGGGGTTGGAGTTCTGGGGGTTTCATCTTGATTGGGGGTGTCTTGTTGTGGGTGATCACCCCATGATGCATCCTGAGAAATTGGCGTCAAAGGACGACCAATGCTGATGAGTTCGTTGTTTGAAAGAATAGGCGATGATATCGGTACGCGCTCGATCTGAGGAAGGACTTCATCATCTTCTACATTGTCTTCACGACCAATGTCTTTAGCTGTGATGGGGTCAACAGCTGGTACTTCTTCATCTTCAGGAGCCTCTGTGGTAGCAGGCTCGTGAACTACAAGTTGACGCTCTTGGTTGGAGGAGGCAGGACATGCAACAGAGATGGGCTCAACAACTAGTGTCTCTATGGCAGTAGCATCCTCTTTTCGTGAAGACCTTGTCTTCGGCTTCTTGGTTGATGGAGCACCATCAGAGGCATCCTTGTGCTTTCGCTTCCTGGCATCAGCTTTAGCTGCTCTTGTTTTCTTCAGATCTGAAGCTACTGAGGGGACCTTAGGCTTCGAGCCTGTCATGCCGGCAGGGAAGACAATGCTAGGTGCATCCTGCCATTGTGCTTCAATGTGTGCCGCAGCACACTTGTTCTTCTGTTTGGAAGCCATCCTTGGATCG
Organism: Triticum dicoccoides; assembly: GCF_002162155.2. Taxonomy (NCBI): domain Eukaryota; kingdom Viridiplantae; phylum Streptophyta; class Magnoliopsida; order Poales; family Poaceae; genus Triticum; species Triticum dicoccoides. The sequence continues at coordinate 623,848,924 of NC_041392.1, forward strand.
ATGCCAGGGCACCCCAGTGCCTTGCGCTTCCCAGCCTCATTGTGTGCTTGAACACATTTATCTGCGAAGTATTTCATCTGCTCTCTTGAGCCTTTGCCTTCCTTGCGTTTCTGGTGAAACTGCTCCTTGAGGTTGTGCAACATCTGCTTGAAATTTTGAACATCAGCTACGCTGAGCTTTGCCATGTGCTTCTTGAACTAAGCCTGCTCAAAATAAATTTTGTTCTTCAGCTCGACGATCTTCTGAGCCAAGGCCAGCTCATTTACAATGGCTCCGTAGAAGGTGACGCTGATGTCCACTGGCAGCTGAAGATCATCGATGCTGATGCTCTGGTCATTGAACCACTCATCAATGAAGTTGTTCAGAATTTCTACATCAAAGAGGGGCAGATCATTGAAGATTTCCGCCTCTTGCTTGCTCTTTATCATAAGCTCAAGAGCATCATCACCAAAGTCTCCATCGCCTTATAGATCAATGGTTTCATCTTCGTTCCTCAGAACGGCAGCTGGAGTCAGTTCATGCCCAGAAATCTTCATGGGCTTCTTCTTGGGATTCTCCTTCTTCTTGGAGACGCGAGAAAGATCTTCCGACTGCACACTGGGTTCAGGAGGTGCAGTGGCCAATGGCTTCGCATGCAAAACTTTCGATGCGACAGAGGGCTTTGAAGACTTCGACTTCTTTGGCTTCTGCGACTTAGGTGGAGCTGGCGCTTCATCAGAATTTGCCTCGTCAGCTGTGCGATCTACCGTAGCCCCCTGTACAACAATATGTGTGATGAGGCCTTCAAGGTTGTAGAAGGGGCCAATTTCATTGGGATTGGCATCACGTGTGCCATCAGCCCGTGGAGCAGATAGACCTGGGTAGAAGTCGAGGCCAAACTACTTCTTGTTCTTCTTGGCAGACACTTTGGCAAACTGAAAGTTGTGCTTGAAGATATTGTCTTCGCGACACCATAGCAAACTGGATGGGTCAGCATCTTCAGGCCATTGTCCTCGGACAATGCAAGGATAGAAGCCTTGGGCAATGGCTTCGAGCTTGGACTTGGGCTGCAGACCTCTGTATATGATATCTCCCCATGGTCGCTTGATGGCATTCTTTCTAGCATACTCAGTGGTAACAAATCTGTATTTGAACCATTCCTCTGCCCAATACCTTCGAATCCATTGGATTTGGGTCTTGCGCTCACCATAGGTTTCTTCAGGATCTGACTTGTAAATTTCAAAGAGATCTGGTGGCAGATCCTTGGCTGTATCCCCACAGCACTGCCTGCCGCCCTTTCTAGCTGATTTTTCAGTGGCCATAGTATTCAAGATGAAAGGCTTCAGAACTGTGAATGGCTTCCGTCTGCTGGTCAATCAGGAACTGGCTTCAGGAGAATTGATGTGTCGCTGTAAGAATTCTGCAAATGAATGCAGACTATGAGAACCAAGAGATTCTCCCACAGACATGTACCTGTGACAGCATTAGAGGTGTGAGGGAAGGGGAAGAGGTCATATGCATTCTTAGAAGATTTTGAAGATAAATCAGTTTGAAGACATTGACCTCATAGTGCGAAGACATTCACTTATTTGATGAGAGTTGGTTCCAGATTTGTACGAATCCAAGAATAAGTACAAGTGAGGAATCTAATGTAACACCCTCAATGCGACTATATCTCCCACGTGTTGAGGCACGACTTAGAGGCATAATCGCATTGAAGGCATATGTCGCAAGTTAGGCAATCTTCACAACATCCCATGTAATATAGATAATAAAAGGGGAGATAACATAGTTGGCTTACACTCGCCACGTCAATCAAGTACATACATAACATTACATCATTCAAACACTCATGGCCCGACTATGGCGCCAAAATAAAAGATAACCCAACATGCGACACGGTCCCGATCACCCCCAACTGGGCACCACTACTGATCATTAGGAAAGGAAACATAGTATCGTTGAGAGTCCTCGTCGAATTCCCACTTGAGCTCAAGTGCGTCACCTGGAGCGGAATCATCAGGCCCTGCATCTGGTGTAATAGTAATCTATGAGCCACAGGGACTCAGCAATCTCGCACCCTTGCGATCAAGACTATTTAAGCTTATAGGTAAGGCATGGTAAAATATGTGGAGCTACAGCAAGCGACTAGCATATGTGGTGGCTACCTTGTTCGCAAAAGAGAGCGGGAAGAGGAGGCAAAGCGCGAGCGAGAAACTAGAGAGCAACCTGCGCAAACATTACTCCAACACCGTGTCCACTTCCCGGACTCCGCCGAGAAGAGGCCATCACGGTAACACACTCAGTTGATTCATTTTAATTAAGTTAAGGTTCAAGTTATCTACAACCGGACATTAACAAATTCCCATCTGCCCATAACCGCGGGCACGGCTTTCGAAAGTTCAAATCCCTGCAGGGGAGTCCAACTTAGCCCATGACAAGCTCTCACGGTCAACGAAGGAATAGACCTCCTCCCGAGACGTTCCGATCAGACTCGGTATCTCGGTTCTTCAAGACACTTCGACAGGTTAAAACAAGACCAGCAACACCACCCAGATGTGCCGACAAATCCCGATAGGAGCTGCACATATCTCGTTCTCAGGGCACATCGGATGAGCAAGATGTCGGGTAGGCCAGCCCAGAGTTGCCCCTGGTAGCCTCGTACATCGCTCGGTTGGACCAACACTCAGAGGAGCACTGGCCCGGGGGGGCTAAAATAAGATGACCCTCGGGCTCCGGAAACCCAAGGGAAAAGAGGCTAGGTGGCAAATGGTAAAACCAAGGTTGGGCATTGCTGGAAAAGCTTTAATCAAGGCGAACTATCAAGGGGTTCCCATTATAACCCAACCGCGTAAGGAACGCAAAAATCCGGGAACATAACATCGATATGACGGAAACTAGGGCGGCAAGAGTGGAACAAAACACTAGGCGAGAGGCCGAGCCTTCCACCCTTTACCAAGTGTATAGATGCATTAAGATAACAAGATAATATAATGATATCCCTACAAGTAAATAAATGTTCCAACAAGGAACGGTCTCCAATCTTCACCTGCAACTAGCAACGCTATAAGAGGGGCTGAGCAAAGCAGTAACATAGCCAATCAACGGTTTGCTAGGACATGGTGGGTTAGAGGTTTGAACTATCAATTTGGGAGGCTTGAAAGCAAGTGGTAGGCATCATAGAATTGGCATAGCAAAAGAGTGAGCAATCTAGCATAGCAAAGATAGTAGTTATTTTGAGGGTATGATCATCTTGCCTGCAAAGTTGACAGAGTTGACTGGATCCTCGGAAGCAAACTCAACGGGCTCCTCGTTAGCGAACTCGTCTCCCAGCTCTACCCAAACAAGACAAACAAGCAACAAGGACACAATCAACCACGTGCAAGGATCAAACAATATGATGCAAGGATGGTATGCTATGCGGGATGCGATGCGGGATGTATATGCAAGATTTGACAAGGGATACATGAACCTGGCCTCAACTTGTAAGTCCAAGTGTGCCACTAGAAATATGAGATGAAATCGCTTGAAAACGATATAAAGAACGCCGGAATCGGAGCTACGGTTTGGAAATGGCAAGCAATTCAAATATGACCACGTTGTGCGATTTACAGCAAGTAGTCATCTGAATGCAATAAGATGAACATGCTACAGCACTCAAACATGGCATAAAAATACATGGCAGGGATGCATTCATGATGCTTAACAAAAGTCTAGCACTGAGCTACGGCCAAATCATCCATTAACAGGTTCAAACAAGCATGGCAAAAATGCATATGGCAAACAGATTTCAGACATAGTGAAATTAACACTTGTCTGGAATTTCACATCAGATAGCACACTTCGGAGCATGAAAACTATATGCTACAGGACCTGAACATGGCAAATTAAAGCATCGCATGGAGCTACTCAAAGAGCTTAACAAAAGTCCCTTAGTGACCTTGAGCCAAAAGGGATCAGAAAATACAATTGCAAGCATGTGAACATGACAAAAACATAATCAGTTCTCAGACTTAGTGAAAACTGGAGCATGCTGAAAACAGATATCAAGTAGGCATGTTTACGAGCTCGATGCACTCACTACGGAGCAAGTCATGACAATATAAGAATACACCCATCAAGAATACACAAAATGAAAGCTATACATGGCAAGAACAATAGCATAGCATGCACGGATCAACTACAACATCCTCGGCAAAATCGCTAACAAGTAGACAATCTGCCCAGGTTCACGAAATGACAAAGGTAGAGCTCGATTGACTCAAGCTAGGGTTCTCCATAATTGCAAACAAAGACATGGATGGATAGAGCACTACAAGATTAACAAAACATCCTTACTGATCATCCTCAAAAGAGGCACGGATCACTAGGAAACAACATGAACATATGGCCATATGAGATAAACAGGTCAAGGACTTAGTAGAAATGCTAAGTCCCTGAAATCAGCTTTACCAAGTGCCTCACTTTGCAAGCTTGTGCTAGTCACCACACACATCACAAAAATACATGGGTTGCACCTCTGGAAAGATGGCAAAACCCTTAACAAAACATATGTAGAGCTCATGGGCATATCGTGCACACAATAATCATGGCAAAAATGACAAATATCTAAATGGAGTAGCAGATCTAACAATTAACTCAAGTAGCCCTCTTCTAACGGCATTTCGGGCATCAAAATGAACTCAAATGAAAATGATGCAATGGAATGAAATGATGCACCCTCTGAGACGAACATTTTGATATGCTAAATGCCCAAAACGGAGCTACGGATGCGGAGTTACGATACGATGAACAAGGGCATATAAACTACAGACTTAGGAAAAAACAAGGGGTCAACCCTAGGGTTTCCAGATCCAGATCGGATCTCGCCGGAGCACGCAAAACAAAGATGGCCGGAGTCGGTGCCGGAGCTTACCGGAGCACGGAGGAGACGCTGGGGCCGGCCGGTGAGGGAGGTTGAGGAGGAGGCACGGGCCGGGGTGGCCGTGGGCGTCGCCGGCGGGAGCGGCG